>NW_027422023.1:0-364221 GCF_037893015.1 Macrotis lagotis
GCACGGCAAGGCAAGGAAAGGGTACCGCAAGGCAAGGCACGGTCAGGCGAGACAAGGCTGATGCACGACAACGCACGGCTAGGCAATGCACGGAAGGCAAGCAAAGAGTAAAGGAAGGCAAGGAATGCAAAGGAAAGCAGGGGAAGGCAAGAGTAACGAAAGGAACGGCACGGTAAGGGGAAACAAGGCTGAGGCACGACAACACAGGGCTAGGCAATGCAGGGCAAGGCAAGGAAAGGGTAACGCAAGGCAAGGCACGGTTTGGGGAGGCAAGGCTAATGCACGACAACGCAAGGCTAGGCAATGCACGGAAGGCAAGCAAAGAGTAACGGAAGGAAATGAATGCAAGGCAAAGCAAGGCAAGGCAAGTGTAACAAAAGGCAAGGCACGGCAAGGGGAAACAAGGCTAAGGAACGGAAACGCACGGCTAGGCAATGCACGACCAGGCAAGGAAAGGGTAACGCCAGGCAAGGCACGGTCAGGCAAGGCAAGGCTAATGCACGACAAGGCAAGGCTAGGCAGTGCACGGCAAGGCAAGGAAAGGGTAACGCAAGGCAAGGCACTGTCAGGCGAGGCAAGGCTAAGGCACGACAACGCAAGGCTAGGCAATGCAAGGAAGGAGAGCAAAGAGTAACGGAAGGCAAGGAAAGCAAGGGAAAGCAAGGCAAGGCAATGGTAACGGAAGGAACGGCACGGCAAGTGGAAACAAGGCTAAGGCAGGAAAACGCACGGCTAGGCAATGCACTGCAAGGCAAGGAAAGGGTAATGCAAGGCAAGGCACGGTGAGGCAAGGCAAGGCGGATGCACGACAACGCATGGCTAGGCAATGCACGGAAGGCAAGCAAAGAGTAAAGGAAGGCAAGGAATGCAAAGGAAAACAGGGGAAGGCAAGGGTAACGAAAGGAACGGCACGGTAAGGGGAAACAAGGCTAAGGCACAAACACAGGGCTAGGCAATGCAGGGCAAGGCAAGGTAAGGGTAACGCAAGGCAAGGCACGGTCAGGCGAGGCAAGGCTAAGGCACGACAACGCAAGGGTAGGCAATGCACGGAAGGCAAGCAAAGAGTAACGGAAGGCAAGGAAGGCAAGGCAAAGCAAGGCAAGGCAAGGGTAACGGAAGGAACGGCACGGCAAGGGGAAACAAGGCTAAGGCACGACAACGCACGGATAGGCAATGCACGGCAAGGCAAGGGAAGGGTAACACCAGGCAAGGCACGGTCAGGCAAGGCAAGGCTAATGCACGACAAGGCAAGGCTAGGCAGTGCACGGCAAGGCAAGGAAAGGGTAACGCAAGGCAAGGCACTGTCAGGCGGGGCAAGGCTAAGGCACGACAACGCAAGGCTTGGCAATGCACGGAAGGAAAGCAAAGAGTAACGGAAGGCAAGGAAAGCAAGGGAAAGCAAGGCAAGGCAAGGGTAACGGAAGGAACGGCACGGCAAGGGGAAACAAGGCTAAGGCACGACAACACAGGGCTAGGCAATGCACGGAAGGCAAGCAAAGAGTAACGGAAGGCAAGGAATGCAAGGCAAAGCAAGGCAACGCAAGCAAGGCTATGGCAAGGTGAAAAAAGGCTAAGGCACGACAACGCAAGGCTAGGCAATTCACGGAAGGCAAGCAAAGAGTAACGGAAGGCAAGGAAGGCAAGGCAAAGCAAGGCAACGCAAGCAAGGCTATGGCAAGGTGAAAAAAGGCTAAGACACGACAACGCAAGGCTAGGCAATGCACGGAAGGCAAGCAAAGAGTAACGGAACGCAAGGAAGGCAAGGGAAACCAAGGCAAGGGAAGGGTAACGGAAGGAATGGCTCGGCAAGGGGAAACAAGGCTAAGGCACGGCAACGCAGGGCTAGGCAATGCACGGCAAGGCAAGGAAAGGGTAACGCAAGGCAAGGCACTGTCAGGCGAGGCAAAACTAATGCACGATATCGCAAGGCTAGGCAGTGCACGGCAAGGCAAGGAAAGAGTAATGGAAGGAAACGAAGGCAAGGCAAAGCATGGCAAGGCAAGTGTAACAATAGGCACGGCACGGCAAGGGGAAACAAGGCTAAGGCACGACAACGCAAGGCTAGGCAATGCACGGAAGGCAAACAAAGAGTAACGGAAGGCAAGGAATGCAAAGGAAAGCAGGGGAAGGCAAGGTTAACGAAAGGAACGGCACGATAAGGGGAAACAAGGCTAAGGCACGACAACACGCTGCTAGGCAATGCAGGGCAAGGCAAGGAAAGGGTAACGCAAGGCAAGGCACGGTTTGGGGATTCAAGGCTAATGCACGACAACGCAAGGCTAGGCAATGCACGGAAGGCAAGCAAAGAGTAACGGAAGGCAAGGAAGGCAAGGCAAAGCAAGGCAACGCAAGCAAGGCTATGGCAAGGTGAAAAAAAGGCTAAGACACGACAACGCAAGGCTAGGCAATGCACGGAAGGCAAGCAAAGAGTAACGGAAGGCCAGGAAGGCAAGGGAAAGCAAGGCAAGGCAAGGGTAACGGAAGGAACGGCACGGTAAGGGGAAACAAAGCTAAGGCATGACAATGCAGGGCTAGGCAATGCACGGCAAGGCAAGGAAAGGGTAACGGAAGGCAAGGCACGGTGAGGCAAGACAAGGCAAATGCACGACAACGCACGGCTAGGCAATGCACGGCAAGGCAAGGAAAGGGTACCGCAAGGCAATGCACGGTTAGGCGAGGCAAGGCGAAGGAACGACAACGCAAGGCTAGGCAATGTACGGAAGGCAAGCAAAGAGTAACGGAAGGCAAGGAAGGCAAGGGAAAGCAAGGCAAGGCAATGGTAACGGAAGGAACGGCACGGCAAGGGGAAACAAGGCTAAGGCACGACAACGCACGGCTAGGCAATGCACTGCAAGGCAAGGAAAGGGTAACGCAAGGCAAGGCAAGGCAGTGCACGGCTAGGCGGCATGGCAAGGCAATGTAACAACAGGCACGGCACGGCAAGGGGAAACAAGGCTAAGGCACGACAACGCAAGGCTAGGCAATGCACGGAAGGCAAGCAGGAATGCAAAGGAAAGCAGGGGAAGGCAAGGTAACACGGCACGGTAAGGGGAAACAAGGCTAGGCACGACAACACAGGGCTAGGCAATTCACGGCAAGGCAAGGAAAGGGTAACGCAAGGCAAGGCACGGTTTGGGGAGGCAAGGCTAATGCACGACGACGCAAGGCTAGGCAATGCACGGAAGGCAAGCAAAGAGTAACGTAAGGCAAGAAAGGCAAGGGAAAGCAAGGCAAGGCAAGTGTAACCAAAGGCACGGCCACGGCAAGGGGAAACAAGGTTAAGGCACGGCAACGCAAGGCTAGGCAATGCACGGCAAGGCAAGGAAAGGGTAACGCAAGGCAAGGCACGGTTTGGGGAGGCAAGGCCAATGCACGACAACGCAAGGCTAGGCAATGCACGGAAGGCAAGCAAAGAGTAAGGGAAGGCAAGGAATGCAAGGCAAAGCAAGGAAACGCAAGCAAGGATATGGCAAGGAGAAAAAAGGCTAAGGCACGACCACGCAAGGCTAGGCAATGCACGGAAGGCAAGCAAGGAGTAACTGAAGGCAAGGAAGGCAAGGGAAAGCAAGGCAAGGCAAGGGTAACGGAAGGAACGGCACGGCAAGGGGAAACAAGGCTAAGGCACGGCAACGCACGGCTAGGCAATGCACGGCAAGGCAAGGAAAGGGTAACGCAAGGCAAGGCACCGTGAGGCAAGGCATAGCTGATGCACGACAACGCACGGCTAGGCAATGCACGGCAAGGCAAGGAAAGGGTAATGCAAGGCAAGGCACGGTCAGGCGAGGCAAGGCTAAGGCACGACAACGCAAGGCTAGGAAATGCACGGAAGGCAAGCAAAGAGTAACGGAAGGCAAGGAGGGCAAGGGAAAGCAGGGGAAGGCAAGGGTAACGGAAGAAACGGCACGGTAAGGGCAAACAAGCCTAAGGCACGACAACGCAGGGCTAGGCAATGCACGGCAAGTCAAGGAAAGGGTAACGCAAGGCAAGGCACGGTCAGGCGAGGCAAGGGTAATGCACGACAACGCAAGGCTACGCAGTGCACGGCTAGGAAATGAAAGAGTAACGGAAGGAAAGGAAGGCAAGGCAAATCAAGGCAAGGCAAGTGTAACAAAAGGCACGGCACGGCAAGGGGAAACAAGGCTAAGTCACGGCAACGCAAGGCTAAGCAATGCACGGCCAGGCAAGGAAAGGGTAATGCAAGGCACGGCACGGTAAGGCAAGGCGAGGCAAATGCACGACAACGCACGGCTAGGCAATGCACGGCAAGGCAAGTAAAGGGTAACGCAAGGCAAGGCACGGTTAGGCGAGGCATGGCTAAGGCACGACAACGCAAGTCTAGGCAATGCACGGAAGGCAAGCAAAGAGTAACGGAAGGCAAGGAATGCAAGGCAAAGCAAGGCAACGCAAACAAGGCTATGGCAAGTTGAAAAAAGGCTAAGGCACGACAACGCAAGCCTAGGCAATGCACGGAAGGCAAGCAAAGAGTAACGGAATGGAAGGAAGGCAAGGCAAAGCAAGCAAGGCTATGGCAAGGTGAAACAAGGGTAAGGCACCACAACGCACGGCTAGGCAATGCACGGTCAGCCAAGGAAAAGGTAATGCAAGGCAAGGCACTGTGAGGCAAGGCAAGGCTAATGCACGACAGCGCAAGGCTAGGCAATGCACGGAAGGCAAGCAAAGAGTAACGGAAACCAAGGAAGGCAAGGGAAATCAAGGCAAGGCAAGGGTAACGGAAGCAACGGCACGGTAAGTGGAAACAAAGCTAAGGCACGACAATGCAGGGCTAGGCAATGCACGGCAAGGCAAGGAAAGGGTAACGCAAGGCAAGGCACGGTTTGGGGAGGCAAGGCTAATGCACGACAACGCAAGGCTAGGCAATGAACGGAAGGGGAGCAAAGAGTAACGGAAGGCAAGGAATGCAAGGCAAAGCAAGGCAACGCAAGCAAGGCTATGGCAAGGTGAAAAAAATTAAAGGCACGACCACGCAAGGCTAGGCAATGCACGGAAGGCAAGCAAAGAGTAACGGAAGGCAAGGAAGGCAAGGCAAAGCAAGGCAACGCAAGAAAGGCTATGGCAAGGTGAAAAAAGGCTAAGACACGACAACGCAAGGCTAGGCAATGCACGGAAGGCAAGCAAAGAGTAACGGAATGCAAGGAAGGCAAGGGAAAGCAAGGCAAGGCAAGGGTAACGGAAGCAACGGCACGGTAAGGGGAAACAAAGCTAAGGCACGACAATGCAGGGCTAGGCAATGCACGGCAAGGCAAGGAAAGGGTAACGCAAGGCAAGGCACGGTGAGGCAAGACAAGGCAAATGCACGACAACGCACGGCTACGCAATGCACGGCAATGCAAGGAAAGGGTACCGCAAGGCAAGGCACGGTCAGGCGAGTCAAGGCTGATGCACGACAACGCACGGCTAGGCAATGCACGGAAGGCAAGCAAAGAGTAAAGGAAGGCAAGGAATGCAAAGGAAAGCAGGGGAAGGCAAGAGTAACGAAAGGAACGGCACGGTAAGGGGAAACAAGGCTGAGGCACGACAACACAGGGCTAGGCAATGCAGGGCAAGGCAAGGAAAGGGTAACGCAAGGCAAGGCACGGTTTGGGGAGGCAAGGCTAATGCACGACAACGCAAGGCTAGGCAATGCACGGAAGGCAAGCAAAGAGTAACGGAAGGAAAGGAAGGCAAGGCAAAGCAAGGCAAGGCAAGTGTAACAAAAGGCAAGGCACGGCAAGGGGAAACAAGGCTAAGGAACGGAAACGCACGGCTAGGCAATGCACGACCAGGCAAGGAAAGGGTAACGCCAGGCAAGGCACGGTCAGGCAAGGCAAGGCTAATGCACGACAAGGCAAGGCTAGGCAGTGCACGGCAAGGCAAGGAAAGGGTAACGCAAGGCAAGGCACTGTCAGGCGAGGCAAGGCTAATGCACGACAACGCAAGGCTAGGCAATGCACGGAAGGAAAGCAAAGAGTAACGGAAGGCAAGGAAAGCAAGGGAAAGCAAGGCAAGGCAAGGGTAACGGAAGGAACGGCACGGCAAGGGGAAACAAGGCTAAGACACGACAACACAGGGCTAGGCAATGCAGGGCAAGGCAAGGAACGGGTAACGCAAGGCAAGGCACGGTTTGGGGAGGCAAGGCTAATGCACGACAACGCAAGGCTAGGCAATTCACGGCAAGGCAAGGAAAGGGTAACGCAAGGCAAGGCACGGTCAGGCGAGGCAAAGCAAATGCACGACATCGCAAGGCTAGGCAGTGCACGGCTAGGCAAGGAAAAAGTAACGGAAGGAAAGGAAGGCAAGGCAAAGCCAGGCAAGGCAAGTGTAACAAAAGGGACGGCACGGCAAGGGGAAACAAGGCTAAGGCACGCCAACTCACGGCTAGGCAATGCACGGCCAGGCAAGGAAAGGGTAACGCAAGGCAAGGCACTGTCAGGCGAGGCAAGGCTAAGGCACGACAACGCACGGCTAGGAAATGCACGGCAAGGCAAGGAAAGGGTAACGCAAGGCAAGGCACGGTCAGTCGAGGCAAGGCTAAGGCACGACAACGCAAGGCTAGGCAATGCACGGAAGGCAAGCAAAGAGTAACGGAAGGCAAGGAGGGCAAGGGAAAGCAGGGGAAGGCAAGGGTAACGGAAGAAACGGCACGGTAAGGGCAAACAAGCCTAAGGCACGACAACGCAGGGCTAGGCAATGCACGGCAAGTCAAGGAAAGGGTAACGCAAGGCAAGGCATGGTCAGGCGAGGCAAGGGTAATGCACGACAACGCAAGGCTACGCAGTGCACGGCTAGGAAATGAAAGAGTAACGGAAGGAAAGGAAGGCAAGGCAAAGCAAGGCAAGGCAAGTGTAACAAAAGGCACGGCACGGCAAGGGGAAACAAGGCTAAGGCACGGCAACGCAAGGCTAAGCAATGCACGGCCAGGCAAGGAAAGTGTAACGCAAGGCACGGCACGGTAAGGCAAGGCGAGGCAAATGCACGACAACGCACGGCTAGGCAATGCACGGAAAGGCAATTAAAGGGTAACGCAAGGCAAGGCACGGTTAGGCGAGGCATGGCAAAGGCACGACAACGCAAGGCTAGGCAATGCACGGAAGGCAAGCAAAGCGTAACGGAAGGCAAGGAATGCAAGGCAAAGCAAGGCAACGCAAACAAGGCTATGGCAAGTTGAAAAAAGGCTAAGGCACGACAACGCAAGGCTAGGCAATGCACGGAAGGCAAGCAAAGAGTAACGGAATGGAAGGAAGGCAAGGCAAAGTAAGGCAAAGCAAGCAAGGCTATGGCAAGGTGAAACAAGGCTAAGGCACCACAACGCACGGCTAGGCAATGCACGGTCAGCCAAGGAAAAGGTAACGCAAGGCAAGGCACTGTGAGGCAAGGCAAGGCTAATGCACGACAGCGCAAGGCTAGGCAATGCACGGAAGGCAAGCAAAGAGTAACGGAAACCAAGGAATGCAAGGGAAATCAAGGCAAGGCAAGGGTAACGGAAGGAACGGCACGGCAAGGGGAAACAAGGCTAAGGCACGACAACGCACGGCTAGGCAATTCACGGCAAGGCAAGGAAAGGGTAACGCCAGGCAAGGCACGGTCAGGCAAGGCAAGGCTAATGCACGACAAGGCAAGGCTAGGCAGTGCACGGCAAGGCAAGGAAAGGGTAACGCAAGGCAAGGCACTGTCAGGCGAGGCAAGGCTAAGACACGACAACGCAAGGCTAGGCAATGCACGGAAGGAGAGCAAAGAGTAACGGAAGGCAAGGAAAGCAAGGGAAAGCAAGGCAAGGCAAGGGTAACGGAAGGAACGGCACGGCAAGGGGAAACAAGGCTAAGGCACGACAACACAGGGCGAGGCAATGCAGGGCAAGGCAAGGAAAGGGTAACGCAAGGCAAGGCACGGTCAGGCGAGGCAAGGCTAAGGCACGACAACGCAAGGCTAGGCAATGCACGGAAGGAGAGCAAAGAGTAACGGAAGGCAAGGAAAGGAAGGGAAAGCAAGGCAAGGCAAGGGTAACGGAAGGAACGGCACGGTAAGGGCAAACAAGACTAAGGCACGACAACACAGGGCTAGGCAATGCAGGGCAAGGTAAGGAAATGGTAACGCAAGGCAAGGCACGGTTTGGGGAGGCAAGGCTAATGCACGACAACGCAAGGCTAGGCAGTGCACGGCTAGGCAAGGAAAGAGTAACGGAAGGAAAGGAAGGCAAGGCAAAGCAAGGCAACGCAAGTGTAACAAAAGGCAAGGCACGGCAAGGGGAAACAAGGCTAAGGAACGGCAACGCACGGCTAGGCAATGCAGGGCAAGGCAAGGAAAGGGTAACGCAAGGCAAGGCACGGTTTGGGGAGGCAAGGCTAATGCACGACAACGCAAGGCTAGGCAATGCACGGAAGGCAAGCAAAGAGTAACGGAAGGCAAGGAATGCAAGGCAAAGCAAGGCAACGCAAGCAAGGCTATGGCAAGGTGAAAAAAGGCTAAGGCACGACCACGCAAGGATAGGCAATGCACGGAATGCAAGCAAAGAAAGTAACGGAAGGCAAGGAAGGCAAGGCAAAGCAAGGCAACGCAAGCAAGGCTATGGCAAGGTGAAAAAAGGCTAAGACACGACAACGCAAGGCTAGGCAATGCACGGAAGGCAAGCAAAGAGTAACGGAAGGCAAGGGATGCAAGGCAAAGCAAGGCAACGCAAGCAAGGCTATGGCAAGGTGAAAAAAGGCTAAGGCACGACAGCGCAAGGTTAGGCAATGCACGGAACGCAAGCAAAGAGTAACGGAAACCAAGGAAGGCAAGGGAAAGCAAGGCAAGGCAAGTGTAACCAAAGGCACGGCCACGGCAAGGGGAAACAAGGCTAAGGCACGACAACACAGGGCTAGGCAATGCACGGAAGGCAAGCAAAGAGTAACGGAAGGCAAGGAATGCAAGGCAAAGCAAGGCAACGCAAGCAAGGCTATGGCAAGGTGAAAAAAGGCTGAGGCACGACCACGCAAGGCTAGGCAATGCACGGAAGGCAAGCAAAGAGTAACGGAAGGCAAGGAAGGCAAGGCAAAGCAAGGCAACGCAAGCAAGGCTATGGCAAGGTGAAAAAAGGCTAAGACACGACAACGCAAGGCTAGGTAATGCACGGAAGGCAAGAAAAGAGTAACGGAACGCAAGGAAGGCAAGGGAAACCAAGGCAAGGCAAGGGTAACGGAAGGAATGGCTCGGCAAGGGGAAACAAGGCTAAGGCACGACAACGCAGGGCTAGGCAATGCACGGCAAGGCAAGGAAAGGGTAACGCAAGGCAAGGCACTGTCAGGCGAGGCAAAACTAATGCACGACATCGCAAGGCTAGGCAGTGCACGGCTAGGCAAGGAAAGAGTAACGGAAGGAAAGGAAGGCAAGTCAAAGCATGGCAAGGCAAGTGTAACAATAGGCACGGCACGGCAAGGGGAAACAAGGCTAAGGCACGACAACGCAAGGCTAGGCAATGCACGGAAGGCAAACAAAGAGTAACGGAAGGCAAGGAATGCAAAGGAAAGCAGGGGAAGGCAAGGTTAACGAAAGGAACGGCACGATAAGGGGAAACAAGGCTAAGGCACGACAACACGCTGCTAGGCAATGCAGGGCAAGGTAAGGAAAGGGTAACGCAAGGCAAGGCACGGTTTGGGGATTCAAGGCTAATGCACGACAACGCAAGGCTAGGCAATGCACGAAAGGCAAGCAAAGAGTAACGGAAGGCAAGGAAGGCAAGGCAAAGCAAGGCAACGCAAGCAAGGCTATGGCAAGGTGAAAAAATGCTAAGACAGACAACGCAAGGCTAGGCAATGCACGGAAGGCAAGCAAAGAGTAACGGAAGGCCAGGAAGGCAAGGGAAAGCAAGGCAAGGCAAGGGTAACGGAAGGAACGGCACGGTAAGGGGAAACAAAGCTAAGGCATGACAATGCAGGGCTAGGCAATGCACGGCAAGGCAAGGAAAGGGTAACGGAAGGCAAGGCACGGTGAGGCAAGACAAGGCAAATGCACGACAACGCACGGCTAGGCAATGCACGGCAAGGCAAGGAAAGGGTACCGCAAGGCAAGGCACGGTTAGGCGAGGCAAGGCGAAGGAACGACAACGCAGGGCTAGGCAATGTACGGAAGGCAAGCAAAGAGTAACGGAAGGCAAGGAAGGCAAGGGAAAGCAAGGCAAGGCAATGGTAACGGAAGGAACGGCACGGCAAGGGGAAACAAGGCTAAGGCACGACAACGCACGGCTAGGCAATGCACTGCAATGCAAGGAAAGGGTAACGCAAGGCAAGGCACGGTGAGGCAAGGCAAGGCTGATGCACGACAACGCATGGCTAGGCAATTCACGGCAAGGCAAGGAAAGGGTAACGCAAGGCAAGGCACGGTCAGGCGAGGCAAGGCTAAGGCACGACAACGCAAGGCTAGGCAATGCACGGAAGGCAAGCAAAGAGTAACGGAAGGCAAGGAGGGCAAGGGAAAGCAGGGGAAGGCAAGGGTAACGGAAGGAACGGTACGGTAAGGGGAAACAAGCCTAAGGCACGACAACGCACGGCTAGGCAATGCACGGCAAGTCAAGGAAAGGGCAACGAAAGGCAAGGCACGGTCAGGCGAGGCAAGGGTAATGCACGACAACGCAAGGCTACGCAGTACACGGCTAGGAAATGAAAGAGTAACGGAAGGAAAGGAAGGCAAGGCAAAGCAAGGCAAGGCAAGTGTAACAAAAGGCACGGCACGGCAAGGGGAAACAAGGCTAAGGCACGGCAACGCAAGGCGAAGCAATGCACGGCCAGGCAAGGAAAGGGTAACGCAAGGCACGGCACGGTAAGGCAAGGCGAGGCAAATGCACGACAACGCACGGCTAGGCAATGCACGGCAAGGCAAGTAAAGGGTAACGCAAGGCAAGGCACGGTTAGGCGAGGCATGGCTAAGGCACGACAACGCAAGGCTAGGCAATGCACGGAAGGCAAGCAAAGAGTAACGGAAGGCAAGGAATGCAAGGCAAAGCAAGGCAACGCAAACAAGGCTATGGCAAGTTGAAAAAAGGCTAAGGCACGACAACGCAAGCCTAGGCAATGCACGGAAGGCAAGCAAAGAGTAACGGAATGGAAGGAAGGCAAGGCAAAGTAAGGCAAAGCAAGCAAGGCTATGGCAAGGTGAAACAAGGCTAAGGCACCACAACGCACGGCTAGGCAATGCACGGTCAGCCAAGGAATAGTTAACGCAAGGCAAGGCACTGTGAGGCAAGGCAAGGCTAATGCACGACAGCGCAAGGCTAGGCAATGCACGGAAGGCAAGCAAAGAGTAACGGAAACCAAGGAAGGCAAGGGAAATCAAGGCAAGGCAAGGGTAACGGAAGGAACGGCACGGCAAGGGGAAACAAGGCTAAGGCACGACAACGCACGGCTAGGCAATTCACGGCAAGGCAAGGAAAGGGTAACGCCAGGCAAGGCACGGTCAGGCAAGGCAAGGCTAATGCACGACAAGGCAAGGCTAGGCAGTGCACGGCAAGGCAAGGAAAGTGTAACGCAAGGCAAGGCACTGTCAGGCGAGGCAAGGCTAAGGCACGACAACGCAAGGCTAGGCAATGCACGGAAGGAAAGGAAAGAGTAACGGAAGGCAAGGAAAGCAAGGGAAAGCAAGGCAAGGCAAGGGTAACGGAAGGAACGGCACGGCAAGGGGAAACAAGGCTAAGGCACGACAACACAGGGCGAGGCAATGCAGGGCAAGGCAAGGAAAGGGTAACGCAAGGCAAGGCACGGTTTGGGGAGGCAAGGCTAATGCTCGACAACGCAAGGCTAGGCAATGAACGGAAAGGGAGCAAAGAGTAACGGAAGGCAAGGAATGCAAGGCAAAGCAAGGCAACGCAAGCAAGGCTATGGCAAGGCGAAAAAAATCTAAGGCACGACAACGCAAGGCTAGGCAATGCACGGAAAGCAAGCAAAGAGTAACGGAATGCAAGGAAGGCAAGGGAAAGCAAGGCAAGGCAAGGGTAACGGAAGCAACGGCACGGTAAGGGGAAACAAAGCTAAGGCACGACAATGCAGGGCTACGCAATGCACGGCAAGGCAAGGAAAGTGTAACGCAAGGCAAGGCACGGTGAGGCAAGACAAGGCAAATGCACGACAACGCACGGCTACGCAATGCACGGCAAGGCAAGGAAAGGGTACCGCAAGGCAAGGCACGGTCAGGCGAGGCAAGGCTGATGCACGACAACGCACGGCTAGGCAATGCACGGAAGGCAAGCAAAGAGTAAAGGAAGGCAAGGAATGCAAAGGAAAGCAGGGGAAGGCAAGGGTAACGAAAGGAACGGCACGGTAAGGGGAAACAAGGCTGAGGCACGACAACACAGGGCTAGGCAATGCAGGGCAAGGCAAGGAAAGGGTAACGCAAGGCAAGGCACGGTTTGGGGAGGCAAGGCTAATGCACGACAAGGCAAGGCTAGGCAGTGCACGGCAAGGCAAGGAAAGGGTAACGCAAGGCAAGGCACTGTCAGGCGAGGCAAGGCTAAGGCACGACAACGCAAGGCTAGGCAATGCACGGAAGGAAAGCAAAGAGTAACGGAAGGCAAGGAAAGCAAGGGAAAGCAAGGCAAGGCAAGGGTAACGGAAGGAACGGCACGGCAAGGGGAAACAAGGCTAAGGCACGACAACACAGGGCGAGGCAATGCAGGGCAAGGCAAGGAAAGGGTAACGCAAGGCAAGGCACTGTCAGGCGAGGCAAGGCTAAGGCACGACAACGCAAGGCTAGGCAATGCACGGAAGGAAAGCAAAGAGTAACGGAAGGCAAGGAAAGGAAGGGAAAGCAAGGCAAGGCAAGGGTAACGGAAGGAACGGCACGGTAAGGGCAAACAAGACTAAGGCACGACAACACAGGGCTAGGCAATGCAGGGCAAGGTAAGGAAATGGTAACGCAAGGCAAGGCACGGTTTGGGGAGGCAAGGCTAATGCACGACAACGCAAGGCTAGGCAGTGCACGGCTAGGCAAGGAAAGAGTAACGGAAGGAAAGGAAGGCAAGGCAAAGCAAGGCAACGCAAATGTAACAAAAGGCAAGGCACGGCAAGGGGCAACAAGGCTAAGGAACGGCAACGCACGGCTAGGCAATGCAGGGCAAGGCAAGGAAAGGGTAACGCAAGGCAAGGCACGGTTTGGGGAGGCAAGGCTAATGCACGACAACGCAAGGCTAGGCAATGCACGGAAGGCAAGCAAAGAGTAACGGAAGGCAAGGAATGCAAGGCAAAGCAAGGCAACGCAAGCAAGGCTATGGCAAGGTGAAAAAAGGCTAAGGCACGACCACGCAAGGATAGGCAATGCACGGAATGCAAGCAAAGAGTAACGGAAGGCAAGGAAGGCAAGGCAAAGCAAGGCAACGCAAGCAAGGCTATGGCAAGGTGAAAAAAGGCTAAGACACGACAACGCAAGGCTAGGCAATGCACGGAAGGCAAGCAAAGAGTAACGGAAGGCAAGGGATGCAAGGCAAAGCAAGGCAACGCAAGCAAGGCTATGGCAAGGTGAAAAAAGGCTAAGGCACGAAAGCGCAAGGTTAGGCAATGCACGGAACGCAAGCAAAGAGTAACGGAAACCAAGGAAGGCAAGGGAAAGCAAGGCAAGGCAAGTGTAACCAAAGGCACGGCCACGGCAAGGGGAAACAAGGCTAAGGCACGACAACACAGGGCTAGGCAATGCACGGAAGGCAAGCAAAGAGTAACGGAAGGCAAGGAATGCAAGGCAAAGCAAGGCAACGCAAGCAAGGCTATGGCAAGGTGAAAAAAGGCTGAGGCACGACCACGCAAGGCTAGGCAATGCACGGAAGGCAAGCAAAGAGTAACGGAAGGCAAGGAAGGCAAGGCAAAGCAAGGCAACGCAAGCAAGGCTATGGCAAGGTGAAAAAAGGCTAAGACACGACAACGCAAGGCTAGGCAATGCACGGAAGGCAAGCAAAGAGTAACGGAACGCAAGGAAGGCAAGGGAAACCAAGGCAAGGGAAGGGTAACGGAAGGAATGGCTCGGCAAGGGGAAACAAGGCTAAGGCACGCCAACGCAGGGCTAGGCAATGGACGGCAAGGCAAGGAAAGGGTAACGCAAGGCAAGGCACTGTCAGGCGAGGCAAAACTAATGCACGACATCGCAAGGCTAGGCAGTGCACGGCAAGGCAAGGAAAGAGTAACGGAAGGAAAGGAAGGCAAGTCAAAGCATGGCAAGGCAAGTGTAACAATAGGCACGGCACGGCAAGGGGAAACAAGGCTAAGGCACGACAACGCAAGGCTAGGCAATGCACGGAAGGCAAACAAAAAGTAACGGAAGGCAAGGAATGCAAAGGAAAGCAGGGGAAGGCAAGGTTAACGAAAGGAACGGCACGATAAGGGGAAACAAGGCTAAGGCACGACAACACGCTGCTAGGCAATGCAGGGCAAGGTAAGGAAAGGGTAACGCAAGGCAAGGCACGGTTTGGGGATTCAAGGCTAATGCACGACAACGCAAGGCTAGGCAATGCACGAAAGGCAAGCAAAGAGTAACGGAAGGCAAGGAAGGCAAGGCAAAGCAAGGCAACGCAAGCAAGGCTATGGCAAGGTGAAAAAAGGCTAAGACAGACAACGCAAGGCTAGGCAATGCACGGAAGGCAAGCAAAGAGTAACGGAAGGCCAGGAAGGCAAGGGAAAGCAAGGCAAGGCAAGGGTAACGGAAGGAACGGCACGGTAAGGGGAAACAAAGCTAAGGCATGACAATGCAGGGCTAGGCAATGCACGGCAAGGCAAGGAAAGGGTAACGGAAGGCAAGGCACGGTGAGGCAAGACAAGGCAAATGCACGACAACGCACGGCTAGGCAATGCACGGCAAGGCAAGGAAAGGGTACCGCAAGGCAAGGCACGGTTAGGCGAGGCAAGGCGAAGGAACGACAACGCAGGGCTAGGCAATGTACGGAAGGCAAGCAAAGAGTAACGGAAGGCAAGGAAGGCAAGGGAAAGCAAGGCAAGGCAATGGTAACGGAAGGAACGGCACGGCAAGGGGAAACAAGGCTAAGGCACGACAACGCACGGCTAGGCAATGCACTGCAAGGCAAGGAAAGGGTAACGCAAGGCAAGGCACGGTGAGGCAAGGCAAGGCTGATGCACGACAACGCATGGCTAGGCAATTCACGGCAAGGCAAGGAAAGGGTAACGCAAGGCAAGGCACGGTCAGGCGAGGCAAGGCTAAGGCACGACAACGCAAGGCTAGGCAATGCACGGAAGGCAAGCAAAGAGTAACGGAAGGCAAGGAGGGCAAGGGAAAGCAGGGGAAGGCAAGGGTAACGGAAGGAACGGTACGGTAAGGGGAAACAAGCCTAAGGCACGACAACGCAGGGCTAGGCAATGCACGGCAAGGCAAGGAAAGGGCAACGAAAGGCAAGGCACGGTCAGGCGAGGCAAGGGTAATGCACGACAACGCAAGGCTACGCAGTAACGCACGGCTAGGAAATGAAAGAGTAACGGAAGGAAAGGAAGGCAAGGCAAAGCAAGGCAAGGCAAGTGTAACAAAAGGCACGGCACGGCAAGGGGAAACAAGGCTAAGGCACGGCAACGCAAGGCTAAGCAATGCACGGCCAGGCAAGGAAAGGGTAACGCAAGGCACGGCACGGTAAGGCAAGGCGAGGCAAATGCACGACAACGCACGGCTAGGCAATGCACGGCAAGGCAAGTAAAGGGTAACGCAAGGCAAGGCACGGTTAGGCGAGGCATGGCTAAGGCACGACAACGCAAGGCTAGGCAATGCACGGAAGGCAAGCAAAGAGTAACGGAAGGCAAGGAATGCAAGGCAAAGCAAGGCAACGCAAACAAGGCTATGGCAAGTTGAAAAAAGGCTAAGGCACGACAACGCAAGCCTAGGCAATGCACGGAAGGCAAGCAAAGAGTAACGGAATGGAAGGAAGGCAAGGCAAAGTAAGGCAAAGCAAGCAAGGCTATGGCAAGGTGAAACAAGGCTAAGGCACCACAACGCACGGCTAGGCAATGCACGGTCAGCCAAGGAATAGTTAACGCAAGGCAAGGCACTGTGAGGCAAGGCAAGGCTAATGCACGACAGCGCAAGGCTAGGCAATGCACGGAAGGCAAGCAAAGAGTAACGGAAACCAAGGAAGGCAAGGGAAATCAAGGCAAGGCAAGGGTAACGGAAGGAACGGCACGGCAAGGGGAAACAAGGCTAAGGCACGACAACGCACGGCTAGGCAATTCACGGCAAGGCAAGGAAAGGGTAACGCCAGGCAAGGCACGGTCAGGCAAGGCAAGGCTAATGCACGACAAGGCAAGGCTAGGCAGTGCACGGCAAGGCAAGGAAAGTGTAACGCAAGGCAAGGCACTGTCAGGCGAGGCAAGGCTAAGGCACGACAACGCAAGGCTAGGCAATGCACGGAAGGAAAGGAAAGAGTAACGGAAGGCAAGGAAAGCAAGGGAAAGCAAGGCAAGGCAAGGGTAACGGAAGGAACGGCACGGCAAGGGGAAACAAGGCTAAGGCACGACAACACAGGGCGAGGCAATGCAGGGCAAGGCAAGGAAAGGGTAACGCAAGGCAAGGCACGGTTTGGGGAGGCAAGGCTAATGCTCGACAACGCAAGGCTAGGCAATGAACGGAAAGGGAGCAAAGAGTAACGGAAGGCAAGGAATGCAAGGCAAAGCAAGGCAACGCAAGCAAGGCTATGGCAAGGCGAAAAAAATGTAAGGCACGACCACGCAAGGCTAGGCAATGCACGGAAAGCAAGCAAAGAGTAACGGAATGCAAGGAAGGCAAGGGAAAGCAAGGCAAGGCAAGGGTAACGGAAGCAACGGCACGGTAAGGGGAAACAAAGCAAAGGCACGACAATGCAGGGCTAGGCAATGCACTGCAAGGCAAGGAAAGTGTAACGCAAGGCAAGGCACGGTGAGGCAAGACAAGGCAAATGCACGACAACGCACGGCTACGCAATGCACGGCAAGGCAAGGAAAGGGTACCGCAAGGCAAGGCACGGTCAGGCGAGGCAAGGCTGATGCACGACAACGCACGGCTAGGCAATGCACGGAAGGCAAGCAAAGAGTAAAGGAAGGCAAGGAATGCAAAGGAAAGCAGGGGAAGGCAAGAGTAACGAAAGGAACGGCACGGTAAGGGGAAACAAGGCTGAGGCACGACAACACAGGGCTAGGCAATGCAGGGCAAGGCAAGGAAAGGGTAACGCAAGGCAAGGCACGGTTTGGGGAGGCAAGGCTAATGCACGACAACGCAAGGCTAGGCAATGCACGGAAGGCAAGCAAAGAGTAACGGAAGGAAAGGAAGGCAAGGCAAAGCAAGGCAAGGCAAGTGTAACAAAAGGCAAGGCACGGCAAGGGGAAACAAGGCTAAGGAACGGAAACGCACGGCTAGGCAATGCACGACCAGGCAAGGAAAGGGTAACGCCAGGCAAGGGACGGTCAGGCAAGGCAAGGCTAATGCACGACAAGGCAAGGCTAGGCAGTGCACGGCAAGGCAAGGAAAGGGTAACGCAAGGCAAGGCACTGTCAGGCGAGGCAAGGCTAAGGCACGACAACGCAAGGCTAGGCAATGCAAGGAAGGAGAGCAAAGAGTAACGGAAGGCAAGGAAAGCAAGGGAAAGCAAGGCAAGGCAATGGTAACGGAAGGTACGGCACGGCAAGTGGAAACAAGGCTAAGGCAGGAAAACGCACGGCTAGGCAATGCACTGCAAGGCAAGGAAAGGGTAATGCAAGGCAAGGCACGGTGAGGCAAGGCAAGGCGGATGCACGACAACGCATGGCTAGGCAATGCACGGAAGGCAAGCAAAGAGTAACGGAAGGCAAGGAATGCAAAGGAAAACAGGGGAAGGCAAGGGTAACGAAAGGAACGGCACGGTAAGGGGAAACAAGGCTAAGGCACGACAACACAGGGCTAGGCAATGCAGGGCAAGGCAAGGAAAGGGTAACGCAAGGCAATGCACGGTTTGGGGAGGCAAGGGTAATGCACGACAACGCAAGGCTAGGCAATGCACGGAAGGCAAGCAAAGAGTAACGGAAGGAAAGGAAGGCAAGGGAAAGCAAGGCAAGGCAAGGGTAACGGAAGGAACGGCACAGCAAGGGGAAACAAGGCTAAGGCACGGCAACGCACGGCTAGGCAATGCAGGGCAAGGCACGGAAATGGTAACGCAAGGTAAGGCCCTGTTTGGGGAGGCAAGGCTAATGCACGACAACGCAAGGCTAGGCAGTGCACGGCTAGGCAAGGAAAGAGTAACGGAAGGAACGGAAGGCAAGGCAAAGCAAGGCAAGGCTAGTGTAACAAAAGGCAAGGCACGGCAAGGGGAAACAAGGCTAAGGCACGACAACGCACGGCTAGGCAATGCACGGCAAGGCAAGGAAAGGGTAACGCCAGGCAAGGCACGGTGAGGCTAGGCAAGGCTAATGCACGACAATGCAAGGCTAGGCAATGCACGGCAAGGCAGGGAAATGATAACGCAAGGCACGGCACGGCCAGGCAAGGCAAGGCTAAGGGACGGCAAAGCAAGGCTAGGCAATGCACGGAAGGAGAGCAAAGAGTAACGGAAGGCAAGGAAAGCAAGGGAAAGCAAGGCAAGGCAAGGGTAACGGACGGAACGGCACGGCAAGGGGAAACAAGGCTAAGACACGACAACACAGGGCTAGGCAATGCAGGGCAAGGCAAGGAAAGGGTAACGCAAGGCAAGGCACGGAAAGGCAAGGCAAGGCTAAGGCACGACAACGCAAGGCTAAGCAATTCACGGCAAGGCAAGGAAAGGGTAACGCAAGGCAAGGCACTGTCAGGCGAGGCAAGGCTAAGGCACGACAACGCAAGGCTAGGCAATGCAAGGAAGGAGAGCAAAGAGTAACGGAAGGCAAGGAAAGCAAGGGAAAGCAAGGCAAGGCAATGGTAACGGAAGGAACGGCACGGCAAGGGGAAACAAGGCTAAGGCACGACAACGCACGGCTAGGCAATGCACTGCAAGGCAAGGAAAGGGTAACGCAAGGCAAGGCACGGTGAGGCAAGGCAAGGCGGATGCACGACAACGCATGGCTAGGCAATGCACGGAAGGCAAGCAAAGAGTAACGGAAGGCAAGGAATGCAAAGGAAAAGAGGGGAAGGCAAGGGTAACGAAAGGAACGGCACGGTAAGGGGAAACAAGGCTAAGGCACGACAACACAGGGCTAGGCAATGCAGGGCAAGGCAAGGAAAGGGTAACGCAAGGCAATGCACGGTTTGGGGAGGCAAGGGTAATGCACGACAACGCAAGGCTAGGCAATGCACGGAAGGCAAGCAAAGAGTAACGGAAGGAAAGGAAGGCAAGGGAAAGCAAGGCAAGGCAAGGGTAACGGAAGGAACGGCACGGTAAGGGGAAACAAAGCTAAGGCATGACAATGCAGGGCTAGGCAATGCACGGCAAGGCAAGGAAAGGGTAACGGAAGGCAAGGCACTGTGAGGCAAGACAAGGCAAATGCACGACAACGCACGGCTAGGCAATGCACGGCAAGGCAAGGAAAGGGTACCGCAAGGCAAGGCACGGTTAGGCGAGGCAAGGCGAAGGAACGACAACGCAGGGCTAGGCAATGTACGGAAGGCAAGCAAAGAGTAACGGAAGGCAAGGAAGGCAAGGGAAAGCAAGGCAAGGCAATGGTAACGGAAGGAACGGCACGGCAAGGGGAAACAAGGCTAAGGCACGACAACGCACGGCTAGCCAATGCACTGCAATGCAAGGAAAGGGTAACGCAAGGCAAGGCACGGTGAGGCAAGGCAAGGCTGATGCACGACAACGCATGGCTAGGCAATTCACGGCAAGGCAAGGAAAGGGTAACGCAAGGCAAGGCACGGTCAGGCGAGGCAAGGCTAAGGCACGACAACGCAAGGCTAGGCAATGCACGGAAGGCAAGCAAAGAGTAACGGAAGGCAAGGAGGGCAAGGGAAAGCAGGGGAAGGCAAGGGTAACGGAAGGAACGGTACGGTAAGGGGAAACAAGCCTAAGGCACGACAACGCAGGGCTAGGCAATGCACGGCAAGTCAAGGAAAGGGCAACGAAAGGCAAGGCACGGTCAGGCGAGGCAAGGGTAATGCACGACAACGCAAGGCTACGCAGTACACGGCTAGGAAATGAAAGAGTAACGGAAGGAAAGGAAGGCAAGGCAAAGCAAGGCAAGGCAAGTGTAACAAAAGGCACGGCACGGCAAGGGGAAACAAGGCTAAGGCACGGCAACGCAAGGCGAAGCAATGCACGGCCAGGCAAGGAAAGGGTAACGCAAGGCACGGCACGGTAAGGCAAGGCGAGGCAAATGCACGACAACGCACGGCTAGGCAATGCACGGCAAGGCAAGTAAAGGGTAACGCAAGGCAAGGCACGGTTAGGCGAGGCATGGCTAAGGCACGACAACGCAAGGCTAGGCAATGCACGGAAGGCAAGCAAAGAGTAACGGAAGGCAAGGAATGCAAGGCAAAGCAAGGCAACGCAAACAAGGCTATGGCAAGTTGAAAAAAGGCTAAGGCACGACAACGCAAGCCTAGGCAATGCACGGAAGGCAAGCAAAGAGTAACGGAATGGAAGGAAGGCAAGGCAAAGTAAGGCAAAGCAAGCAAGGCTATGGCAAGGTGAAACAAGGCTAAGGCACCACAACGCACGGCTAGGCAATGCACGGTCAGCCAAGGAATAGTTAACGCAAGGCAAGGCACTGTGAGGCAAGGCAAGGCTAATGCACGACAGCGCAAGGCTAGGCAATGCACGGAAGGCAAGCAAAGAGTAACGGAAACCAAGGAAGGCAAGGGAAATCAAGGCAAGGCAAGGGTAACGGAAGGAACGGCACGGCAAGGGGAAACAAGGCTAAGGCACGACAACGCACGGCTAGGCAATTCACGGCAAGGCAAGGAAAGGGTAACGCCAGGCAAGGCACGGTCAGGCAAGGCAAGGCTAATGCACGACAAGGAAAGGCTAGGCAGTGCACGGCAAGGCAAGGAAAGTGTAACGCAAGGCAAGGCACTGTCAGGCGAGGCAAGGCTAAGGCACGACAACGCAAGGCTAGGCAATGCACGGAAGGAAAGGAAAGAGTAACGGAAGGCAAGGAAAGCAAGGGAAAGCAAGGCAAGGCAAGGGTAACGGAAGGAACGGCACGGCAAGGGGAAACAAGGCTAAGGCACGACAACACAGGGCGAGGCAATGCAGGGCAAGGCAAGGAAAGGGTAACGCAAGGCAAGGCACGGTTTGGGGAGGCAAGGCTAATGCTCGACAACGCAAGGCTAGGCAATGAACGGAAAGGGAGCAAAGAGTAACGGAAGGCAAGGAATGCAAGGCAAAGCAAGGCAACGCAAGCAAGGCTATGGCAAGGCGAAAAAAATCTAAGGCACGACCACGCAAGGCTAGGCAATGCACGGAAAGCAAGCAAAGAGTAACGGAATGCAAGGAAGGCAAGGGAAAGCAAGGCAAGGCAAGGGTAACGGAAGCAACGGCACGGTAAGGGGAAACAAAGCAAAGGCACGACAATGCAGGGCTAGGCAATGCACTGCAAGGCAAGGAAAGTGTAACGCAAGGCAAGGCACGGTGAGGCAAGACAAGGCAAATGCACGACAACGCACGGCTACGCAATGCACGGCAAGGCAAGGAAAGGGTACCGCAAGGCAAGGCACGGTCAGGCGAGGCAAGGCTGATGCACGACAACGCACGGCTAGGCAATGCACGGAAGGCAAGCAAAGAGTAAAGGAAGGCAAGGAATGCAAAGGAAAGCAGGGGAAGGCAAGAGTAACGAAAGGAACGGCACGGTAAGGGGAAACAAGGCTGAGGCACGACAACACAGGGCTAGGCAATGCAGGGCAAGGCAAGGAAAGGGTAACGCAAGGCAAGGCACGGTTTGGGGAGGCAAGGCTAATGCACCACAACGCAAGGCTAGGCAATGCACGGAAGGCAAGCAAAGAGTAACGGAAGGAAAGGAAGGCAAGGCAAAGCAAGGCAAGGCAAGTGTAACAAAAGGCAAGGCACGGCAAGGGGAAACAAGGCTAAGGAACGGAAACGCACGGCTAGGCAATGCACGACCAGGCAAGGAAAGGGTAACGCCAGGCAAGGGACGGTCAGGCAAGGCAAGGCTAATGCACGACAAGGCAAGGCTAGGCAGTGCACGGCAAGGCAAGGAAAGGGTAACGCAAGGCAAGGCACTGTCAGGCGAGGCAAGGCTAAGGCACGACAACGCAAGGCTAGGCAATGCAAGGAAGGAGAGCAAAGAGTAACGGAAGGCAAGGAAAGCAAGGGAAAGCAAGGCAAGGCAATGGTAACGGAAGGTACGGCACGGCAAGTGGAAACAAGGCTAAGGCAGGAAAACGCACGGCTAGGCAATGCACTGCAAGGCAAGGAAAGGGTAATGCAAGGCAAGGCACGGTGAGGCAAGGCAAGGCGGATGCACGACAACGCATGGCTAGGCAATGCACGGAAGGCAAGCAAAGAGTAACGGAAGGCAAGGAATGCAAAGGAAAACAGGGGAAGGCAAGGGTAACGAAAGGAACGGCACGGTAAGGGGAAACAAGGCTAAGGCACGACAACACAGGGCTAGGCAATGCAGGGCAAGGCAAGGAAAGGGTAACGCAAGGCAATGCACGGTTTGGGGAGGCAAGGGTAATGCACGACAACGCAAGGCTAGGCAATGCACGGAAGGCAAGCAAAGAGTAACGGAAGGAAAGGAAGGCAAGGGAAAGCAAGGCAAGGCAAGTGTAACGGAAGGAACGGCACGGCAAGGGGAAACAAGACTAAGGCACGACAACGCAGGGCTAGGCAATGCACGGCAAGGCACGGAAATGGTAACGCAAGGCAAGGCACGGTTTGGGGAGGCAAGGCTAATGCACGACAACGCAAGGCTAGGCAGTGCACGGCTAGGCAAGGAAAGAGTAACGGAAGGAACGGAAGGCAAGGCAAAGCAAGGCAAGGCTAGTGTAACAAAAGGCAAGGCACGGCAAGGGGAAACAAGGCTAAGGAACGGAAACGCACGGCTAGGCAATGCACGACCAGGCAAGGAAAGGGTAACGCCAGGCAAGGCACGGTCAGGCAAGGCAAGGCTAATGCACGACAAGGCAAGGCTAGGCAGTGCACGGCAAGGCAGGGAAAGGGTAACGCAAGGCAAGGCACTGTCAGGCGAGGCAAGGCTAAGGCACGACAACGCAAGGCTAGGCAATGCACGGAAGGAAAGCAAAGAGTAACGGAAGGCAAGGAAAGCAAGGGAAAGCAAGGCAAGGCAAGGGTAACGGACGGAACGGCACGGCAAGGGGAAACAAGGCTAAGACACGACAACACAGGGCTAGGCAATGCAGGGCAAGGCAAGGAAAGGGTAACGCAAGGCAAGGCACGGTTTGGGGGGAGGCAAGGCTAATGCACGACAACGCAAGGCTAAGCAATTCACGGCAAGGCAAGGAAAGGGTAACGCAAGGCAAGGCACTGTCAGGCGAGGCAAGGCTAAGGCACGACAACGCAAGGCTAGGCAATGCAAGGAAGGAGAGCAAAGAGTAACGGAAGGCAAGGAAAGCAAGGGAAAGCAAGGCAAGGCAATGGTAACGGAAGGAACGGCACGGCAAGTGGAAACAAGGCTAAGGCAGGAAAACGCACGGCTAGGCAATGCACTGCAAGGCAAGGAAAGGGTAATGCAAGGCAAGGCACGGTGAGGCAAGGCAAGGCGGATGCACGACAACGCATGGCTAGGCAATGCACGGAAGGCAAGCAAAGAGTAACGGAAGGCAAGGAATGCAAAGGAAAACAGGGGAAGGCAAGGGTAACGAAAGGAACGGCACGGTAAGGGGAAACAAGGCTAAGGCACGACAACACAGGGCTAGGCAATGCAGGGCAAGGCAAGGAAAGGGTAACGCAAGGCAAGGCACGGTTTGGGGAGGCAAGGGTAATGCACGACAACGCAAGGCTAGGCAATGCACGGAAGGCAAGCAAAGAGTAACGGAAGGAAAGGAAGGCAAGGGAAAGCAAGGCAAGGCAAGGGTAACGGAAGGAACGGCACAGCAAGGGGAAACAAGGCTAAGGCACGGCAAAGCACGGCTAGGCAATGCAGGGCAAGGCACGGAAATGGTAACGCAAGGTAAGGCCCGGTTTGGGGAGGCAAGGCTAATGCACGACAACGCAAGGCTAGGCAGTGCACGGCTAGGCAAGGAAAGAGTAACGGAAGGAACGGAAGGCAAGGCAAAGCAAGGCAAGGCTAGTGTAACAAAAGGCAAGGCACGGCAAGGGGAAACAAGGCTAAGGAACGGAAACGCACGGCTAGGCAATGCACGACCAGGCAAGGAAAGGGTAACGCAAGGCAAGGCACGGTCAGGCAAGGCAAGGCTAATGCACGACAAGGCAAGGCTAGGCAGTGCAAGGCAAGGCAGGGAAAGGGTAACGCAAGGCAAGGCACGGTCAGGCGAGGCAAGGCTAAGGCACGACAACGCAAGGCTAGGCAATGCACGGAAGGAAAGCAAAGAGTAACGGAAGGCAAGGAAGGCAAGGGAAAGCAAGGCAAGGCAAGGGTAACCGAAGGAACGGCACGACAAGGGGAAACAAGGCTAAGACACGACAATGCACGGCTAGGCAAGGCACGGCAAGGCAAGGAAAGGGTAACGCAAGGCAAGGCACGGTCAGGCAAGGCAAGGCTAATGCACGACAACGCAAGGCTAGGCAGTGCACGGCTAGGCAAGGAAAGAGTAACGGAAGGAAAGGAAGGCAAGGCAAAGCAAGGCAACGCAAGTGTAACAAAAGGCAAGGCACGGCAAGGGGATACAAGGCTAAGGAACGGCAACGCACGGCTAGGCAATGCACGGCCAGGCAAGGAAAAGGTAACGCAAGGCAAGGCACGGTAAGGCAAGACAAGGCTAATGCACGACAACGCACGGCTAGGCAATGCACGGCCAGGCAAGTAAAGGGTAACGCAAGGCAAGGCACGGTCAGGCGAGGCAAGGCTAAGGCACGACAACGCAAGGCTAGGCAATGCACGGAAGGCCAGCAAAGAGTAACGGAAGGCAAGGAAGGCAAGGGAAAGCAAGGCAAGGCAAGGGTAACGGAAGGAACGGCACGGCAAGGGGAAACAAGGCTAAGGTACGACAACGCACGGCTAGGCAATGCACGGCAAGGCAAGGAAAGGGTAACGCAAGGCAAGGCACGGTAACGCAAGGCAAGGCTAATGTACGACAACGCACGGCTAGACAATGCACGGCAAGGCAAGGAAAAGGTAACGCACGGCAAGGCACGGTTAGGCGAGGCAAGGCTAAGACACGACAACGCAAGGCTAGGCAATTCACGGAAGGCAAGCAAAGAGTAACGGAAGGCAAGGAATGCAAGGCAAAGCAAGGCAACGCAAGCAAGGCTATGGCAAGGTGAAAAAATGCTAAGGCACGACCACGCAAGGCTAGGGAATGCACGGAAGGCAAGCAAAGAGTAACGGAAGGCAAGGAAGGCAAGGCAAAGCAAGGCAACGCAAGCAAGGCTATGGCAAGGTGAAAAAAGGCTAAGACACGACAACGCAAGGCTAGGCAATGCACGGAAGGCAAGCAAAGAGTAACGGAAACCAAGGAAGGCAAGGGAAAGCAAGGCAAGGCAAGTGTAACCAAAGGCACGGCCACGGCAAGGGGAAACAAGGCTAAGGCACGGCAACGCAAGGCTAGGCAATGCACGGCAAGGCAAGGAAAGGGTAACGCAAGGCAAGGCACAGTTAGGCGAGGCATGGCTAAGGCTCGACAACGCAAGGCTAGCCAATGCACGGAAGGCAAGCAAAGAGTAACGGAAGGCAAGGAATGCAACGCAAAGCAAGGCAACGCAAACAAAGCTATGGCAAGGTGAAAAAAGGCTCAGGCACGACAACGCAAGGCTAGGCAATGCACGGAAGGCAAGCAAAGTGTAACGGAATGGAAGGAAGGCAAGGCAGGCAAAGCAAGCAAGGCTATGGCAAGGTGAAACAAGGCTAAGGCACCACAACGCAGGGCTAGGCAATGCACGGCCAGCCAAGGAAAAGGTAACGCAAGGCAAGGCACTGTGAGGCAAGGCAAGGCTAATGCACGACAGCGCAAGGCTAGGCAATGCACGGAAGGCAAGCAAAGAGTAACGGAAACCAAGGAAGGCAAGGGAAAGCAAGGCAAGGCAAGGGTAACGGAAGGAACGGCACGGCAAGGGGAAACACGGCTAAGGCACGACAACGCACGGCTAGGCAATGCACGGCAAGGCAAGGCAAGGGTAACACCAGGCAAGGCACTGTCAGGCAAGGCAAGGCTAATGCACGACAAGGCAAGGCTAGGCAGTGCACGGCAAGGCAAGGAAAGGGTAACGCAAGGCAAGGCACTGTCAGGCGAGGCAAGGCTAAGGCACGACAACGCAAGGCTAGGCAATGCACGGAAGGAAAGCAAAGAGTAACGGAAGGCAAGGAAAGCAAGGGAAAGCAAGGCAAGGCAAGGCAATGGTAACTGAAGGAACGGCACGGCAAGGGGAAACAAGGCTAAGGCACGACAACGCACGGATAGGCAATGCACGGCAAGGCAAGGAAAGGGTAACACCAGGCAAGGCACGGTCAGGCAAGGCAAGGCTAATGCACGACAAGGCAAGGCTAGGCAGTGCACGGCAAGGCAAGGAAAGGGTAACGCAAGGCAAGGCACTGTCAGGCGGGGCAAGGCTAAGGCACGACAACGCAAGGCTTGGCAATGCACGGAAGGAAAGCAAAGAGTAACGGAAGGCAAGGAAAGCAAGGGAAAGCAAGGCAAGGCAAGGGTAACGGAAGGCACGGCAAGGCAAGGGGAATCAAGGCTAAGGCACGACAACTCAGGGCTAGGCAATGCACGGAAGGCAAGCAAAGAGTAACGGAAGGAAAGGAAGGCAAGGCAAGGCAAGGCAACGCAAGCAAGTCTATGGCAAGGTGAAAGAAGGCTAAGGCACGACAACGCAAGGCTAGGCAATGCACGGAAGGCAAGCAAAGAGTAACAGAAGGCAAGGAAGGCAAGGCAAAGCAAGGCAACGCAAGCAAGGCTATGGCAAGGTGAAAAAAGGCTAAGACACGACAACGCAAGGCTAGGCAATGCACGGAAGGCAAGCAAAGAGTAACGGAACGCAAGGAAGGCAAGGGAAACCAAGGCAAGGGAAGGGTAACGGAAGGAATGGCTCGGCAAGGGGAAACAAGGCTAAGGCACGGCAACGCAGGGCTAGGCAATGCACGGCAAGGCAAGGAAAGGGTAACGCAAGGCAAGGCACTGTCAGGCGAGGCAAAACTAATGCACGATATCGCAAGGCTAGGCAGTGCACGGCAAGGCAAGGAAAGAGTAATGGAAGGAAAGGAAGGCAAGGCAAAGCATGGCAAGGCAAGTGTAACAATAGGCACGGCACGGCAAGGGGAAACAAGGCTAAGGCACGACAACGCAAGGCTAGGCAATGCACGGAAGGCAAACAAAGAGTAACGGAAGGCAAGGAATGCAAAGGAAAGCAGGGGAAGGCAAGGTTAACGAAAGGAACGGCACGATAAGGGGAAACAAGGCTAAGGCACGACAACACGCTGCTAGGCAATGCAGGGCAAGGCAAGGAAAGGGTAACGCAAGGCAAGGCACGGTTTGGGGATTCAAGGCTAATGCACGACAACGCAAGGCTAGGCAATACACGGAAAGCAAGCAAAGCGTAACGGAAGGCAAGGAAGGCAAGGCAAAGCAAGGCAACGCAAGCAAGGCTATGGCAAGGTGAAAAAAGGCTAAGACACGACAACGCAAGGCTAGGCAATGCACGGAAGGCAAGCAAAGAGTAACGGAAGGCCAGGAAGGCAAGGGAAAGCAAGGCAAGGCAAGGGTAACGGAAGGAACGGCACGGTAAGGGGAAACAAAGCTAAGGCATGACAATGCAGGGCTAGGCAATGCACGGCAAGGCAAGGAAAGGGTAACGGAAGGCAAGGCACGGTGAGGCAAGACAAGGCAAATGCACGACAACGCACGGCTAGGCAATGCACGGCAAGGCAAGGAAAGGGTACCGCAAGGCAAGGCACGGTTAGGCGAGGCAAGGCGAAGGAACGACAACGCAAGGCTAGGCAATGTACGGAAGGCAAGCAAAGAGTAACGGAAGGCAAGGAAGGCAAGGGAAAGCAAGGCAAGGCAATGGTAACGGAAGGAACGGCACGGCAAGGGGAAACAAGGCTAAGGCACGACAACGCACGGCTAGGCAATGCACTGCAAGGCAAGGAAAGGGTAACGCAAGGCAAGGCACGGTCAGGCAAGGCAAGGCTAATGCACGACAACGCAAGGCTAGGCAATTCACGGCAAGGCAAGGAAAGGGTAACGCAAGGCAAGGCACGGTCAGGCGAGGCAAGGCTAAGGCACGACCACGCAAGGCTAGGCAATGCACGGAAGGCAAGCAAAGAGTAACGGAAGGCAAGGAAGGCAAGGGAAACCAAGGCAAGGCAAGGGTAACGGAAGGAACGGCTCGGCAAGGGGAAACAAGGCTAAGGCACGGCAACGCAGGGCTAGACAATGCACGGCACGGCAAGGAAAGGGTAACGCAAGGCAAGGCTCTGTCAGGCGAGGCAAAGCTAATGCACGACATCGCAAGGCTAGGCAGTGCACGGCTAGGCAAGGAAAGAGTAACGGAAGGAAAGGAAGGCAAGGCAAAACATGGCAAGGCAAGTGTAACAACAGGCACGGCACGGCAAGGGGAAACAAGGCTAAGGCACGACAACGCAAGGCTAGGCAATGCACGGAAGGCAAGGAAAGAGTAACGGAAGTCAAGGAATGCAAAGGAAAGCAGGGGAAGGCAAGGGTAACGAAAGGAACGGCACGGTAAGGGGAAACAAGCCTAAGGCACGACAACACAGGGCTAGGCAATGCAGGGCAAGGCAAGGAAAGGGTAACGCAAGGCAAGGCACGGTTTGGGGAGGCAAGGCTAATGCACGACAACGCAAGGCTAGGCAATGCACGGAAGGCAAGCAAAGAGTAACGGAAGGCAAGGAAGGCAAGGGAAAGCAAGGCAAGGCAAGGGTAACGGAAGGAACGGCACGGTAAGGGGAAACAAGGCTAAGGCAAGACAATGCAGGGCTAGGCAATGCACGGCAAGGCAAGGAAAGGGTAACGCAAGGCAAGGCACGGTGAGGCAAGACAAGGCAAATGCACGACAACGCACGGCTAGGCAATGCACGGCAAGGCAAGGAAAGGGTACCGCAAGGCAAGGCACGGTCATCCGAGGCAAGGCTAACGAACCACAACGCAAGGCTAGGCAATGCACGGAAGGCAAGCAAAGAGTAACGGAAGGCAAGGAAGGCAAGGGAAAGCAAGGCATGGCAATGGTAACGGAAGGAACGGCACGGCAAGGGGAAACAAGGCTAAGGCACGGCAACGCACGGCTAAGCAATGCACGGCCAGGCAAGAAAAGGGTAACGCAAGGCAAGACACGGTAAGGAAAGGCGAGGCTAATGCACGACAACGCACGGCTAGGCAATGCACGGCAAGGCAAGGAAAGGGTAACGCAAGGCAAGGCACGGTTAGGCGAGGCAAGGCTAAGGCACGACAACGCAAGGCTAGGCAATGCACGGAAGGCAAGCAAAGAGTAACGGAAGGCAAGGAATGCAAGGCAAAGCAATGCAACGCAAACAAGGCTATGGCAAGTTGAAAAAAGGCTAAGGCACGGCAACGCAAGCCTAGGCAATGCACGGAAGGCAAGCAAAGAGTAACGGAATGGAAGGAAGGCAAGGCAAAGTAAGGCAAAGCAAGCAAGGCTATGGCAAGGTGAAACAAGGCTAAGGCACCACAACGCACGGCTAGGTAATGCACGGCCAGCCAAGGAAAAGGTAACGCAAGGCAAGGCACTGTGAGGCAAGGCAAGGCTAATGCACGACAGCGCAAGGCTAGGCAATGCACGGAAGGCAAGCAAAGAGTAACGGAAACCAAGGAAGGCAAGGGAAAGCAAGGCAAGGCAAGGGTAACGGAAGGAACGGCACGGCAAGGGGAAACAAGGCTAAGGCACGACAACGCCTGGCTAGGCAATGCACGGCAAGGCAAGGAAAGGGTACCGCAAGGCAAGGCACGGTCAGGCGAGGCAAGGCTAAGGAACGACAACGCAAGGCTAGGCAATGCACGGAAGGCAAGCAAAGAGTAACGGAAGGGAAGGAAGGCAAGGGAAAGCAAGGCAAGGCAAGGGTAACGGAAGGAACGGCACGGCAAGGGGAAACAAGGCTAAGGCACGACAACGCACGGCTAGGCAATGCACGGCAAGGCAAGGAAAGGGTAACGCCAGGCAAGGCACGGTCAGGCAAGGCAAGGCTAATGCACGACAAGGCAAGGCTAGGCAATGCACGGAAGGCAAGCAAAGAGTAACGGAAGGCAAGGAATGCAAGGCAAAGCAAGGCAACGCAAGCAAGGCTATGGCAAGGTGAAAAAAGGCTAAGGCACGACCACGCAAGGCTAGGCAATGCACGGAAGGCAAGCAAAGAGTAACGGAAGGCAAGGAAGGCAAGGCAAAGCAAGGCAACGCAAGCAAGGCTATGGCAAGGTGAAAAAAGGCTAAGACACGACAACGCAAGGCTAGGCAATGCACGGAAGGCAAGCAAAGAGTAACGGAATGCAAGGAAGGCAAGGGAAAGCAAGGCAAGGCAAGGGTAACTGAAGGAACAGCACGTTAAGGGGAAACAAGGCTAAGGCCGGACAACACACGGCTAGGCAATGCACTGCAAGGCAAGGAAAGGGTAACGCAAGGCAAGGCACGGTGAGGCAAGGCAAGGCTGATGCACGACAACGCACGGCTAGGCAATGCACGGAAGGCAAGCAAAGAGTAACGGAAGGCAAGGAATGCAAAGGAAAGCAGGGGAAGGCAAGGGTAACGAAAGGAACGGCAGGGTAAGGGGAAACAAGGCTAAGGCACGACAACACAGGGCTAGGCAATGCACGGAAGGCAAGCAAAGAGTAACGGAAGGAAAGGAAGGCAAGGGAAAGCAAGGCAAGGCAAGGGTAACGGAAGGAACGGCACAGCAAGGGGAAACAAGGCTAAGGCACGGCAACGCAAGGCTAAGCAATGCACGGCCAGGCAAGGAAAGGGTAACGCAAGGCAAGGCACGGTAAGGCAAGGCGAGGCTAATGCACGACAACGCACGGCTAGGCAATGCACGGCAAGGCAAGGAAAGGGTAACGCAAGGCAAGGCACGGTCAGGCGAGGCAAGGCTAAGGCACGACAAGGCAAGGCTAGGCAATGCACGGAAGGCAAGCAAAGAGTAACGGAAGGCAAGGAAGGCAAGGGAAAGCAAGGCAAGGCAATGGTAACGGAAGGAACGGCACGGCAAGGGGAAACAAGGCTATGGCACGACAACGCACGGCTAGGCAATGCACTGCAAGGCAAGGAAATGGTAACGCAAGGCAAGGCACGGTGAGGCAAGACAAGGCTAAAGCACGACAACGCACGGCTAGGCAATGCACGGCAAGGCAAGGAAAGGGTAACGCAAGGCAAGGCACGGTCAGGCGAGGCAAGGCTAATGCACGACAACGCAAGGCTAGCCAATGCACGGAAGGCAAGCAAAGAGTAACGGAAGGCAAGGAATGCAAGGCAAAGCAAGGCAACGCAAACAAGGCTATGGCCAGTTGAAAAAAGGCTAAGGCACGACAACGCAAGCCTAGGCAATGCACGGAAGGCAAGCAAAGAGTAACGGAATGGAAGGAAGGCAAGGCAAAGTAAGGCAAAGCAAGCAAGGCTATGGCAAGGTGAAACAAGGCTAAGGCTCCACAACGCACGGCTAGGCAATGCACGGTCAGCCAAGGAAAAGGTAACGGAAGGCAAGGCACTGTGAGGCAAGGCAAGGCTAATGCACAACAGCGCAAGGCTAGGCAATGCACGGAAGGCAAGCAAAGAGTAACGGAAGGCAAGGAAGGCAAGGGAAATCAAGGCAAGGCAAGGGTAACGGAAGGAACGGCACCTCAAGGGGAAACAAGGCTAAGGCACGACAACGCACGGCTAGGCAATACACGGCAAGGCAAGGAAAGGGTAACGCACGGCAAGGCACGGTGAGGCAAGGCAAGGCTAATGAACGACAACGCAAGGCTAGGCAATGCACGGAAGGCAAGCAAAGAGTAAAGGAAGGCAAGGAATTGAAAGGAATGCAGGGGAAGGCAAGAGTAACGAAAAGAACGGCACGGTAAGGGGAAACAAGGCTGAGGCACGACAACACAGGGCTAGGCAATGCAGGGCAAGGCAAGGAAAGGGTAACGCAAGGCAAGGCACGGTTTGGGGAGGCAAGGCTAATGCACGACAACGCAAGGCTAGGCAATGCACGGAAGGCAAGCAAAGAGTAACGGAAGGCAAGGAAGGCAAGGGAAAGCAAGGGAAGGCAAGGGCAACGGAAGGAACGGCACGGTAAGGGGAAACAAGGCTAAGGCACGACAACGCAGGGCTAGGCAATGCACGGCAAGGCAAGGAAAGGGTAACGCAAGGCAAGGCACGGTCAGGCAAGGCAAGGCTAATGCACGACAAGGCAAGGGTAGGCAGTGCACGGCAAGGCAAGGAAAGGGTAACGCAAGGCAAGGCACTGTCAGGCGAGGCAAGACTAAGGCACGACAACGCAAGGCTAGGCAATGCACGGAAGGCAAGCAAAGAGTAACGGAAGGCAAGGAATGCAAGGCAAAGCAAGGCAACGCAAGCAAGGCTATGGCAAGGTGAAAAAAGTCTAAGGCACGACAACGCAAGCCTAGGCAATGCACGGAAGGCAAGCAAAGAGTAACGGAATGGAAGGAAGGCAAGGCAAAGTAAGGCAAAGCAAGCAAGGCTATGGCAAGGTGAAACAAGGCTAAGGCACCACAACGCACGGCTAGGTAATGCACGGCCAGCCAAGGAAAAGGTAACGCAAGGCAAGGCACTGTCAGGCGAGGCAAGGCTAATGCACGACAACGCAAGGCTAGGCAATGCACGGAAGGCAAGCAAAGAGTAACGGAAGGCAAGGAAGGCAAGGGAAAGCTAGGCAAGGCAAGGGTAACGGAAGGAACGGCACGGCAATGGGAAACAAGGCTAAGGCACGACAACGCACGGCTAGGCAATGCACGGCAAGGCAAGGAAAGGGTAACGCAAGGCAAGGCACGGTGAGGCAAGGCAAGGCTAATGCACGACAAGGCAAGGCTAGGCAGTGCACGGCAAGGCAAGGAAAGAGTAACGCAAGGCAAGGCACGGTGAGGCAAGGCAAGGCTGATGCACGACAACGCACGGCTAGGCAATGCACGCCAAGGCAAGGAAAGGGTAATCCAAGGCACGGCACGGTCAGGCGAGGCAAGGCTAAGGCACGGCAACGCACGGCTAGGCAATGCACGGCAAGGCAAGGAAAGGGTAACGCAAGGCAAGGCACGGTAAGGCAAGACAAGGCTAATGCACGACAACGCACGGCTAGGCAATGCACGGAAGGCAAGCAAAGAGTAACGGAAGGCAAGGAATGCAAGGGAAAGCAGGGGAAGGCAAGGGTAACGAAAGGAACGGCACGGTAAGGGGAAACAAGGCTAAGGCACGACAACACAGGGCTAGGCAATGCACGGAAGGCAAGCAAAGAGTAACGGAATGCAAAGAAGGCAAGGGAACGCAAGGGAAGGCAAGGGTAACGGAAGGAACGGCACAGCAAGGGGAAACAAGGCTAAGGCACGGCAACGCACGGCTACGCAATGCACGGCAAGGCAAGGAAAGGTTAACGCAAGGCAAGGCACGGTGAGGCAAGGCAAGGCTGATGCACGACAACGCACGGCTAGGCAAAGCACGGCAAGGCAAGGAAAGGGTAACCCAAGGCACGGCACGGTCAGGCGAGGCAAGGCTAAGGCACGACAACGCAAGGCTAGGCAATGCACGGAAGGCAAGCAAAGAGTAACGGAAGGCAAGGAAGGCAAGGGAAAGCAGGGGAAGGCAAGGGTAACGGAAGGAACGGCACGGTAAGGGGAAACAAGGCTAAGGCACGACAACGCAGGGCTAGGCAATGCACGGCAAGGCAAGGAAAGGGTAACGCAAGGCAAGGCACGGTCAGGCGAGGCAAGGGTAATGCACGACAACGCAAGGCTACGCAGTGCACGGCTAGGCAAGGAAAGAGTAACGGAAGGAAAGGAAGGCAAGGCAAAGCAAGGCAAGGCAAGTGTAACAAAAGGCACGGCACGGAAAGGGGAAAGAAGGCTAAGGCACGGCAACGCAAGGCTAAGCAATGCACGGCCAGGCAAGGAAAGGGTAACGCAAGGCAAGGCACGGTAAGGCAAGGCGAGGCTAATGCACGACAACGCACGGCTAGGCAATGCACGGCAAGGCAAGGAAAGGGTAACTCAAGGCAAGGCACGGTCAGGCGAGGCAAGGCTAAGGCACGACAACGCAAGGCTAGGCAATGCACGGAAGGAAAGCAAAGAGTAACGGAAGGCAAGGAAGGCAAGGGAAAGCAAGGCAAGGCAATGGTAACGGAAGGAACGGCACGGCAAGGGGAAACAAGGCTATGGAACGACAACGCACGGCTAGGCAATGCACTTCAAGGCAAGGAAAGGGTAACGCAAGGCAAGGCACGTTGAGGCAAGGCAAGGGTGATGCACGACAACGCACGGCTAGGCAATTCACGGCAAGGCAAGGAAAGGGTAACGCAAGGCAAGGCACGGTCAGGCGAGGCAAGGCTAAGGCACGACAACGCAAGGCTAGCCAATGCACGGAAGGCAAGCAAAGAGTAACGGAAGGCAAGGAATGCAAGGCAAAGCAAGGCAACGCAAACAAGGCTATGGCAAGTTGAAAAAAGGCTAAGGCACGACAACGCAAGCCTAGGCAATGCACGGAAGGCAAGCAAAGAGTAACGGAATGGAAGGAAGGCAAGGCAAAGTAAGGCAAAGCAAGCAAGGCTATGGCAAGGTGAAACAAGGCTAAGGCTCCACAACGCACGGCTAGGCAATGCACGGTCAGCCAAGGAAAAGGTAACGGAAGGCAAGGCACTGTGAGGCAAGGCAAGGCTAATGCACAACAGCGCAAGGCTAGGCAATGCACGGAAGGCAAGCAAAGAGTAACGGAAACCAAGGAAGGCAAGGGAAATCAAGGCAAGGCAAGGGTAACGGAAGGAACGGCACGGCAAGGGGAAACAAGGCTAAGGCACGACAACGCACGGCTAGGCAATACACCGCAAGGCAAGGAAAGGGTAACGCCAGGCAAGGCACGGTGAGGCAAGACAAGGCAAATGCACGACAACGCACGGCTAGGCAATGCACGGAAGGCAAGCAAAGAGTAAAGGAAGGCAAGGAATTGAAAGGAATGCAGGGGAAGGCAAGAGTAACGAAAAGAACGGCACGGTAAGGGGAAACAAGGCTGAGGCACGACAACACAGGGCTAGGCAATGCAGGGCAAGGCAAGGAAAGGGTAACGCAAGGCAAGGCACGGTCAGGGGAGGCAAGGCTAATGCACGACAACGCAAGGCTAGGCAATGCACGAAAGGCAAGGAAAGAGTAACGGAAGGCAAGGAAGGCAAGGGAAAGCAGGGGAAGGCAAGGGCAACGGAAGGAACGGCACGGTAAGGGGAAACAAGGCTAAGGCACGACAACGCAGGGCTAGGCAATGCAGGCAAGGTAAGGAAAGGGTAACGCCAGGCAAGGCACGGTCAGGCAAGGCAAGGCTAATGCACGACAAGGCAAGGGTAGGCAGTGCACGGCAAGGCAAGGAAAGGGTAACGCAAGGCAAGGCACTGTCAGGCGAGGCAAGACTAAGGCACGACAACGCAAGGCTAGGCAATGCACGGAAGGAAAGCAAAGAGTAACGGAAGGCAAGGAAATCAAGGGAAAGCAAGGCAAGGCAAGGGTAACGGAAGGAACGGCACGGCAAGGGGAAACAAAGCTAAGGCACGACAACACAGGGCGAGGCAATACAGGGCAAGGCAAGGAAAGGGAAACGCAAGGCAAGGCACGGTTTGGGGAGGCAAGGCTAATGCACGACAACGCAAGGCTAGGCAATGCACGGAAGGGAAGCAAAGAGTAACGGAAGGCAAGCAATGCAAGGCAAAGCAAGGCAACGCAAGCAAGGCTATGGCAAGGTGAAAAAAGGCTATGTCACGACCAAGCAAGGCTAGGCAATGCACGGAAGGCAAGCATAGAGTAACGGAAGGCAAGGAAGGCAAGGCAAAGCAAGGCAACGCAAGCAAGGCTATGGCAAGGTGAAAAAAGGCTAAGACACGACAACGCAAGGCTAGGCAATGCACGGAAGGCAAGCAAAGAGTAACGGAATGCAAGGAAGGCAAGGGAAAGCAAGGCAAGGCAAGGGTAACTGAAGGAACGGCACGTTAAGGGGAAACAAAGGTAAGGCACGACAATGCAGGGCTAGGCAATGCACGGCAAGGCAAGGAAAGGGTAACGCAAGGCAAGGCACGGTGAGGCAAGACAAGGCAAATGCACGACAACGCACGGCTAGGCAATGCACGGCAAGGCAAGGAAAGGGTACCGCAAGGCAAGGCACGGTCAGGCGAGGCAAGGCTAAGGAACGACAACGCAAGGCTAGGCAATGCACGGAAGGCAAGCAAAGAGTAACGGAAGGCAAGGAAGGCAAGGGAAAGCAAGGCAAGGCAAGGGTAACGGAAGGAACGGCACGGCAAGGGGAAACAAGGCTAAGGCACGGCAACGCACGGCTAAGCAATGCACGGCCAGGCAAGGAAAGGGTAACGCAAGGCAAGACACGGTAAGGCAAGGCAAGGCTAATGCACGACAACGCACGGCTAGGCAATGCACGGCAAGGCAAGGAAAGGGTAACGCAAGGCAAGGCACGGTTAGGCGAGGCAAGGCTAAGGCACGACAACGCAAGGCTAGGCAATGCACGGAAGGCAAGCAAAGAGTAACGGAAGGCAAGGAATGCAAGGCAAAGCAATGCAACGCAAACAAGGCTATGGCAAGTTGAAAAAAGGCTAAGGCACGGCAACGCAAGCCTAGGCAATGCACGGAAGGCAAGCAAAGAGTAACGGAATGGAAGGAAGGCAAGGCAAAGTAAGGCAAAGCAAGCAAGGCTATGGCAAGGTGAAACAAGGCTAAGGCACCACAACGCACGGCTAGGCAATGCACGGCCAGCCAAGGAAAAGGTAACGCAAGGCAAGGCACTGTGGGGCAAGGCAAGGCTAATGCACGACAGCGCAAGGCTAGGCAATGCACGGAAGGCAAGCAAAGAGTAACGGAAGGCAAGGAAGGCAAGGGAAAGCAAGGCAAGGCAAGGGTAACGGAAGGAACGGCACGGCAAGGGGAAACAAGGCTAAGGCACGACAACGCACGGCTAGGCAATGCACGGCAAGGCAAGGAAAGGGTAACGCAAGGCAAGGCACGGTCAGGCGAGGCAAGGCTAAGGAACGACAACGCAAGGCTAGGCAATGCACGGAAGGCAAGCAAAGAGTAACGGAAGGCAAGGAAGGCAAGGGAAAGCAAGGCAAGGCAAGGGTAACGGAAGGAACGGCACGGCAAGGGGAAACAAGGCTAAGGCACGACAACGCACGGCTAGGCAATGCACGGCAAGGCAAGGAAAGGGTAACGCAAGGCAAGGCACGGTCAGGCAAGGCAAGGCTAATGCACGACAACGCAGGGCTAGGCAATGCACGGAAGGGAAGCAAAGAGTAACGGAAGGCAAGGAATGCAAGGCAAAGCAAGGCAACGCAAGCAAGGCTATGGCAAGGTGAAAAAAGGCTAAGGCACGACAACGCAAGGCTAGGCAATGCACGGAAGGCAAGCATAGAGTAACGGAAGGCAAGGAAGGCAAGGCAAAGCAAGGCAACGCAAGCAAGGCTATGGCAAGGTGAAAAAAGGCTAAGACACGACAACGCAAGGCTAGGCAATGCACGGAAGGCAAGCAAAGAGTAACGGAATGCAAGGAAGGCAAGGGAAAGCAAGGCAAGGCAAGGGTAACTGAAGGAACGGCACGTTAAGGGGAAACAAGGCTAAGGCCGGACAACACACGGCTAGGCAATGCACTGCAAGGCAAGGAAAGGGTAACGCAAGGCAAGGCACGGTGAGGCAAGGCAAGGCTGATGCACGACAACGCACGGCTAGGCAATGCACGGAAGGCAAGCAAAGAGTAACGGAAGGCAAGGAATGCAAAGGAAAGCAGGGGAAGGCAAGGGTAACGAAAGGAACGGCAGGGTAAGGGGAAACATGGCTAAGGCACGACAACACAGGGCTAGGCAATGCACGGAAGGCAAGCAAAGAGTAACGGAAGGAAAGGAAGGCAAGGGAAAGCAAGGCAAGGCAAGGGTAACGGAAGGAACGGCACAGCAAGGGGAAACAAGGCTAAGGCACGGCAACGCACGGCTAGGCAATGCACGGCAAGGCAAGGAAAGGGTAACGCAAGGCAAGGCACGGTGAGGCAAGGCAAGGCTAATGCACGACAGCGCAAGGCTAGGCAATGCACGGAAGGCAAGCAAAGAGTAACGGAAGGCAAGGAAGGCAAGGGAAAGCAGGGGAAGGCAAGGGTAACGAAAGGAACTGCAGGGTAAGGGGAAACAAGGCTAATGCACGACAACGCAAGGAAAGGGTAACGACAGGCAAGGCACGGTGAGGCAAGGCAAGGCTAATGCACTGCAAGGCAAGGAAAGGGCAACGCAAGGCAAGGCACGGTGAGGCAAGGCAAGGCTGATGCACGACAACGCACGGCTAGGCAATGCACGGAAGGCAAGGAAAGGGTAACGCAAGGCAAGGCACGGTCAGGCGAGGCAAGGCTAAGGCACGACAACGCAAGGCTAGGCAATGCACGGCAAGGCAAAGAAAGGGTAACGCAAGGCAAGGCACGGTGAGGCAAGGCAAGGCTGATGCACGACAACGCACGGCTAGGCAATGCACGGAAGGCAAGCAAAGAGTAACGGAAGGCAAGGAATGCAAAGGAAAGCAGGGGAAGGCAAGGGTAACGAAAGGAACTGCAGGGTAAGGGGAAACAAGGCTAAGGCACGACAACACAGGGCTAGGCAATGCACGGAAGGCAAGCAAAGAGTAACGGAAGGAAAGGAAGGCAAGGGAAAGCAACGCAAGGCAAGGGTAACGGAAGGAACGGCACAGCAAGGGGAAACAAGGCTAAGGCACGGCAACGCACGGCTAGGCAATGCACGGCAAGGCAAGGAAAGGGTAACGCAAGGCAAGGCACGGTGAGGCAAGGCAAGGCTGATGCACGACAACGCACGGCTAGGCAAAGCACGGCAAGGCAAGGAAAGGGTAACCCAAGGCACGGCACGGTCAGGCGAGGCAAGGCTAAGGCACGACAACGCAAGGCTAGGCAATGCACGGAAGGCAAGCAAAGAGTAACGGAAGGCAAGGAAGGCAAGGGAAAGCAGGGGAAGGCAAGGGTAACGGAAGGAACGGCACGGTAAGGGGAAACAAGGCTAAGGCACGACAACGCAGGGCTAGGCAATGCACGGCAAGGCAAGGAAAGGGTAACGCAAGGCAAGGCACGGTCAGGCGAGGCAAGGGTAATGCACGACAACGCAAGGCTACGCAGTGCACGGCTAGGCAAGGAAAGAGTAACGGAAGGAAAGGAAGGCAAGGCAAAGCAAGGCAAGGCAAGTGTAACAAAAGGCACGGCACGGCAAGGGGAAAGAAGGCTAAGGCACGACCACGCACGGCTAGGCAATGCACGGCCAGGTAAGGAAAGGGTAATGCAAGGTAAGTCACGGTGAGGCAAGGCAAGGATAATGCACGACAACGCACGGCTAGGCAATGCACGGCAAGGCAAGGAAAGGGTAACTCAAGGCAAGGCACGGTCAGGCGAGGCAAGGCTAAGGCACGACAACGCAAGGCTAGGCAATGCACGGAAGGAAAGCAAAGAGTAACGGAAGGCAAGGAAGGCAAGGGAAAGCAAGGCAAGGCAATGGTAACGGAAGGAACGGCACGGCAAGGGGAAACAAGGCTATGGAACGACAACGCACGGCTAGGCAATGCACTTCAAGGCAAGGAAAGGGTAACGCAAGGCAAGGCACGGTGAGGCAAGGCAAGGCTAATGCACGACAACGCACGGCTAGGTAATTCACGGCAAGGCAAGGAAAGGGTAACGCAAGGAAAGGCACGGTCAGGCGAGGCAAGGCTAAGGCACGACAACGCAAGCCTAGGCAATGGATGGAAGGCAAGCAAAGAGTAACGGAAGGCAAGGAAGGCAAGGCAAAGCAAGGCAACGCAAGCAAGGCTATGGCAAGGTGAAAAAAGGCTAAGGCACGACAACGCACGGCTAGGCAATGCACGGCCAGGCAAGGAAAGGGTAACGCAAGGGAAGGCACGGTGAGGCAAGGCAAGGCTAATGCACAACAGCGCAAGGCTAGGCAATGCACGGAAGGCAAGCAAAGAGTAACGGAAACCAAGGAAGGCAAGGGAAATCAAGGCAAGGCAAGGGTAACGGAAGGAACGGCACGGCAAGGGGAAACAAGGCTAAGGCACGACAACGCACGGCTAGGCAATGCACCGCAAGGGAAGGAAAGGGTAACGCCAGGCAAGGCACGGTCAGGCAAGGCAAGGCTAATGCACGACAACGCAAGGCTAGGCAATGCACGGCAAGGCAAGGAAAGGGTAACGCAATGCAAGGCACTGTCAGGCGAGGCAAGGCTAAGGCACGACAACACAGTGCGAGGCAATGCAGGGCAAGGCAAGGAAAGGGTAACGCAAGGCAAGGCACGGTTTGGGGAGGCAAGGCTAATGCACGACAACGCAAGGCTAGGCAATGAACGGAAGGGAAGCAAAGAGTAACGGAAGGCAAGGAATGCAAGGCAAAGCAAGGCAACGCAAGCAAGGCTATGGCAAGGTGAAAAAAATCTAAGGCACGACCACGCAAGGCTAGGCAATGCACGGAAGGCAAGCAAAGAGTAACGGAAGGCAAGGAAGGCAAGGGAAAGCAAGTCATGGCAAGGGTAACGGAAGGAACGACACGGTAAGGGGAAACAAAGCTACGGCACGACAATGCAGGGCTAGGCAATGCACGGCAAGGCAAGGAAAGGGTAACGCAAGGCAAGGCACGGTGAGGCAAGACAAGGCAAATGCACGACAACGCACGGCTAGGCAATGCACGGAAGGCAAGCAAAGAGTAAAGGAAGGCAAGGAATTGAAAGGAAAGCAGGGGAAGGCAAGAGTAACGAAAAGAACGGCACGGTAAGGGGAAACAAGGCTGAGGCACGACAACACAGGGCTAGGCAATGCAGGGCAAGGCAAGGAAAGGGTAACGCAAGGCAAGGCACGGTTTGGGGAGGCAAGGCTAATGCACGACAACGCAAGGCTAGGCAATGCACGGAAGGCAAGCAAAGAGTAACGGAAGGCAAGGAAGGCAAGGGAAAGCAGGGGAAGGCAAGGGCAACGGAAGGAACGGCACGGTAAGGGGAAACAAGGCTAAGGCACGACAACGCAGGGCTAGGCAATGCACGGCAAGGCAAGGAAAGGGTAACGCAAGGCAAGGCACGGTCAGGCAAGGCAAGGCTAATGCACGACAAGGCAAGGGTAGGCAGTGCACGGCAAGGCAAGGAAAGGGTAACGCAAGGCAAGGCACTGTCAGGCGAGGCAAGGCTAAGGCACGACAACGCAAGGCTAGGCAATGCACGAAAGGAAAGCAAAGAGTAACGGAAGGCAAGGAAATCAAGGGAAAGCAAGGCAAGGCAAGATTAACGGAAGGAACGGCACGGCAAGGGGAAACAAGGCTAAGGCACGACAACACAGGGCGAGGCAATACAGGGCAAGGCAAGGAAAGGGAAACGCAAGGCAAGGCACGGTTTGGGGAGGCAAGGCTAATGCACGACAACGCAAGGCTAGGCAATGCACGGAAGGGAAGCAAAGAGTAACGGAAGGCAAGCAATGCAAGGCAAAGCAAGGCAACGCAAGCAAGGCTATGGCAAGGTGAATAAAGGCTAAGGCACGACCACGCAAGGCTAGGCAATGCACGGAAGGCAAGCATAGAGTAACGGAAGGCAAGGAAGGCAAGGCAAAGCAAGGCAACGCAAGCAAGGCTATGGCAAGGTGAAAAAAGGCTAAGACACGACAACGCAAGGCTAGGCAATGCACGGAAGGCAAGCAAAGAGTAACGGAATGCAAGGAAGGCAAGGGAAAGCAAGGCAAGGCAAGGGTAACTGAAGGAACGGCACGTTAAGGGGAAACAAAGGTAAGGCACGACAATGCAGGGCTAGGAAATGCACGGCAAGGCAAGGAAAGTGTAACGCAAGGCAAGGCACCGTGAGGTAAGACAAGGCAAATGCAGGACAACGCACGGCTAGGCAATGCACGGCAAGGCAAGGAAAGGGTAATGCAAGGCAAGGCACGGTCAGGCGAGGCAAGGCTAAGGAACGACAACGCAAGGCTAGGCAATGCACGGAAGGCAAGCAAAGAGTAACGGAAGGCAAGGAAGGCAAGGGAAAGCAAGGCAAGGCAATGGTAACGGAAGGAACGGCACGGCAAGGGGAAACAAGGCTAAGGCCGGACAACACACGGCTAGGCAATGCACTGCAAGGCAAGGAAAGGGTAACGCAAGGCAAGGCACGGTGAGGCAAGGCAAGGCTGATGCACGACAACGCACGGCTAGGCAATGCACGGAAGGCAAGCAAAGAGTAACGGAAGGCAAGGAATGCAAGGGAAAGCAGGGGAAGGCAAGGGTAACGAAAGGAACGGCAGGGTAAGGGGAAACAAGGCTAAGGCACGACAACGCAGGGCTAGGCAATGCACGGAAGGCAAGCAAAGAGTAACGGAAGGAAAGGAAGGCAAGGGAAAGCAACGCAAGGCAAGGGTAACGGAAGGAACGGCACAGCAAGGGGAAACAAGGCTAAGGCACGGCAACGCACGGCTAGGCAATGCACGGCAAGGCAAGGAAAGGGTAACGCAAGGCAAGGCACGGTGAGGCAAGGCAAGGCTGATGCACGACAACGCACGGCTAGGCAAAGCACGGCAAGGCAAGGAAAGGGTAACCCAAGGCACGGCACGGTCAGGCGAGGCAAGGCTAAGGCACGACAACGCAAGGCTAGGCAATGCACGGAAGGCAAGCAAAGAGTAACGGAAGGCAAGGAAGGCAAGGGAAAGCAGGGGAAGGCAAGGGTAACGGAAGGAACGGCACGGTAAGGGGAAACAAGGCTAAGGCACGACAACGCAGGGCTAGGCAATGCACGGCAAGGCAAGGAAAGGGTAACGCAAGGCAAGGCACGGTCAGGCGAGGCAAGGGTAATGCACGACAACGCAAGGCTACGCAGTGCACGGCTAGGCAAGGAAAGAGTAACGGAAGGAAAGGAAGGCAAGGCAAAGCAAGGCAAGGCAAGTGTAACAAAAGGCACGGCACGGAAAGGGGAAACAAGGCTAAGGCACGGCAACGCAAGGCTAAGCAATGCACGGCCAGGCAAGGAAAGGGTAACGCAAGGCAAGGCACGGTAAGGCAAGGCGAGGCTAATGCACGACAACGCACGGCTAGGCAATGCACGGCAAGGCAAGGAAAGGGTAACTCAAGGCAAGGCACGGTCAGGCGAGGCAAGGCTAAGGCACGACAACGCAAGGCTAGGCAATGCACGGAAGGAAAGCAAAGAGTAACGGAAGGCAAGGAAGGCAAGGGAAAGCAAGGCAAGGCAATGGTAACGGAAGGAACGGCACGGCAAGGGGAAACAAGGCTATGGAACGACAACGCACGGCTAGGCAATGCACTTCAAGGCAAGGAAAGGGTAACGCAAGGCAAGGCACGTTGAGGCAAGGCAAGGGTGATGCACGACAACTCACGGCTAGGCAATTCACGGCAAGGCAAGGAAAGGGTAACGCAAGGCAAGGCACGGTCAGGCGAGGCAAGGCTAAGGCACGACAACGCAAGGCTAGCCAATGCACGGAAGGCAAGCAAAGAGTAACGGAAGGCAAGGAATGCAAGGCAAAGCAAGGCAACGCAAACAAGGCTATGGCAAGTTGAAAAAAGGCTAAGGCACGACAACGCAAGCCTAGGCAATGCACGGAAGGCAAGCAAAGAGTAACGGAATGGAAGGAAGGCAAGGCAAAGTAAGGCAAAGCAAGCAAGGCTATGGCAAGGTGAAACAAGGCTAAGGCTCCACAACGCACGGCTAGGCAATGCACGGTCAGCCAAGGAAAAGGTAACGGAAGGCAAGGCACTGTGAGGCAAGGCAAGGCTAATGCACAACAGCGCAAGGCTAGGCAATGCACGGAAGGCAAGCAAAGAGTAACGGAAACCAAGGAAGGCAAGGGAAATCAAGGCAAGGCAAGGGTAACGGAAGGAACGGCACGGCAAGGGGAAACAAGGCTAAGGCACGACAACGCACGGCTAGGCAATACACCGCAAGGCAAGGAAAGGGTAACGCCAGGCAAGGCACGGTCAGGCAAGGCAAGGCTAATGCACGACAAGGCAAGGCTAGGCAGTGCACGGCAAGGCAAGGAAAGGGTAACGCAATGCAAGGCACTGTCAGGCGAGGCAAGGCTAAGGCACGACAACACAGTGCGAGGCAATGCAGGGCAAGGCAAGGAAAGGGTAACGCAAGGCAAGGCACGGTTTGGGGAGGCAAGGCTAATGCACGACAACGCAAGGCTAGGCAATGAACGGAAGGGAAGCAAAGAGTAACGGAAGGCAAGGAATGCAAGGCAAAGCAAGGCAACGCAAGCAAGGCTATGGCAAGGTGAAAAAAATCTAAGGCACGACCACGCAAGGCTAGGCAATGCACGGAAGGCAAGCAAAGAGTAACGGAAGGCAAGGAAGGCAAGGGAAAGCAAGTCATGGCAAGGGTAACGGAAGGAACGGCACGGTAAGGGGAAACAAAGCTACGGCACGACAATGCAGGGCTAGGCAATGCACGGCAAGGCAAGGAAAGGGTAACGCAAGGCAAGGCACGGTGAGGCAAGACAAGGCAAATGCACGACAACGCACGGCTAGGCAATGCACGGAAGGCAAGCAAAGAGTAAAGGAAGGCAAGGAATTGAAAGGAAAGCAGGGGAAGGCAAGAGTAACGAAAAGAACGGCACGGTAAGGGGAAACAAGGCTGAGGCACGACAACACAGGGCTAGGCAATGCAGGGCAAGGCAAGGAAAGGGTAACGCAAGGCAAGGCACGGTTTGGGGAGGCAAGGCTAATGCACGACAACGCAAGGCTAGGCAATGCACGGAAGGCAAGCAAAGAGTAACGGAAGGCAAGGAAGGCAAGGGAAAGCAGGGGAAGGCAAGGGCAACGGAAGGAACGGCACGGTAAGGGGAAACAAGGCTAAGGCACGACAACGCAGGGCTAGGCAATGCACGGCAAGGCAAGGAAAGGGTAACGCAAGGCAAGGCACGGTCAGGCAAGGCAAGGCTAAGGCACGACAACGCAAGGCTAGGCAATGCACGGAAGGCAAGCAAAGAGTAACGGAAGGCAAGGAAATCAAGGGAAAGCAAGGCAAGGCAAGGGTAACGGAAGGAACGGCACGGCAAGGGGAAACAAGGCTAAGGCACGACAACACAGGGCGAGGCAATACAGGGCAAGGCAAGGAAAGGGAAACGCAAGGCAAGGCACGGTTTGGGGAGGCAAGGCTAATGCACGACAACGCAAGGCTAGGCAATGCACGGAAGGGAAGCAAAGAGTAACGGAAGGCAAGGAATGCAAGGCAAAGCAAGGCAACGCAAGCAAGGCTATGGCAAGGTGAAAAAAGGCTAAGTCACGACCACGCAAGGCTAGGCAATGCACGGAAGGCAAGCATAGAGTAACGGAAGGCAAGGAAGGCAAGGCAAAGCAAGGCAACGCAAGCAAGGCTATGGCAAGGTGAAAAAAGGCTAAGACACGACAACGCAAGGCTAGGCAATGCACGGAAGGCAAGCAAAGAGTAACGGAATGCAAGGAAGGCAAGGGAAAGCAAGGCAAGGCAAGGGTAACTGAAGGAACGGCACGTTAAGGGGAAACAAAGGTAAGGCACGACAATGCAGGGCTAGGCAATGCACGGCAAGGCAAGGAAAGGGTAACGCAAGGCAAGGCACCGTGAGGTAAGACAAGGCAAATGCAGGACAACGCACGGCTAGGCAATGCACGGCAAGGCAAGGAAAGGGTACCGCAAGGCAAGGCACGGTCAGGCGAGGCAAGGCTAAGGAACGACAACGCAAGGCTAGGCAATGCACGGAAGGCAAGCAAAGAGTAACGGAAGGCAAGGAAGGCAAGGGAAAGCAAGGCAAGGCAATGGTAACGGAAGGAACGGCACGGCAAGGGGAAACAAGGCTAAGGCCGGACAACACACGGCTAGGCAATGCACTGCAAGGCAAGGAAAGGGTAACGCAAGGCAAGGCACGGTGAGGCTAGGCAAGGCTAATGCACGACAACGCACGGCTAGGCAATGCACGGAAGGCAAGCAAAGAGTAACGGAAGGCAAGGAAGGCAAGGGAAAGCAGGGGAAGGCAAGGGTAAGGCAGGCAAGGCTAAGGCACGACAACGCAAGGCTAGGCAATGCACGGAAGGCAAGCAAAGAGTAACGGAAGGCAAGGAAGGCAAGGGAAAGCAAGGGAAGGCAAGGGTAACGGAAGGAACGGCACAGCAAGGGGAAACAAGGCTAAGGCACGACAACGCACGGCTAGGCAATGCACGGCAAGGCAAGGAAAGGGTAACGCAAGGCAAGGCACGGTCAGGCAAGGCAAGGCTAATGCACGACAACGCACGGCTAGGCAATGCACGGCAAGGCAAGGAAAGGGTAACGCAAGGCACGGCACGGTCAGGCGAGGCAAGGCTAAGGCACGACAACGCAAGGCTAGGCAATGCACGGAAGGCAAGCAAAGAGTAACGGAAGGCAAGGAAGGCAAGGGAAAGCAGGGGAAGGCAAGGGTAACGGAAGGAACGGCACGGTAAGGGGAATCAAGGCTAAGGCACGACAACGCAGGGCTAGGCAATGCACGGCAAGGCAAGGAAAGGGAAACGCAAGGCAAGGCACGGTCAGGCGAGGCAAGGCTAATGCACGACAACGCAAGGCTAGGCAGTGCACGGCAAGGCAAGGAAAGAGTAACGGAAGGAAAGGAAGGCAAGGCAAAGCAAGGCAAGGCAAGTGTAACAAAAGGCACGGCACGGCAAGGGGAAACAAGGCTAAGGCACGGCAACGCAAGGCTAAGCAATGCACGGCCAGGCAAGGAAAGGGTAACGCAAGGCAAGGCACGGTAAGGCAAGGCGAGGCTAATGCACGACAACGCACGGCTAGGCAATGCACGGCAAGGCAAGGAAAGGGTAACGCAAGGCAAGGCACGGTCAGGCGAGGCAAGGCTAAGGCACGACATCGCAAGGCTAGGCAATGCACGGAAGGCAAGCAAAGAGTAACGGAAGGCAAGGAAGGCAAGGGAAAGCAAGGCAAGGCAATGGTAACGGAAGGAACGGCACGGCAAGGGGAAACAAGGCTATGGAACGACAACGCACGGCTAGGCAATGCACTTCAAGGCAAGGAAAGGGTAACGCAAGGCAAGGCACGTTGAGGCAAGGCAAGGGTGATGCACGACAACGCACGGCTAGGCAATTCACGGCAAGGCAAGGAAAGGGTAACGCAAGGCAAGGCACGGTCAGGCGAGGCAAGGCTAAGGCACGACAACGCAAGGCTAGCCAATGCACGGAAGGCAAGCAAAGAGTAACGGAAGGCAAGGAATGCAAGGCAAAGCAAGGCAACGCAAACAAGGCTATGGCAAGTTGAAAAAAGGCTAAGGCACGACAACGCAAGCCTAGGCAATGCACGGAAGGCAAGCAAAGAGTAACGGAATGGAAGGAAGGCAAGGCAAAGTAAGGCAAAGCAAGCAAGGCTATGGCAAGGTGAAACAAGGCTAAGGCTCCACAACGCACGGCTAGGCAATGCACGGTCAGCCAAGGAAAAGGTAACGGAAGGCAAGGCACTGTGAGGCAAGGCAAGGCTAATGCACAACAGCGCAAGGCTAGGCAATGCACGGAAGGCAAGCAAAGAGTAACGGAAACCAAGGAAGGCAAGGGAAATCAAGGCAAGGCAAGGGTAACGGAAGGAACGGCACGGCAAGGGGAAACAAGGCTAAGGCACGACAACGCACGGCTAGGCAATACACCGCAAGGCAAGGAAAGGGTAACGCCAGGCAAGGCACGGTCAGGCAAGGCAAGGCTAATGCACGACAAGGCAAGGCTAGGCAGTGCACGGCAAGGCAAGGAAAGGGTAACGCAATGCAAGGCACTGTCAGGCGAGGCAAGGCTAAGGCACGACAACACAGTGCGAGGCAATGCAGGGCAAGGCAAGGAAAGGGTAACGCAAGGCAAGGCACGGTTTGGGGAGGCAAGGCTAATGCACGACAACGCAAGGCTAGGCAATGAACGGAAGGGAAGCAAAGAGTAACGGAAGGCAAGGAATGCAAGGCAAAGCAAGGCAACGCAAGCAAGGCTATGGCAAGGTGAAAAAAATCTAAGGCACGACCACGCAAGGCTAGGCAATGCACGGAAGGCAAGCAAAGAGTAACGGAAGGCAAGGAAGGCAAGGGAAAGCAAGTCATGGCAAGGGTAACGGAAGGAACGGCACGGTAAGGGGAAACAAAGCTACGGCACGACAATGCAGGGCTAGGCAATGCACGGCAAGGCAAGGAAAGGGTAACGCAAGGCAAGGCACGGTGAGGCAAGACAAGGCACATGCACGACAACGCACGGCTAGGCAATGCACGGAAGGCAAGCAAAGAGTAAAGGAAGGCAAGGAATTGAAAGGAAAGCAGGGGAAGGCAAGAGTAACGAAAAGAACGGCACGGTAAGGGGAAACAAGGCTGAGGCACGACAACACAGGGCTAGGCAATGCAGGGCAAGGCAAGGAAAGGGTAACGCAAGGCAAGGCACGGTTTGGGGAGGCAAGGCTAATGCACGACAACGCAAGGCTAGGCAATGCACGGAAGGCAAGCAAAGAGTAACGGAAGGCAAGGAAGGCAAGGGAAAGCAGGGGAAGGCAAGGGCAACGGAAGGAACGGCACGGTAAGGGGAAACAAGGCTAAGGCACGACAACGCAGGGCTAGGCAATGCACGGAAAGGCAAGGAAAGGGTAACGCAAGGCAAGGCACGGTCAGGCAAGGCAAGGCTAAGGCACCACAACGCACGGCTAGGCAATGCACGGTAAGGGAAGGGTAACGCAAGGCAAGGCACGGTCAGGCGAGGCAAGGCTAAGGCACGACAACGCAAGGCTAGGCAATGCACGGAAGGCAAGCAAAGAGTAACGGAAGGCAGGGAATGCAAGGCAAAGCAAGGCAACGCAAGCAAGCCTATGGCAAGATTAAAAAAAGGCTAAGGCACGACAACGCAAAGCTAGGCAATGCACGGAAGGCAAGCAAAGAGTAACGGAATTGAAGGAAGGCAAGTCAAAGCAAGGCAAAGCAAGCAAGGCTATGGCAAGGTGAAACAAGGCTAAGGCACCACAACGCACGGCTAGGCAATGCACGGCCAGCCAAGGAAAAGGTAACGCAAGGCAAGGCACTGTCAGGCGAGGCAAGGCTAATGCACGACAACGCAAGGCTAGGCAATGCACGGAAGGCAAGCAAAGAGTAACGGAAGGCAAGGAATGCAAGGCAAAGCAAGGCAACGCAAGCAAGGCTATGGCAAGGCTAAGGCACGACAACGCAAAGCTAGGCAATGCACGGAAGGCAAGCAAAGAGTAACGGAATTGAAGGAAGGCAAGGCAAAGCAAGGCAAAGCAAGCAAGGCTATGGCAAGGTGAAACAAGGCTAAGGCACCACAACGCACGGCTAGGCAATGCACGGCCAGCCAAGGAAAAGGTAACGCAAGGCAAGGCACTGTGAGGCAAGGCAAGGCTAATGCACGACAGCGCAAGGCTAGGCAATGCACGGAAGGCAAGCAAAGAATAACGGAAACCAAGGAAGGCAAGGGAAAGCAAGACAAGGCAGGGGTAACAGAAGGATCGGCACGGCAAGGGGAAACAAGGCTAAGGCACGACAACACAGGGTTAGGCAATGCAGGGCAAGGCAAGGAAAGGGTAACGCCAGGCAAGGCACGGTCAGGCAAGGCAAGGCTAATGCACGACAAGGCAAGGCTAGGCGGTGCACGGCAAGGCAAGGAAAGGGTAACGCAAGGCAAGGCACTGTCAGGCGAGGCAAGCCTAAGGCACGACAACGCAAGGCTAGGCAATGCACGGAAGGAAAGCAAAGAGTAACGGAAGGCAAGGAAGGCAAGGGAAAGCAAGGCAAGGCAATGGTAACGGAAGGAACGGCACGGCAAGGGGAAACAAGGCTATGGAACGACAACGCACGGCTAGGCAATGCACTGCAAGGCAAGGAAAGGGTAACGCAAGGCAAGGTACGTTGAGGCAAGGCAAGCCTGATGCACGACAACGCACGGCTAGGCAATTCACGGCAAGGCAAGGAAAGGGTAACGCAAGGCAAGGCACGGTCAGGCGAGGCAAGGCTAAGGCACGACAACGCAAGGCTAGGCAATGCACGGAAGGCAAGCAAAGAGTAACGGAAGGCAAGGAATGCAAGGGAAAGCAGGGGAAGGCAAGGGTAACGAAAGGAACGGCACGGTAAGGGGAAACAAGGCTAAGGCACGACAACACAGGGCTAGGCAATGCACGGCAAGGCAAGGAAAGGGTAACGCAAGGTAAGGCACGGTCAGGCGAGGCAAGGCTAAGGCACGACAACGCAAGGCTAGGCAATGCACGGAAGGCAAGCAAAGAGTAACGGAACGCAAGGAAGGCAAGGGAAAGCAAGGCAAGGCAAGGTTAACGGAAGGAACGGCACGGCAAGGGGAAACAAGGGTAAGGCACGGCAACGCACGGCTAGGCAATGCAGGGCAAGGCAAGGAAATGGTAACGCAAGGCAAGGCACGGTTAGGCAAGACAAGGCTAATGCACGACAACGCACGGCTAGGCAATGCACGGCTAGGTAAGGAAAGAGTAACGGAAGGAAAGGAAGGCAAGGCAAAGCCAGGCAAGGCAAGTGTAACAAAAGGCAAGGCACGGCAAGGGGAAACAAGGCTAAGGAACGGAAACGCACGGCTAGGCAATGCACGACCAGGCAAGGAAAGGGTAACGCAAGGCAAGGCACGGTCAGTCGAGGCAACGCTAATGCACGACAACGCAAGGCTAGACAATGCACGGAAGGCAAGCAAAGTGTAACGGAAGGCAATGAAGGCAAGGGAAACCAAGGCAAGGCAAAGCTAACGGAAGGAACGGCTCGGCAAGGGAAAACAAGGCTAAGGCACGGCAACGCAGGGCTAGGCAATGCACGGCAAGGCAAGGAAAGGGTAACGCAAGGCAAGGCACTGTCAGGCGAGGCAAAGCTAATGCACGACATCGCAAGGCTAGGCAGTGCACGGCAAGGCAAGGAAAGAGTAACGGAAGGAAAGGAAGGCAAGGCAAAGCATGGCAAGGCTAGTGTAACAACAGGCACGGCACGGCAAGGGGAAACAAGGCTAAGGCACGACAACGCAAGGCTAGGCAATGCACGGAAGGCCAGCAAAGAGTAACGGAAGGCAAGGAATGCAAAGGAAAGCAGGGGAAGGCAAGTGTAACAAAAGGAACGGCACGGCAAGGGGAAACAAGGCTAAGGCACGGCAACGCAAGACTAAGCAATGCACGGCCAGGCAAGGAAAGGGTAACGCAAGGCACGGCACGGTAAGGCAAGGCGAGGCTAATGCACGACAACGCACGGCTAGGCAATGCACGGCAAGGCAAGGAAAGGGTAACGCAAGGGAATGCACGGTTAGGCGAGGCAAGGCTAAGGCACGACAACGCAGGGCTAGGCAATGCACGGAAGGCAAGCAAAAAGTAACGGAAGGCAGGGAATGCAAGGCACAGGAAGGCAACGCAAGCAAGGCTATGGCAAGGTGAAAAAAGGCTAAGGCACGACAACGCAAGGCTAGGCAATGCACGGAAGGCAAGCAAAGAGTAACGGAATGGAAGGAAGGCAAGGCAAAGCAAGGCAAAGCAAGCAAGGCTATGGCAAGGTGAAACAAGGCTAAGGCACCACAACGCACGGCTAGGCAATGCACTGCCAGCCAAGGAAAAGGTAACGCAAGGCAAGGCACTGTGAAGCAAGGCAAGGCTAATGCACGACAGCGCAAGGCTTGGCAATGCACGGAAGGCAAGCAAAGAGTAACGGAAGGCAAGGAAGGCAAGGGAAAGCAAGGCAAGGCAATGGTAACGGAAGGAACGGCACGGCAAGGGGAAACAAGGCTAAGGAACGACAACGCACGGCTAGGCAATGCACGGAAGGCAAGCAAAGAGTAACGGAAGGCAAGGAAGGCAAGGGAAAGCAAGGGAAGGCAAGGGTAACGGAAGGAAGACACGGCAAGAGGAAACAAGGCTAAGGCACGACAACGCACGGTTAGGCAATGCACGGCAAGGCAAGGAAAGGGTAAAGCAAGGGAAGGCACGGTGAGGCAAGGCAAGGCTAATGCACGACAACGCACGGCTAGGCAAGGCACGGCAAGGCAAGGAAAGGGTAACGCAAGGCAAGGCACGGTCAGGCGAGGCAAGGCTACGGCACGACAACGCAAGGCTAGGTAATGCACGGAAGGCAAGAAAAGAGTAACGGAAGGCAAGGAATGCAAGGCAAAGCAAGGCAACGCAAACAAGGCTATGGCAAGTTGAAAAAAGGCTAAGGCACGACAACGCAAGCCTAGGCAATGCACGGAAGGCAAGCAAAGAGTAACGGAATGGAAGGAAGGCAAGGCAAAGTAAGGCAAAGCAAGCAAGGCTATGGCAAGGTGAAACAAGGCTAAGGCTCCACCACGCACGGCTAGGCAATGCACGGTCAGCCAAGGAAAAGGTAACGCAAGGCAAGGCACTGTGAGGCAAGGCAAGGCTAATGCACAACAGCGCAAGGCTAGGCAATGCACGGAAGGCAAGCAAAGAGTAACGGAAACCAAGGAAGGCAAGGGAAATCAAGGCAAGGCAAGGGTAACGGAAGGAACGGCACGGCAAGGGGAAACAAGGCTAAGGCACGACAACGCACGGCTAGGCAATACACGGCAAGGCAAGGAAAGGGTAACGCCAGGCAAGGCACGGTCAGGCAAGGCAAGGCTAATGCACGACAAGGCAAGGCTAGGCAGTGCACGGCAAGGCAAGGAAAGGGTAACGCAAGGCAAGGCACTGTCAGGCGAGGCAAGGCTAAGGCACGACAACACAGTGCGAGGCAATGCAGGGCAAGGCAAGGAAAGGGTAACGCAAGGCAAGGCACGGTTTGGGGAGGCAAGGCTAATGCACGACAACGCAAGGCTAGGCAATGAACGGAAGGGAAGCAAAGAGTAACGGAAGGCAAGGAATGCAAGGCAAAGCAAGGCAACGCAAGCAAGGCTATGGCAAGGTGAAAAAAATCTAAGGCACGACCACGCAAGGCTAGGCAATGCACGGAAGGCAAGCAAAGAGTAACGGAAGGCAAGGAAGGCAAGGGAAAGCAAGTCATGGCAAGGGTAACGGAAGGAACGGCACGGTAAGGGGAAACAAAGCTACGGCACGACAATGCAGGGCTGGGCAATGCACGGCAAGGCAAGGAAAGGGTAACGCAAGGCAAGGCACGGAGAGGCAAGACAAGGCAAATGCACGACAACGCACGGCTACACAATGCACGGCAAGGCAAGGAAAGGGTACCGCAAGGCAAGGCACGGTCAGGCGAGGCAAGGCTGATGCACGACAACGCACGGCTAGGCAATGCACGGAAGGCAAGCAAAGAGTAAAGGAAGGCAAGGAATTGAAAGGAAAGCAGGGGAAGGCAAGAGTAACGAATAGAACGGCACGGTAAGGGGAAAAAAGGCTGAGGCACGACAACACAGGGCTAGGCAATGCAGGGCAAGGCAAGGAAAGGGTAACGCAAGGCAAGGCACGGTTTGGGGAGGAAAGGCTAATGCACGACAACGCAAGGCTAGGCAATGCACGGAAGGCAAGCAAAGAGTAACGGAAGGCAAGGAAGGCAAGGGAAAGCAGGGGAAGGCAAGGGCAACGGAAGGAACGGCACGGTAAGGGGAAACAAGGCTAAGGCACGACAACGCAGGGCTAGGCAATGCACGGCAAGGCAAGGAAAGGGTAACGCAAGGCAAGGCACTGTAAGGCAAGGCGAGGCTAATGCACCACAACGCACGGCTAGGCAATGCACGGCAAGGGGGGAAAGGGTAACGCAATGCAAGGCACGGTTAGGCGAGGCAAGGCTAAGGCACGACAACGCAAGGCTAGGCAATGCACGGAAGGCAAGCAAAGAGTAACGGAAGGCAAGGAATGCAAGGCAAAGCAAGGCAACGCAAGCAAGGCTATGGCAAGGTGAAAAAAGGCTAAGGAACGACAACGCAAGGCTAGGCAATGCACGGCAAGGCAAGGAAAGAGTAACGGAAGGGAAGGAAGGCAAGGCAAAGCAAGGCAAAGCAAGCAAGGCTATGGCAAGGTGAAACAAGGCTAAGGCACCACAACGCACGGCTAGGCAATGCACGGCCAGCCAAGGAAAAGGTAACGCAAGGCAAGGCACTGTGAGGCAAGGCAAGGCTAATGCACGACAGCGCAAGGCTAGGCAATTCACGGAAGGCAAGCAAAGAATAACGGAAACCAAGGAAGGCAAGGGAAAGCAAGACAAGGCAGGGGTAACAGAAGGATCGGCACGGCAAGGGGAAACAAGGCTAAGGCACGACAACACAGGGTTAGGCAATGCAGGGCAAGGCAAGGAAAGGGTAACGCCAGGCAAGGCACGGTCAGGCAAGGCAAGGCTAATGCACGACAAGGCAAGGCTAGGCGGTGCACGGCAAGGCAAGGAAAGGGTAACGCAAGGCAAGGCACTGTCAGGCGAGGCAAGCCTAAGGCACGACAACGCAAGGCTAGGCAATGCACGGAAGGCAAGCAAAGAGTAACGGAAGGCAAGGAAGGCAAGGGAAAGCAAGGCAAGGCAATGGTAACGGAAGGAACGGCACGGCAAGGGGAAACAAGGCTATGGCACGACAACGCACGGCTAGGCAATGCACTGCAAGGCAAGGAAAGGGTAACGCAAGGCAAGGTACGTTGAGGCAAGGCAAGCCTGATGCACGACAACGCACGGCTAGGCAATTCACGGCAAGGCAAGGAAAGGGTAACGCAAGGCAAGGCACGGTCAGGCGAGGCAAGGCTAAGGCACGACAACGCAAGGCTAGGCAATGCACGGAAGGCAAGCAAAGAGTAAAGGAAGGCAAGGAATGCAAGGGAAAGCAGGGGAAGGCAAGGGTAACGAAAGGAACGGCACGGTAAGGGGAAAAAAGGCTAAGGCACGACAACACAGGGCTAGGCAATGCAGCGCAAGGCAAGGTAAGGGTAACGCAAGGCAAGGCACGGTCAGGCGAGGCAAGGCTAAGGCACGACAACGCAAGGCTAGGCAATGCACGGAAGGCAAGCAAAGAGTAACGGAACGCAAGGAAGGCAAGGGAAAGCAAGGCAAGGCAAGGTTAACGGAAGGAACGGCACGGCAAGGGGAAACAAGGCTAAGGCACGGCAACGCACGGCTAGGCAATGCACGGCAAGGCAAGGAAAGGGTAACGCAAGGCAAGGCACGGTCAGTCGAGGCAACGCTAATGCACGACAACGCAAGGCTAGACAATGCACGGAAGGCAAGCAAAGTGTAACGGAAGGCAATGAAGGCAAGGGAAACCAAGGCAAGGCAAAGCTAACGGAAGGAACGGCTCGGCAAGGGAAAACAAGGCTAAGGCACGGCAACGCAGGGCTAGGCAATGCACGGCAAGGCAAGGAAAGGGTAACGCAAGGCAAGGCACTGTCAGGCGAGGCAAAGCTAATGCACGACAACGCAAGGCTAGGCAATGCACGGCAAGGCAAGGAAAGAGTAACGGAAGGAAAGGAAGGCAAGGCAAAGCATGGCAAGGCAAGTGTAACAACAGGCACGGCACGGCAAGGGGAAACAAGGCTAAGGCACGACAACGCAAGGCTAGGCAATGCACGGAAGGCAAGCAAAGAGTAACGGAAGGCAAGGAATGCAAAGGAAAGCAGGGGAAGGCAAGTGTAACAAAAGGAACGGCACGGCAAGGGGAAACAAGGCTAAGGCACGGCAACGCAAGGCTAAGCAATGCACGGCCAGGCAAGGAAAGGGTAACGCAAGGCAAGGCACGGTAAGGCAAGGCGAGGCTAATGCACGACAACGCACGGCTAGGCAATGCACGGCAAGGCAAGGAAAGGGTAACGCAAGGCAAGGCACGGTTAGGCGAGGCAAGGCTAAGGCACGACAACGCAAGGCTAGGCAATGCACGGAAGGCAAGCAAAAAGTAACGGAAGGCAAGGAATGCAAGGCAAAGGAAGGCAACGCAAGCAAGGCTATGGCAAGGTGAAAAAAGGCTAAGGCACGACAACGCAAGGCTAGGCAATGCACGGAAGGCAAGCAAAGAGTAACGGAAGGCAAGGAAGGCAAGGCAAAGCAAGGCAAAGCAAGCAAGGCTATGGCAAGGTGAAACAAGGCTAAGGCAGCACAACGCACGGCTAGGCAATGCACTGCCAGCCAAGGAAAAGGTAACGCAAGGCAAGGCACTGTGAAGCAAGGCAAGGCTAATGCACGACAGCGCAAGGCTTGGCAATGCACGGAAGGCAAGCAAAGAGTAACGGAAGGCAAGGAAGGCAAGGGAAAGCAAGGCAAGTCAATGGTAACGGAAGGAACGGCACGGCAAGGGGAAACAAGGCTAAGGAACGACAACGCACGGCTAGGCAATGCACGGAAGGCAAGCAAAGAGTAACGGAAGGCAAGGAAGGCAAGGGAAAGCAAGGCAAGGCAAGGGTAACGGAAGGAACGGCACGGCAAGGGGAAACAAGGCTAAGGAACGACAACGCACGGCTAGGCAATGCACGGCAAGGCAAGGAAAGGGTAACGCAAGGCAAGGCACGGTGAGGCAAGGCAAGGCTAATGCACGACAACGCACGGCTAGGCAATGCACGGCAAGGCAAGGAAAGGGTAACGCAAGGCAAGGCACGGTCAGGCGAGGCAAGGCTACGGCACGACAACGCAAGGCTAGGCAATGCACGGAAGGCAAGCAAAGAGTAACGGAAGGCAAGGAATGCAAGGCAAAGCAAGGCAACGCAAACAAGGCTATGGCAAGTTGAAAAAAGGCTAAGGCACGACAACGCAAGCCTAGGCAATGCACGGAAGGCAAGCAAAGAGTAACGGAATGGAAGGAAGGCAAGGCAAAGTAAGGCAAAGCAAGCAAGGCTATGGCAAGGTGAAACACGGCTAAGGCTCCACCACGCACGGCTAGGCAATGCACGGTCAGCCAAGGAAAAGGTAACGCAAGGCAAGGCACTGTGAGGCAAGGCAAGGCTAATGCACAACAGCGCAAGGCTAGGCAATGCACGGAAGGCAAGCAAAGAGTAACGGAAACCAAGGAAGGCAAGGGAAATCAAGGCAAGGCAAGGGTAACGGAAGGAACGGCACGGCAAGGGGAAACAAGGCTAAGGCACGACAACGCACGGCTAGGCAATACACGGCAAGGCAAGGAAAGGGTAACGCCAGGCAAGGCACGGTCAGGCAAGGCAAGGCTAATGCACGACAAGGCAAGGCTAGGCAGTGCACGGCAAGGCAAGGAAAGGGTAACGCAAGGCAAGGCACTGTCAGGCGAGGCAAGGCTAAGGCACGACAACACAGTGCGAGGCAATGCAGGGCAAGGCAAGGAAAGGGTAACGCAAGGCAAGGCACGGTTTGGGGAGGCAAGGCTAATGCACGACAACGCAAGGCTAGGCAATGAACGGAAGGGAAGCAAAGAGTAACGGAAGGCAAGGAATGCAAGGCAAAGCAAGGCAACGCAAGCAAGGCTATGGCAAGGTGAAAAAAATCTAAGGCACGACCACGCAAGGCTAGGCAATGCACGGAAGGCAAGCAAAGAGTAACGGAAGGCAAGGAAGGCAAGGGAAAGCAAGTCATGGCAAGGGTAACGGAAGGAACGGCACGGTAAGGGGAAACAAAGCTACGGCACGACAATGCAGGGCTGGGCAATGCACGGCAAGGCAAGGAAAGGGTAACGCAAGGCAAGGCACGGTCAGGGGAGACAAGGCTAAGGCACGACAACGCACGGTTACACAATGCACGGCAAGGCAAGGAAAGGGTAACGCAAGGCAAGGCACGGTCAGGCGAGGCAAGGCTGATGCACGACAACGCACGGCTAGGCAATGCACGGAAGGCAAGCAAAGAGTAAAGGAAGGCAAGGAATTGAAAGGAAAGCAGGGGAAGGCAAGAGTAACGAAAAGAACGGCACGGTAAGGGGAAACAAGGCTGAGGCACGACAACACAGGGCTAGGCAATGCAGGGCAAGGCAAGGAAAGGGTAACGCAAGGCAAGGCACGGTTTGGGGAGGAAAGGCTAATGCACGACAACGCAAGGCTAGGCAATGCACGGAAGGCAAGCAAAGAGTAACGGAAGGCAAGGAAGGCAAGGGAAAGCAGGGGAAGGAAAGGGCAACGGAAGGAACGGCACGGTAAGGGGAAACAAGGCTAAGGAACGACAACGCACGGCTAGGCAATGTACGGCAAGGCAAGGAAAGGGTAACGCAAGGCAAGGCACGGTCAGGCAAGGCAAGGCTAATGCACGACAACGCACGGCTAGGCAATGCACGGCAAGGCAAGGAAAGGGTAACGCAAGGCAAGGCACGGTCAGGCGAGGCAAGGCTAAGGCACGACAACGCAAGGCTAGGCAATGCACGGAAGGCAAGCAAAGAGTAACGGAAGGCAGGGAATGCAAGGCAAAGCAAGGCAACGCAAGCAAGCCTATGGCAAGATTAAAAAAAGGCTAAGGCACGACAACGCAAAGCTAGGCAATGCACGGAAGGCAAGCAAAGAGTAACGGAATTGAAGGAAGGCAAGTCAAAGCAAGGCAAAGCAAGCAAGGCTATGGCAAGGTGAAACAAGGCTAAGGCACCACAACGCACGGCTAGGCAATGCATGGCCAGCCAAGGAAAAGGTAACGCAAGGCAAGGCACTGTGAGGCAAGGCAAGGCTAATGCACGACAGCGCAAGGCTAGGCAATGCACGGAAGGCAAGCAAAGAATAACGGAAACCAAGGAAGGCAAGGGAAAGCAAGACAAGGCAGGGGTAACAGAAGGATCGGCACGGCAAGGGGAAACAAGGCTAAGGCACGACAACACAGGGCTAGGCAATGCAGGGCAAGGCAAGGAAAGGGTAACGCCAGGCAAGGCACGGTCAGGCAAGGCAAGGCTAATGCACGACAAGGCAAGGCTAGGCGGTGCACGGCAAGGCAAGGAAAGGGTAACGCAATGCAAGGCACTGTCAGGCGAGGCAAGCCTAAGGCACGACAACGCAAGGCTAGGCAATGCACGGAAGGAAAGCAAAGAGTAACGGAAGGCAAGGAAGGCAAGGGAAAGCAAGGCAAGGCAATGGTAACGGAAGGAACGGCACGGCAAGGGGAAACAAGGCTATGGAACGACAACGCACGGCTAGGCAATGCACTGCAAGGCAAGGAAAGGGTAACGCAAGGCAAGGTACGTTGAGGCAAGGCAAGCCTGATGCACGACAACGCACGGCTAGGCAATTCACGGCAAGGCAAGGAAAGTGTAACGCAAGGCAAGGCACGGTCAGGCGAGGCAAGGCTAAGGCACGACAACGCAAGGCTAGGCAATGCACGGAAGGCAAGCAAAGAGTAACGGAAGGCAAGGAATGCAAGGGAAAGCAGGGGAAGGCAAGGGTAACGAAAGGAACGGCACGGTAAGGGGAAACAAGGCTAAGGCACGACAACACAGGGCTAGGCAATGCAGCGCAAGGAAAGGTAAGGGTAACGCAAGGCAAGGCACGGTCAGGCGAGGCAAGGCTAAGGCACGACAACGCAAGGCTAGGCAATGCACGGAAGGCAAGCAAAGAGTAACGGAACGCAAGGAAGGCAAGGGAAAGCAAGGCAAGGCAAGGTTAACGGAAGGAACGGCACGGCAAGGGGAAACAAGGGTAAGGCACGGCAACGCACGGCTAGGCAATGCAGGGCAAGGCAAGGAAATGGTAACGCAAGGCAAGGCACGGTTAGGCAAGACAAGGCTAATGCACGACAACGCACGGCTAGGCAATGCACGGCTAGGTAAGGAAAGAGTAACGGAAGGAAAGGAAGGCAAGGCAAAGCCAGGCAAGGCAAGTGTAACAAAAGGCAAGGCACGGCAAGGGGAAACAAGGCTAAGGAACGGAAACGCACGGCTAGGCAATGCACGACCAGGCAAGGAAAGGGTAACGCAAGGCAAGGCACGGTCAGTCGAGGCAAGGCTAATGCACGACAACGCAAGGCTAGACAATGCACGGAAGGCAAGCAAAGAGTAACGGAATGCAAGGAAGGAAAGGGAAAGCAAGGGAAGGCAAGGGTAACGGAAGGAACGGCACGGTAAGGGGAAACAAGGCTAAGGCACGACAACGCAGGACTAGGCAATGCACGGCAAGGCAAGGAAAGGGTAACGCAAGGCAAGGCACTGTAAGGCAAGGCGAGGCTAATGCACCACAACGCACGGCTAGGCAATGCACGGCAAGGGGGGAAAGGGTAACGCAATGCAAGGCACGGTTAGGCGAGGCAAGGCTAATGCACGACAACGCACGGCTAGGCAATGCACGGAAGGCAAGCAAAGAGTAACGGAAGGCAAGGAAGGCAAGGCAAAGCAAGGCAACGCAAGCAAGGCTATGGCTAAGGCACGACAACGCAAGGCTAGGCAATGCACGGAAGGCAAGCAAAGAGTAACGGAAGGCAAGGAAGGCAAGGCAAAGCAAGGCAACGCAAGCAAGCCTATGGCAAGGTGAAACAAGGCTAAGGCACCACAACGCACGGCTAGGCAATGCACGGCCAGCCAAGGAAAAGGTAACGCAAGGCAAGGCACTGTGAGGCAAGGCAAGGCTAATGCACGACAGCGCAAGGCTAGGCAATGCACGGAAGGCAAGCAAAGAATAACGGAAACCAAGGAAGGCAAGGGAAAGCAAGACAAGGCAGGGGTAACAGAAGGATCGGCACGGCAAGGGGAAACAAGGCTAAGGCACGACAACACAGGGCTAGGCAATGCAGGGCAAGGCAAGGAAAGGGTAACGCCAGGCAAGGCACGGTCAGGCAAGGCAAGGCTAATGCACGACAAGGCAAGGCTAGGCGGTGCACGGCAAGGCAAGGAAAGGGTAACGCAATGCAAGGCACTGTCAGGCGAGGCAAGCCTAAGGCACGACAACGCAAGGCTAGGCAATGCAAGGAAGGAAAGCAAAGAGTAACGGAAGGCAAGGAAGGCAAGGGAAAGCAAGGCAAGGCAATGGTAACGGAAGGAACGGCACGGCAAGGGGAAACAAGGCTAAGGCACGACAACGCACGGCTAGGCAATGCACGGCAAGGCAAGGAAAGGGTAACGCAATGCAAGGCACGGTGAGGCAAGGCAAGGCTGATGCACGACAACGCACGGCTAGGCAATTCACGGCAAGGCAAGGAAAGGGTAACGCAAGGCAAGGCACGGTCAGGCGAGGCAAGGCTAAGGCACGACAACGCAAGGCTAGGCAATGCACGGAAGGCAAGCAAAGAGTAACGGAAGGCAAGGAATGCAAGGGAAAGCAGGGGAAGGCAAGGGTAACGAAAGGAACGGCACGGTAAGGGGAAACAAGGCTAAGGCACGACAACACAGGGCTAGGCAATGCAGCGCAAGGAAAGGTAAGGGTAACGCAAGGCAAGGCACGGTCAGGCGAGGCAAGGCTAAGGCACGACAACGCAAGGCTAGGCAATGCACGGAAGGCAAGCAAAGAGTAACGGAAGGCAAGGAAGGCAAGGGAAACCAAGGCAAGGCAAAGCTAACGGAAGGAACGGCTCGGCAAGGGAAAACAAGGCTAAGGCACGGCAACGCAGGGCTAGGCAATGCACGGCAAGGCAAGGAAAGGGTAACGCAAGGCAAGGCACTGTCAGGCGAGGCAAAGCTAATGCACGACAGCGCAAGGCTAGGCAATGCACGGAAGGCAAGCAAAGAGTAACGGAAACCAAGGAAGGCAAGGGAAAGCAAGGCAAGGCAGGGGTAACAGAAGGATCGGCACGGCAAGGGGAAACAAGGCTAAGGCACGACAACACAGGGCTAGGCAATGCAGGGCAAGGCAAGGAAAGGGTAACGCCAGGCAAGGCACGGTCAGGCAAGGCAAGGCTAATGCACGACAACGCAAGGCTAGGCAATGCACGGCAAGGCAAGGAAAGGGTAACGCAAGGCAAGGCACGGTCAGGCGAGGCAAGCCTAAGGCACGACAACGCAAGGCTAGGCAATGCACGGAAGGCAAGCAAAGAGTAACGGAAGGCAAGGAAGGCAAGGGAAAGCAAGGCAAGGCAATGGTAACGGAAGGAACGGCACGGCTAGGGGAAACAAGGCTATGGAACGACAACGCACGGCTAGGCAATACACGGCAAGGCAAGGAAAGGGTAACGCCAGGCAAGGCACGGTCAGGCAAGGCAAGGCTAATGCACGACAAGGCAAGGCTAGGCAGTGCACGGCAAGGCAAGGAAAGGGTAACGCAAGGCAAGGCACTGTCAGGCGAGGCAAGGCTAAGGCACGACAACACAGTGCGAGGCAATGCAGGGCAAGGCAAGGAAAGGGTAACGCAAGGCAAGGCACGGTTTGGGGAGGCAAGGCTAATGCACGACAACGCAAGGCTAGGCAATGAACGGAAGGGAAGCAAAGAGTAACGGAAGGCAAGGAATGCAAGGCAAAGCAAGGCAACGCAAGCAAGGCTATGGCAAGGTGAAAAAAATCTAAGGCACGACCACGCAAGGCTAGGCAATGCACGGAAGGCAAGCAAAGAGTAACGGAAGGCAAGGAAGGCAAGGGAAAGCAAGTCATGGCAAGGGTAACGGAAGGAACGGCACGGTAAGGGGAAACAAAGCTACGGCACGACAATGCAGGGCTGGGCAATGCACGGCAAGGCAAGGAAAGGGTAACGCAAGGCAAGGCACGGTGAGGCAAGACAAGGCAAATGCACGACAACGCACGGCTACACAATGCACGGCAAGGCAAGGAAAGGGTACCGCAAGGCAAGGCACGGTCAGGCGAGGCAAGGCTGATGCACGACAACGCACGGCTAGGCAATGCACGGAAGGCAAGCAAAGAGTAAAGGAAGGCAAGGAATTGAAAGGAAAGCAGGGGAAGGCAAGAGTAACGAAAAGAACGGCACGGTAAGGGGAAACAAGGCTGAGGCACGACAACACAGGGCTAGGCAATGCAGGGCAAGGCAAGGAAAGGGTAACGCAAGGCAAGGCACGGTTTGGGGAGGAAAGGCTAATGCACGACAACGCAAGGCTAGGCAATGCACGGAAGGCAAGCAAAGAGTAACGGAAGGCAAGGAAGGCAAGGGAAAGCAGGGGAAGGCAAGGGCAACGGAAGGAACGGCACGGTAAGGGGAAACAAGGCTAAGGCACGACAACGCAGGGCTAGGCAATGCACGGCAAGGCAAGGAAAGGGTAACGCAAGGCAAGGCACTGTAAGGCAAGGCGAGGCTAATGCACCACAACGCACGGCTAGGCAATGCACGGCAAGGGGGGAAAGGGTAACGCAATGCAAGGCACGGTTAGGCGAGGCAAGGCTAAGGCACGACAACGCAAGGCTAGGCAATGCACGGAAGGCAAGCAAAGAGTAACGGAAGGCAGGGAATGCAAGGCAAAGCAAGGCAACGCAAGCAAGCCTATGGCAAGATTAAAAAAAGGCTAAGGCACGACAACGCAAAGCTAGGCAATGCACGGAAGGCAAGCAAAGAGTAACGGAATTGAAGGAAGGCAAGTCAAAGCAAGGCAAAGCAAGCAAGGCTATGGCAAGGTGAAACAAGGCTAAGGCACCACAACGCACGGCTAGGCAATGCATGGCCAGCCAAGGAAAAGGTAACGCAAGGCAAGGCACTGTGAGGCAAGGCAAGGCTAATGCACGACAGCGCAAGGCTAGGCAATGCACGGAAGGCAAGCAAAGAATAACGGAAACCAAGGAAGGCAAGGGAAAGCAAGACAAGGCAGGGGTAACAGAAGGATCGGCACGGCAAGGGGAAACAAGGCTAAGGCACGACAACACAGGGCTAGGCAATGCAGGGCAAGGCAAGGAAAGGGTAACGCCAGGCAAGGCACGGTCAGGCAAGGCAAGGCTAATGCACGACAAGGCAAGGCTAGACGGTGCACGGCAAGGCAAGGAAAGGGTAACGCAATGCAAGGCACTGTCAGGCGAGGCAAGCCTAAGGCACGACAACGCAAGGCTAGGCAATGAACGGAAGGAAAGCAAAGAGTAACGGAAGGCAAGGAAGGCAAGGGAAAGCAAGGCAAGGCAATGGTAACGGAAGGAACGGCACGGCAAGGGGAAACAAGGCTATGGAACGACAACGCACGGCTAGGCAATGCACTGCAAGGCAAGGAAAGGGTAACGCAAGGCAAGGTACGTTGAGGCAAGGCAAGCCTGATGCACGACAACGCACGGCTAGGCAATTCACGGCAAGGCAAGGAAAGGGTAACGCAAGGCAAGGCACGGTCAGGCGAGGCAAGGCTAAGGCACGACAACGCAAGGCTAGGCAATGCACGGAAGGCAAGCAAAGAGTAACGGAAGGCAAGGAATGCAAGGGAAAGCAGGGGAAGGCAAGGGTAAGGAAAGGAACGGCACGGTAAGGGGAAACAAGGCTAAGGCACGACAACACAGGGCTAGGCAATGCAGGGCAAGGAAAGGTAAGGGTAACGCAAGGCAAGGCACGGTCAGGCGAGGCAAGGCTAAGGCACGACAACGCAAGGCTAGGCAATGCACGGAAGGCAAGCAAAGAGTAACGGAAGGCAAGGAAGGCAAGGGAAACCAAGGCAAGGCAAGGGTAACGGAAGGAACGGCTCGGCAAGGGGAAACAAGGCTAAGGCACGGCAACGCAGGGCTAGGCAATGCACGGCAAGGCAAGGAAAGGGTAGCGCAAGGCAAGGCACGGTCAGGCGAGGCAAGGCTAAGGCACGACAACGCAAGGCTAGGCAATGCACGGAAGGCAAGCAAAGAGTAACGGAAGGCAAGGAAGGCAAGGGAAAGCATGGGAAGGCAAGGTTAACGGAAGGAACGGCACGGCAAGGGGAAACAAGGGTAAGGCACGGCAACGCACGGCTAGGCAATGCAGGGCAAGGCAAGGAAATGGTAACGCAAGGCAAGGCACGGTTAGGCAAGACAAGGCTAATGCACGACAACGCACGGCTAGGCAATGCACGGCTAGGTAAGGAAAGAGTAACGGAAGGAAAGGAAGGCAAGGCAAAGCCAGGCAAGGCAAGTGTAACAAAAGGCAAGGCACGGCAAGGGGAAACAAGGCTAAGGAACGGAAACGCACGGCTAGGCAATGCACGACCAGGCAAGGAAAGGGTAACGCAAGGCAAGGCACGGTCAGTCGAGGCAAGGCTAATGCACGACAACGCAAGGCTAGACAATGCACGGAAGGCAAGCAAAGAGTAACGGAAGGCAAGGAAGGCAAGGGAAACCAAGGCAAGGCAAAGCTAACGGAAGGAACGGCACGGTAAGGGGAAACAAGGCTAAGGCACGACAACGCAGGGCTAGGCAATGCACGGCAAGGCAAGGAAAGGGTAACGCAAGGCAAGGCACTGTAAGGCAAGGCGAGGCTAATGCACCACAACGCACGGCTAGGCAATGCACGGCAAGGGGGGAAAGGGTAACGCAATGCAAGGCACGGTTAGGCGAGGCAAGGCTAAGGCACGACAACGCAAGGCTAGGCAATGCACGGAAGGCAAGCAAAGAGTAACGGAAGGCAGGGAATGCAAGGCAAAGCAAGGCAACGCAAGCAAGCCTATGGCAAGATTAAAAAAAGGCTAAGGCACGACAACGCAAAGCTAGGCAATGCACGGAAGGCAAGCAAAGAGTAACGGAATTGAAGGAAGGCAAGTCAAAGCAAGGCAAAGCAAGCAAGGCTATGGCAAGGTGAAACAAGGCTAAGGCACCACAACGCACGGCTAGGCAATGCACGGCCAGCCAAGGAAAAGGTAACGCAAGGCAAGGCACTGTGAGGCAAGGCAAGGCTAATGCACGACAGCGCAAGGCTAGGCAATGCACGGAAGGCAAGCAAAGAATAACGGAAACCAAGGAAGGCAAGGGAAAGCAAGACAAGGCAGGGGTAACAGAAGGATCGGCACGGCAAGGGGAAACAAGGCTAAGGCACGACAACACAGGGCTAGGCAATGCAGGGCAAGGCAAGGAAAGGGTAACGCCAGGCAAGGCACGGTCAGGCAAGGCAAGGCTAATGCACGACAAGGCAAGGCTAGGCGGTGCACGGCAAGGCAAGGAAAGGGTAACGCAATGCAAGGCACTGTCAGGCGAGGCAAGCCTAAGGCACGACAACGCAAGGCTAGGCAATGCAAGGAAGGAAAGCAAAGAGTAACGGAAGGCAAGGAAGGCAAGGGAAAGCAAGGCAAGGCAATGGTAACGGAAGGAACGGCACGGCAAGGGGAAACAAGGCTAAGGAACGACAACGCACGGCTAGGCAATGCACGGCAAGGCAAGGAAAGGGTAACGCAAGGCAAGGCACGTTGAGGCAAGGCAAGCCTGATGCACGACAACGCACGGCTAGGCAATTCACGGCAAGGCAAGGAAAGGGTAACGCAAGGCAAGGCACGGTCAGGAGAGGCAAGGCTAAGGCACGACAACGCAAGGCTAGGCAATGCACGGAAGGCAAGCAAAGAGTAACGGAAGGCAAGGAAGGCAAGGGAAAGCAGGGGAAGGCAAGGGTAACGAAAGGAACGGCACGGTAAGGGGAAACAAGGCTAAGGCACGACAACACAGGGCTAGGCAATGCAGCGCAAGGAAAGGTAAGGGTAACGCAAGGCAAGGCACGGTCAGGCGAGGCAAGGCTAAGGCACGACAACGCAAGGCTAGGCAATGCACGGAAGGCAAGCAAAGAGTAACGGAAGGCAAGGAAGGCAAGGGAAACCAAGGCAAGGCAAAGCTAACGGAAGGAACGGCTCGGCAAGGGAAAACAAGGCTAAGGCACGGCAACGCAGGGCTAGGCAATGCACGGCAAGGCAAGGAAAGGGTAACGCAAGGCAAGGCACTGTCACGCGAGGCAAAGCTAATGCACGACATCGCAAGGCTGGGCAGTGCACGGCAAGGCAAGGAAAGAGTAACGGAAGGAAAGGAAGGCAAGGCAAAGCATGGCAAGGCTAGTGTAACAAAAGGCAAGGCACGGCAAGGCTAAGGAACGGAAACGCACGGCTAGGCAATGCACGACCAGGCAAGGAAAGGGTAAAACAAGGCTAAGGCACGACAACGCAAGGCTAGGCAATGCACGGAAGGCAAGCAAAGAGTAACGGAAGGTAAGGAATGCAAAGGAAAGGAGGGGAAGGCAAGTGTAACAAAAGGCACGGCACGGCAAGGGGAAACAAGGCTAAGGCACGGCAACGCAAGGCTAAGCAATGCACGGCCAGGCAAGGAAAGGGTAACGCAAGGCACGGCACGGTAAGGCAAGGCGAGGCTAATGCACGACAACGCACGGCTAGGCAATGCACGGCAAGGCAAGGAAAGGGTAACGCAAGGCAAGGCACGGTTAGGCGAGGCAAGGCTAAGGCACGACAACGCAAGGCTAGGCAATGCACGGAAGGCAAGCAAAGAGTAACGGAAGGCAAGGAATGCAAGGCAAAGCAAGGCAACGCAAGCAAGGCTATGGCAAGGTGAAAAAAAGGCTAAGGCACGACAACGCAAGGCTAGGCAATGCACGGAAGGCAAGCAAAGAGTAACGGAATGGAAGGAAGGCAAGGCAAAGCAAGGCAAAGCAAGCAAGGCTATGGCAAGGTGAAACAAGGCTAAGGCACCACAACGCACGGCTAGGCAATGCACGGCCAGCCAAGGAAAAGGTAACGCAAGGCAAGGCACTGTGAGGCAAGGCAAGGCTAATGCACGACAGCACAAGGCTTGGCAATGCACGGAAGGCAAGCAAAGAGTAACGGAAACCAAGGAAGGCAAGGGAAAGCAAGGCAAGGCAGGGGTAACAGAAGGATCGGCACGGCAAGGGGAAAGAAGGCTAAGGCACGACAACGCAGGGCTAGGCAATGCAGGGCAAGGCAAGGAAAGGGTAACGCCAGGCAAGGCACGGTCAGGCAAGGCAAGGCTAATGCACCACAAGGCAAGGCTAGGCAGTGCACGGCAAGGCAAGGAAAGGGTAACGCAAGGCAAGGCACTGTCAGGCGAGGCAAGGCTAAGGCACGACAACGCAAGGCTAGGCAATGCACGGAAGGAAAGCAAAGAGTAACGGAAGGCAAGGAAAGCAAGGGAAACAAGGCAAGGCAAGGGTAACAGAAGGATCGGCACGGCAAGGGGAAACAAGGCTAAGGCACGACAACACAGGGCTAGGCAATGCAGGGCAAGGCAAGGAAAGGGTAACGCAAGGCAAGGCACGGTTTGGGGAGGCAAGGCTAATGCACGACAACGCAAGGCTAGGCAATGCACGGAAGGCAAGCAAAGAGTAACGGAAGGCAAGGAAGGCAAGGCAAAGCAAGGCAACGCAAGCAAGGCTATGGCAAGGTGAAAAAAGGCTAAGACACGACAAAGCAAGGCTAGGCAATGCACGGAAGGCAAGCAACGAGTAACGGAAGGCAAGGAAGGCAAGGGAAAGCAAGGCAAGGCAGGGGTAACGGAAGGAACGGCACGGTAAGGGGAAACAAAGCTAAGGCACGACAATGCAGGGCTAGGCAATGCACGGCAAGGCAAGGAAAGGGTAACGCAAGGCAAGGCACGGTGAGGCAAGACAAGGCAAATGCACGACAACGCACGGCAGGCAATGCACGGCAAGGCAAGGAAAGGGTAACGCAAGGCAAGGCACGGTCAGGCGAGGCAAGGCTAAGGCACGACAACGCAAGGCTAGGCAATGCACGGAAGGCAAGCAAAGAGTAACGGAAGGCAAGGAATGGAAAGGAAAGCAGGGGAAGGCAAGGGTAACGAAAGGAACGGCACGGTAAGGGGAAACAAGGCTAAGGCACGACAACACAGGGCTAGGCAATGCAGGGCAAGGCAAGGTAAGGGTAACGCAAGGCAAGGCACGGTCAGGCGAGGCAAGGCTAAGGCACGACAACGCAAGGCTAGGCAATGCACGGAAGGCAAGCAAAGAGTAACGGAACGCAAGGAAGGCAAGGGAAACCAAGGCAAGGCAAGGGTAACGGAAGGAACGGCACGGCAAGGGGAAACAAGGCTAAGGCACGGCAACGCACGGCTAGGCAATGCACGGCAAGGCAAGGAAAGGGTAACGCAAGGCAAGGCACGGTGAGGCAAGGCAAGGCTGATGCACGACAACGCACGGCTAGGCAATGCACGGCAAGGCAAGGAAAGGGTAACGCAAGGCAAGGCACGGTCAGGCGAGGCAAGGGTAATGCACGACAACGCAAGGCTAGGCAATGCACGGCAAGGAAAGGAAAGAATAACGGAAAGCAATGAAGGCAAGGGAAAGCAAGGCAAGGCAAGGGTAACGGAAGGCACGGCAAGGCAAGGGGAAACAAGGCTAAGGCAGGACAACGCAGGGCTAGGCAATGCACGGCAAGGCAAGGAAAGGGTAACGCAAGGCAAGGCACGGTCAGGCAAGGCAAGGCTAAGGCACGACAACGCAAGGCTAGGCAATGCTCGGAAGGCAAGCAAAGAGTAACGGAAGGCAAGGAATGCAAAGGAAAGCAGGGGAAGGCAAGGGTAACGAAAGGAACGGCACGGTAAGGGGAAACAAGGCTAAGGCACGACAACGCAGGGCTAGGCAATGCACGGAAGGCAAGCAAAGAGTAACGGAAGGCAAGGAAGGCAAGGGAAAGCAAGGGAAGGCAAGGGTAACCGAAGGAACGGCACGGCAAGGGGAAACAAGGCTAAGGCACGACAATGCACGGCTAGGCAAGGCACGGCAAGGCAAGGAAAGGGTAACGCAAGGCAAGGCACGGTCAGGCGAGGCAAGGCTAAGGCACGACAACGCAAGGCTAGGCAATGCACGGAAGGCAAGCAAAGAGTAACGGAAGGCAAGGAAGGCAAGGGAAACGGAAGGAACGGCACGGCAAGGGGAAACAAGGCTAAGGCACGGCAACGCACGGCTAGGCAATGCAGGACAAGGCAAGGAAATGGTAACGCAAGTCAAGGCACGGTTTGGGGAGGGAAGGGTAATGCACGACAACGCAAGGCTAGGCAGTGCACGGCTAGGCAAGGAAAGAGTAACGGAAGTAAAGGAAGGCAAGGCAAAGCAAGGCAAGGCAAGTGTAACAAAAGGCAAGGCACGGCAAGGGGAAACAAGGCTAAGGAACGGCAACGCACGGCTAGGCAATGCACGGCCAGGCAAGGAAAGGGTAACGCAAGGCAAGGCACGGTAAGGCAAGACAAGGCTAATGCACGACAACGCACGGCTAGGCAATGCACGGCAAGGCAAGGAAAGGGTAACGCAAGGCAAGGCACGGTCAGGCGAGGCAAGGCTAAGGCACGACAACGCAAGGCTAGGCAATGCACGGAAGGCAAGCAAAGAGTAACGGAATTGAAGGAAGGCAAGTCAAAGCAAGGCAAAGCAAGCAAGGCTATGGCAAGGTGAAACAAGGCTAAGGCACCACAACGCACGGCTACGCAATGCACGGCCAGCCAAGGAAAAGGTAACGCAAGGCAAGGCACTGTGAGGCAAGGCAAGGCTAATGCACGACAGCGCAAGGCTAGGCAATGCACGGAAGGCAAGCAAAGAATAACGGAAACCAAGGAAGGCAAGGGAAAGCAAGACAAGGCAGGGGTAACAGAAGGATCGGCACGGCAAGGGGAAACAAGGCTAAGGCACGACAACACAGGGCTAGGCAATGCAGGGCAAGGCAAGGAAAGGGTAACGCCAGGCAAGGCACGGTCAGGCAAGGCAAGGCTAATGCACGACAAGGCAAGGCTAGGCGGTGCACGGCAAGGCAAGGAAAGGGTAACGCAATGCAAGGCACTGTCAGGCGAGGCAAGCCTAAGGCACGACAACGCAAGGCTAGGCAATGCACGGAAGGAAAGCAAAGAGTAACGGAAGGCAAGGAAGGCAAGGGAAAGCAAGGCAAGGCAATGGTAACGGAAGGAACGGCACGGCAAGGGGAAACAAGGCTATGGAACGACAACGCACGGCTAGGCAATGCACTGCAAGGCAAGGAAAGGGTAACGCAAGGCAAGGTACGTTGAGGCAAGGCAAGCCTGATGCACGACAACGCACGGCTAGGCAATTCACGGCAAGGCAAGGAAAGGGTAACGCAAGGCAAGGCACGGTCAGGCGAGGCAAGGCTAAGGCACGACAACGCAAGGCTAGGCAATGCACGGAAGGCAAGCAAAGAGTAACGGAAGGCAAGGAAGGCAAGGGAAACGAAGGCAAGGCAAGAATAACGGAAGGAACGGCTCGGCAAGGGGAAACAAGGCTAAGGCACGGCAACGCAGGGCTAGGCAATGCACGGCAAGGCAAGGAAAGGGTAACGCATGGGAAAGCACGGTCAGGCGAGGCAAGGCTACGGCATGACAACGCAAGGCTAGGCAATGCACGGAAAGCAAGCAAAGAGTAACGGAAGGCAAGGAATGCAAGGCAAAGCAAGGAAACGCAAACAAGGCTATGGCAAGGTGAAAAAAGGCTAAGGCACGACAACGCAAGCCTAGGCAATGCACGGAAGGCAAGCAAAGAGTAACGGAATGGAAGGAAGGCAAGGCAAAGTAAGGCAAAGCAAGCAAGGCTATGGCAAGGTGAAACAAGGCTAAGGCACCACAACGCACGGCTAGGCAATGCACGGTCAGCCAAGGAAAAGGTAACGCAAGGCAAGGCACTGTGAGGCAAGGCAAGGCTAATGCACGACAGCGCAAGTCTAGGCAATGCACGGAAGGCAAGCAAAGAGTAACGGAAACCAAGGAAGTCAAGGGAAATCAAGGCAAGGCAAGGGTAAGGGAAGGAACGGCACGGCAAGGGGAAACAAGGCTAAGGCACGACAACGCACGGCTAGGTAATGCACGGCAAGGCAAGGAAAGGGTAACGCAAGGCAAGGCACGGTGAGGCAAGGCAAGGCTAATGCACGACAACGCAAGGCTAGGCAGTGCACGGCAAGGCAAGGAAAGGGTAACGCAAGGCAAGGCACTGTCAGGCGAGGCAAGGCCAAGGCACGACAACGCAAGGCTAGGCAATGCACGGAAGGAAAGCAAAGAGTAACGGAAGGCAAGGAAAGCAAGGGAAAGCAAGGCAAGGCAAGGGTAACGGAAGGAACGGCACGGCAAGGGGAAACAAGGCTAAGGCTCGACAACACAGGGCTAGGCAATGCAGGGCAAGGCAAGGAAAGGGTAACGCAAGGCAAGGCACGGTTTGGGGAGGCAAGGCTAATGCACGACAACGCAAGGCTAGGCAATGCACGGAAGGGAAGCAAAGAGTAACGGAAGGCAAGGAAGGCAAGGCAAAGCAAGGCAACGCAAGCAAGGCTATGGCAAGGTGAAAAAAGGCTAAGGCACGACCACGCAAGGCTAGGCAATGCACGGAAGGCAAGCAAAGAGTAACGGAAGGCAAGGAAGGCAAGGCAAAGCAAGGCAACGCAAGCAAGGCTATGGAAAGGTGAAAAAAGGCTAAGGCACGACAACGCAAGGCTAGGCAATGCACGGAAGGCAAGCAAAGAGTAACGGAAGGCAAGGAAGGCAAGGGAAAGCAAGGCAAGGCAAGGGTAACGGAAGGAACGGCACGGTAAGGGGAAACAAAGCTAAGGCACGACAATGCAGGGCTAGGCAATGCACGGCAAGGCAAGGAAAGGGTAACGCAAGGCAAGGCACGGTGAGACAAGACAAGGCAAATGCACGACAACGCACGGCTAGGCAATGCACGGCAAGGCAAGGAAAGGGTACCGCAAGGCAAGGCACGGTCAGGCGAGGCAAGGCTAAGGAACGACAACGCAAGGCTAGGCAATGCACGGAAGGCAAGCAAAGAGTAACGGAAGGCAATTAAGGCAAGGGAAAGCAAGGCAAGGCAAGGGTAACGGAAGGAACGGCACGGCAAGGGGAAACAAGGCTAAGGCACGACAACGCAGGGCTAGCCAATGCAGGGCAAGGCAAAGAAAGGGTAACGCAAGGCAAGGCACGGTCAGGGGAGGCAAGGCTAATGCACGACAACGCAAGGCTAGGCAATGCACGGAAGGCAAGCAAAGAGTAACGGAAGGCAAGGAATGCAAGGCAAAGCAAGGCAACGCAAGCAAGGCTATGGCAAGGTGAAAAAAGGCTAAGACACGACAACGCAAGGCTAGGCAATGCACGGAAGGCAAGCAAAGAGTAACGGAAGGCAAGGAAGGCAAGGGAAAGCAAGGCAAGGCAAGGGTAACGGAAGGAACGGCACGTTAAGGGGAAACAAAGCTAAGGCACGACAATGCAGGGCTAGGCAATGCACGGCAAGGCAAGGAAAGGGTAACGCAAGGCAAGGCACGGTGAGGCAAGACAAGGCAAATGCACGACAACGCACGGCAGGCAATGCACGGCAAGGCAAGGAAAGGGTAACGCAAGGCAAGGCACGGTCAGGCGAGGCAAGGCTAAGGCACGACAACGCAAGGCTAGGCAATGCACGGAAGGCAAGCAAAGAGTAACGGAAGGCAAGGAATGGAAGGGAAAGCAGGGGAAGGCAAGGGTAACGAAAGGAACGGCACGGTAAGGGGAAACAAGGCTAAGGCACGACAACACAGGGCTAGGCAATGCAGGGCAAGGCAAGGTAAGGGTAACGCAAGGCAAGGCACGGTCAGGCGAGGCAAGGCTAAGGCACGACAACGCAAGGCTAGGCAATGCACGGAAGGCAAGCAAAGAGTAACGGAACGCAAGGAAGGCAAGGGAAAGCAAGGCAAGGCAAGGTTAACGGAAGGAACGGCACGGCAAGGGGAAACAAGGATAAGGCACGGCAACGCACGGCTAGGCAATGCAGGGCCAAGCAAGGAAAGGGTAACGCAACGCAAGGCACGGTAAGGCAAGACAAGGCTGATGCACGACAACGCACGGCTAGGCAATGCACGGCAAGGCAAGGAAAGGGTAACGCAAGGGAAGGCACGGTCAGGCGAGGCAAGGGTAATGCACGACAACCAAAGGCTACGCAGTGCACGGCTAGGAAATGAAAGAGTAACGGAAGGCAAGGAAGGCAAGGGAAAGCAAGGCACGGCAATGGTAACGGAAGGAACGGCACGGCAAGGGGAAACAAGGCTAAGGCAGGACAACGCACGGCTAGGCAATGCACTGCAAGGCAAGGAAAGGGTAACGCAAGGCAAGGCACGGTGAGGCAAGGCAAGGCTGATGCACAACAACGCACGGCTAGGCAATGCACGGAAGGCAAGCAAAGAGTAACGGAAGGCAAGGAATGCAAAGGAAAGCAGGGGAAGGCAAGGGTAAGGAAAGGAACGGCACGGTAAGGGGAAACAAGGCTAAGGCACGAGAACACAGGGCTAGGCAATGCACGGAAGGCAAGCAAAGAGTAAGGGAAGGCAAGGAAGGCAAGGGAAAGCAAGGCAAGGCAAGGGTAACGGAAGGAACGGCTCGGCAAGGGGAAACAAGGCTAAGGCACGGCAACGCAGGGCTAGGCAATGCACGGCAAGGCAAGGAAAGGGTAACGCAAGGCAAGGCACGGTAAGGCAAGGCGAGGCTAATGCACGACAACGCACGGCTACGCAATGCACGGCAAGGCAAGGAAAGGGTAACGCAAGGCAAGGCACGGTCAGGCGAGGCAAGGCTAAGGCACGACAACGCAAGGCTAGGCAATGCACGGAAGGCAAGCAAAGAGTAACGGAAGGCAAGGAAGGCAAGACAAAGCAAGGCAACGCAAGCAAGGCTATGGCAAGGTGAAAAAAGGCTAAGACACGACAACGCAAGGCTAGGCAATGCACGGAAGGCAAGCAACGAGTAACGGAAGGCAAGGAAGGCAAGGGAAAGCAAGGCAAGGCAGGGGTAACGGAAGGAACGGCACGGTAAGGGGAAACAAAGCTAAGGCACGACAATGCAGAGCTAGGCAATGCACGGCAAGGCAAAGAAAGGGTAACGCAAGGCAAGGCACGGTGAGGCAAGACAAGGCAAATGCACGACAACGCACGGCAGGCAATGCACGGCAAGGCAAGGAAAGGGTAACGCAAGGCAAGGCACGGTCAGGCGAGGCAAGGCTAAGGCACGACAACGCAAGGCTAGGCAATGCACGGAAGGCAAGCAAAGAGTAACGGAAGGCAAGGAATGGAAGGGAAAGCAGGGGAAGGCAAGGGTAACGAAAGGAACGCACGGTAAGGGGAAACAAGGCTAAGGCACGACAACACAGGGCTAGGCAATGCAGGGCAAGGCAAGGTAAGGGTAACGCAAGGCAAGGCACGGTCAGGCGAGGCAAGGCTAAGGCACGACAACGCAAGGCTAGGCAATGCACGGAAGGCAAGCAAAGTGTAACGGAACGCAAGGAAGGCAAGGGAAAGCAAGGCAAGGCAAAGTTAACGGAAGGAACGGCACGGCAAGGGGAAACAAGGATAAGGCACGGCAACGCACGGCTAGGCAATGCAGGGCCAAGCAAGGAAAGGGTAACGCAAGGCAAGGCACGGTAAGGCAAGACAAGGCTAATGCACGACAACGCACGGCTAGGCAATGCACGGCAAGGCAAGGAAAGGGTAACGCAAGGCAAGGCACGGTCAGGCGAGGCAAGGCTAATGCACGACAACGCAAGGCGAGGCAGTGCACGGAAGGCAAGCAAAGAATAACGGAAGGCAAGGAAGGCAAGGGAAACCAAGGCAAGGCAAGGGTAACGGAAGGAACGGCACGGCAAGGGGAAACAAGGCTAAGGCACGACAACGCACGGCTAGGCAATGCACGGCAAGGCAAGGAAAGGGTAACGCAAGGCAAGGCACGGTGAGGCAAGGCAAGGCTGATGCACGACAACGCACGGCTAGGCAATGCACGGCAAGGCAAGGAAAGGGTAACGCAAGGGAAGGCACGGTCAGGCGAGGCAAGGGTAATGCACGACAACCCAAGGCTACGCAGTGCATGGCTAGGAAATGAAAGAGTAACGGAAGGCAAGGAAGGCAAGGGAAAGCAAGGCAAGGCAATGGTAACGGAAGGAACGGCACGGCAAGGGGAAACAAGGCTAAGGCAGGACAACGCACGGCTAGGCAATGCACTGCAAGGCAAGGAAAGGGTAACGCAAGGCAACGCACGGTGAGGCAAGGCAAGGCTGATGCACGACAACGCACGGCTAGGCAATGCACGGAAGGCAAGCAAAGAGTAACGGAAGGCAAGGAATGCAAAGGAAAGCAGGGGAAGGCAAGGGTAACGAAAGGAACGGCACGGTAAGGGGAAACAAGGCTAAGGCACGACAACACAGGGCTAGGCAATGCACGGAAGGCAAGCAAAGAGTAACGGAAGGAAAGAAAGGCAAGGGAATGCAAGGCAAGGCAAGGGTAACGGAAGGAACGGCACAGCAAGGGGAAACAAGGCTAAGGCACGGCAACGCACGGCTAGGCAATGCACGGCAAGGCAAGGAAAGGGTAACGCAAGGAAAGGCACGGTCAGGCGAGGCAAGGCTAAGGCACGACAACGCAAGGCTAGGCAATGCACGGAAGGCAAGCAAAGAGTAACGGAACGCAAGGAAGGCAAGGGAAACCAAGGCAAGGCAAGGTTAACGGAAGGAACGGCACGGCAAGGGGAAACAAGGCTAAGGCACGGCAACGCACGGCTAGGCAATGCAGGACAAGGCAAGGAAATGGTAACGCAAGTCAAGGCACGGTTTGGGGAGGCAAGGCTAATGCACGACAACGCAAGGCTAGGCAGTGTACGGTTAGGCAAGGAAAGAGTAACGGAAGGAAAGGCAGGCAAGCAAAGCAAGGGAGGCAAGGTCGGAAACGAAATGCAAGGCACCGCAAGGGGATACAAGGCTAAGGAACGGCAACGCACGGCTAGGCAATGCACGGCCAGGCAAGGAAAGGGTAACGCAAGGCAAGGCACGGTAAGGCAAGACAAGGCTAATGCACGACAACGCACGGCTAGGCAATGCACGGCAAGGCAAGGAAAGGGTAACGCAAGGCAAGGCACGGTCAGGCGACGCAAGGCTAATGCACGACAACGCAAGGCTAAGCAATGCACGGAAGGTAAGCAAAGAGTAACGGAAGGCAAGGAAGGCAAGGGAAAGCAAGGCAAGGCAAGGGTAACGGAAGGAACGGCTCGGCAAGGGGAAACAAGGCTAAGGCACGGCAACGCAGTGCTAGGCAATGCACGGCAAGGCAAGGAAAGGGTAACGCAAGGCAAGGCACGGTAAGGCAAGGCGAGGCTAATGCACGACAACGCACGGCTAGGCAATGCACGGCAAGGCAAGGAAAGGGTAACGCAAGGCAAGGCACGGTAAGGCAAGGCGAGGCTAATGCACGACAACGCACGGCTAGGCAATGCACGGCAAGGCAAGGAAAGGGTAACGCAAGGCAAGGCACGGTCAGGCGAGGCAAGGCTAAGGCAGGACAACGCAAGGCTACGCAATGCACGGAAGGCAAGCAAAGAGTAACGGAAGGCAAGGAATGCAAGGCAAAGCAAGGAAACGCAAACAAGGCTATGGCAAGGTGAAAAAAGGCTAAGGCACGACAACGCAAGCCTAGGCAATGCACGGAAGGCAAGCAAAGAGTAACGGAATGGAAGGAAGGCAAGGCAAAGTAAGGCAAAGCAAGCAAGGCTATGGCAAGGTGAAACAAGGCTAAGGCACCACAACGCACGGCTAGGCAATGCACGGCCAGCCAAGGAAAAGGTAACGCAAGGCAAGGCACTATGAGGCAAGGCAAGGCTAATGCACGACAGCGCAAGTCTAGGCAGTGCACGGCTAGGCAAGGAAAGAGTAACGGAAGGAAAGGAAGGCAAGGCAAAGCAGGGCAAGGCATGTGTAACAACAGGCACGGCACGGCAAGGGGAAACAAGGCTAAGGCACGACAACGCAAGGCTAGGCAATGCACGGAAGGCAAGCAAAGAGTAACGGAAGGCAAGGAATGCAAAGGAAAGCAGGGGAAGGCAAGGGTAACGAAAGGAACGGCACGGTAAGGGGAAACAAGGCTAAGGCACGACAACACAGGGCTAGGCAATGCAGGGCAAGGCAAGGAAAGGGTAACGCAAGGCAAGGTTCGGTTTGGGGAGGCAAGGCTAATGCACGACAACGCAAGGCTAGGCAATGCACGGAAGTCAAGCAAAGAGTAACGGAAGGCAAGGAAGGCAAGGGAAAGCAAGGCAAGGCAAGAGTAACGGAAGGAACGGCACGGCAAGGGGAAACAAGGCTAAGGCACGCCAACGCACGGCTAGGCAATGCACGGCAAGGCAAGGAATGGGTAACGCAAGGGAAGGCACGGTGAGGCAAGGCAAGGCTGATGCACGACAACGCACGGCTAGGCAATGCACGGCAAGAGTAGGAAAGGGTAACGCAAGGCAAGGCACGGTCAGGCGAGGCAAGGCTAAGGCACGACAACGCAAGGCTAGGCAATGCACGGAAGGCAAGCAAAGAGTAACGGAAGGCAAGGAAGGCAAGGGAAAGCAGGTGAAAGCAAGGGTAAAGTAAGGAACGGCACGGTAAAGGGAAACAAGGCTAAGGCACGACAAGGCAGGGCTAGGCAATGCACGGCAAGGCAAGGAAAGGGTAACGCAAGGCAAGGCACGGTCAGGCGAGGCAAGGGTAATGCACGACAACGCAAGGCTACGCAGTGCACGGATAGGCAAGGAAAGAGTAATGGAAGGCAAGGAATGCAAGGCAAAGCAAGGCAACTCAAACAAGGCTATGGCAAGGTGAAAAAAGGCTAAGGCACGGCAACGCAAGCCTAGGCAATGCACGGAAGGCAAGCAAAGAGTAACGGAATGGAAGGAAGGCAAGGCAAAGTAAGGCAAAGCAAGCAAGGCTATGGCAAGTTGAAACAAGACTAAGGCACCACAACGCACGGCTAGGCAATGCACGGCCAGGTAAGGAAAAGGTAACGCAAGGCCAGGCCCTGTGAGGCAAGGCAAGGCTAATGCTCGACAGCGCAAGGCTAGGCAAAGCACGGAAGGCAAGCAAAGAGTAACGGAAACCAAGGAAGGCAAGGGAAAGCAATGCAAGGCAAGGGTAACGGAAGGAACGGCACGGCAAGGGGAAACATAGCTAAGGCACGACAACCCACGGCTAGGCAATGCACGGCAAAGCAAGGCAAGGGTAACACCAGGCAAGGCACGGTCAGGCAAGGCAAGGCTAATGCACGACCAGGAAAGGCTAGGCAGTGCACGGCAAGGCAAGGAAAGGGTAACGCAAGGCAAGGCACTGTCAGGCGAGGCAAGGCTAAGGCACGACAACGCAAGGCTAGGAAATGCACGGAAGGAAAGCAAAGAGTAACGGAAGGCAAGGAAAGCAAGGGAAAGCAAGGCAAGGCAAGGGTAACTGAAGGAACGGCACGGCAAGGGCAAACAAGGCTAAGGCACGACAACGCACGGCTAGGCAATGCACGGCAAGGCAAGGAAAGGGTAACGCAAGGCAAGGCACTGTCAGGCGAGGCAAAGCTAATGCACTACATCGCAAGGCTAGGCAGTGCACGGCTAGGCAAGGAAAGAGTAACGGAAGGAAAGGAAGGCAAGGCAAAGCATGGCAAGGCATGTGTAACAACAGGCATGGCACGGCAAGGGGAAACAAGGCTAAGGCACGACAACGCAAGGCTAGGCAATGCACGGAAGGCAAGCAAAGAGTAACGGAAGGCAAGGAATGGAAGGGAAAGCAGGGGAAGGCAAGGGTAACGAAAGGAACGGCACGGTAAGGGGAAACAAGGCTAAGGCACGACAACACAGGGCTAGGCAATGCAGGGCAAGGCAAGGTAAGGGTAACGCAAGGCAAGGCACGGTCAGGCGAGGCAAGGCTAAGGCACGACAACGCAAGGCTAGGCAATGCACGGAAGGCAAGCAAAGAGTAACGGAACGCAAGGAAGGCAAGGGAAAGCAAGGCAAGGCAAGGTTAACGGAAGGAACGGCACGGCAAGGGGAAACAAGGATAAGGCACGGCAACGCACGGCTAGGCAATGCACGGCAAGGCAAGGAAAGGGTAACGCAACGCAAGGCACGGTAAGGCAAGACAAGGCTGATGCACGACAACGCACGGCTAGGCAATGCACGGCAAGGCAAGGAAAGGGTAACGCAAGGGAAGGCACGGTCAGGCGAGGCAAGGGTAATGCACGACAACCAAAGGCTACGCAGTGCACGGCTAGGAAATGAAAGAGTAACGGAAGGCAAGGAAGGCAAGGGAAAGCAAGGCACGGCAATGGTAACGGAAGGAACGGCACGGCAAGGGGAAACAAGGCTAAGGCAGGACAACGCACGGCTAGGCAATGCACTGCAAGGCAAGGAAAGGGTAACGCAAGGCAAGGCACGGTGAGGCAAGGCAAGGCTAATGCACGACAACGCACGGCTAGGCAATGCACGCAAGGCAAGCAAAGAGTAACGGAAGGCAAGGAAGGCAAGGGAAAGCAGGGGAAGGCAAGGGTAACGAAAGGAACGGCACGGTAAGGGGAAACAAGGCTAAGGCACGACAACACAGGGCTAGGCAATGCACGGAAGGCAAGCAAAGAGTAACGGAACGCAAGGAAGGCAAGGGAAACCAAGGCAAGGCAAGAATAACGGAAGGAACGGCTCGGCAAGGGGAAACAAGGCTAAGGCACGGCAACGCAGGGCTAGGCAATGCACGGCAAGGCAAGGAAAGGGTAACGCAAGGCAAGGCACGGTAAGGCAAGGCGAGGCTAATGCACGACAACGCACGGCTAGGCAATGCACGGCAAGGCAAGGAAAGGGTAACGCAAGGCAAGGCACGGTTAGGCGAGGCAAGGCTAAGGCACGACAACGCAAGGCTAGGCAATGCACGGAAGGCAAGCAAAGAGTAACGGAAGGCAAGGAATGCAAGGCAAAGCAAGGAAACGCAAACAAGTCTATGGCAAGGTGAAAAAAGGCTAAGGCACGACAACGCAAGCCTAGGCAATGCACGGAAGGCAAGCAAAGAGTAACGGAATGGAAGGAAGGCAAGGCAAAGTAAGGCAAAGCAAGCAGGGCTATGGCAAGGTGAAACAAGGCTAAGGCACCACAACGCACGGCTAGGCAATGCACGGCCAGCCAAGGAAAAGGTAACGCAAGGCAAGGCACTGTGAGGCAAGGCTAATGCACGACAGCGCAAGTCTAGGCAATGCACGGAAGGCAAGCAAAGAGTAACGGAAGGCAAGGATGCAAGGGAAATCAAGGCAAGGCAAGGGTAACGGAAGGAACGGTACGGCAAGGGGAAACAAGGCTAAGGCACGACAACGCACGGCTAGGCAATGCACGGCAAGGCAAGGAAAGGGTAACGCCAGGCAAGGCACGGTCAGGCAAGGCAAGGCTAATGCACGACAAGGCAAGGCTAGGCAGTGCACGGCAAGGCAAGGAAAGGGTAACGCAAGGCAAGGCACTATCAGGCGAGGCAAGGCCAAGGCACGACAACGCAAGGCTAGGCAATGCACGGAAGGCAAGCAAAGAGTAACGGAAGGCAAGGAAAGCAAGTGAAAGCAAGGCAAGGCAAGGGTAACGGAAGGAACGGCACGGCAAGGGGAAACAAGGCTAAGGCACGACAACACAGGGCGAGGCAATGCAGGGCAAGGCAAGGAAAGGGTAACGCAAGGCAAGGCACGGTTTGGGGAGGCAAGGCTAATGCACGACAACGCAAGGCTAGGCAGTGCACGGAAGGGAAGCAAAGAGTAACGGAAGGCAAGGAATGCAAGGCAAAGCAAGGCAACGCAAGCAAGGCTATGGCAAGGTGAAAAAGGCTAAGGCACGACAACGCAAGGCTAGGCAATGCACGGAAGGCAAGCAAAGAGTAACGGAAGGCAAGGAAGGCAAGGCAAAGCAAGGCAACGCAAGCAAGGCTATGGAAAGGTGAAAAAAGGCTAAGACACGACAACGCAAGGCTAGGCAATGCACGGAAGGGAAGCAAAGAGTAACGGAATGCAAGGAAGGCAAGGGAAAGCAAGGCAAGGCAAGGGTAACGGAAGGAACGGCACGCTAAGGGGAAACAAAGCTAAGGCACGACAATGCAGGGCTAGGCAATGCACGGCAAGGCAAGGAAAGGGTAATGCAAGGCAAGGCACGGTGAGGCAAGACAAGGCAAATGCACGACAACGCACGGCTAGGCAATGCACGGCAAGGCAAGGAAAGGGTACCGCAAGGCAAGGCACGGTCAGGCGAGGCAAGGCTAAGGAACGACAACGCAAGGCTAGGCAATGCACGGAAGGCAAGCAAAGAGTAACGGAAGGCAAGGAAGGCAAGGGAAAGCAAGGCAAGGCAATGGTAACGGAAGGAACGGCACGGCAAGGGGAAACAAGTCTAAGGCACGACAACACAGGGCTAGGCAATGCAGGGCAAGGCAAGGAAAGGGTAACGCAAGGCAAGGCACGGTTTGGGGAGGCAAGGCTAATGCACGACAACGCAAGGCTAGGCAATGCACGGAAGGCAAGCAACGAGTAACGGAAGGCAAGGAAGGCAAGGCAAAGCAAGGCAAAGCAAGCAAGGCTATGGCAAGGTGAAACAAGGCTAAGACACGACAACGCAAGGCTAGGCAATTCACGGAAGGCAAGCAACGAGTAACGGAAGGCAAGGAAGGCAAGGGAAAGCAAGGCAAGGCAGGGGTAACGGAAGGAACGGCACGGTAAGGGGAAACAAAGCTAAGGCACGGCAATGCAGGGCTAGGCAATGCACGGCAAGGCAAGGAAAGGGTAACGCAAGGCAAGGCACGGTGAGGCAAGACAAGGCAAATGCACGACAACGCACGGCAGGAAATGCACGGCAAGGCAAGGAAAGGGTAACGCAAGGCAAGGCACGGTCAGGCGAGGCAAGGCTAAGGCACGACAACGCAAGGCTAGGCAATGCACGGAAGGCAAGCAAAGAGTAACGGAAGGCAAGGAATGGAAGGGAAAGCAGGGGAAGGCAAGGGTAACGAAAGGAACGCACGGTAAGGGGAAACAAGGCTAAGGCACGACAACACAGGGCTAGGCAATGCAGGGCAAGGCAAGGTAAGGGTAACGCAAGGCAAGGCACGGTCAGGCGAGGCAAGGCTAAGGCACGACAACGCAAGGCGAGGCAGTGCACGGAAGGCAAGCAAAGAATAACGGAAGGCAAGGAAGGCAAGGGAAACCAAGGCAAGGCAAGGGTAACGGAAGGAACGGCACGGCAAGGGGAAACAAGGCTAAGGCACGACAACGCACGGCTAGGCAATGCACGGCAAGGCAAGGAAAGGGTAACGCAAGGCAAGGCACGGTGAGGCAAGGCAAGGCTGATGCACGACAACGCACGGCTAGGCAATGCACGGCAAGGCAAGGAAAGGGTAACGCAAGGGAAGGCACGGTCAGGCGAGGCAAGGGTAATGCACGACAACCCAAGGCTACGCAGTGCATGGCTAGGAAATGAAAGAGTAACGGAAGGCAAGGAAGGCAAGGGAAAGCAAGGCAAGGCAATGGTAACGGAAGGAACGGCACGGCAAGGGGAAACAAGGCTAAGGCAGGACAACGCACGGCTAGGCAATGCACTGCAAGGCAAGGAAAGGGTAACGCAAGGCAACGCACGGTGAGGCAAGGCAAGGCTGATGCACGACAACGCACGGCTAGGCAATGCACGGAAGGCAAGCAAAGAGTAACGGAAGGCAAGGAATGCAAAGGAAAGCAGGGGAAGGCAAGGGTAACGAAAGGAACGGCACGGTAAGGGGAAACAAGGCTAAGGCACGACAACACAGGGCTAGGCAATGCACGGAAGGCAAGCAAAGAGTAACGGAAGGAAAGAAAGGCAAGGGAATGCAAGGCAAGGCAAGGGTAACGGAAGGAACGGCACAGCAAGGGGAAACAAGGCTAAGGCACGGCAACGCACGGCTAGGCAATGCACGGCAAGGCAAGGAAAGGGTAACGCAAGGCAAGGCACGGTCAGGCGAGGCAAGGCTAAGGCACGACAACGCAAGGCTAGGCAATGCACGGAAGGCAAGCAAAGAGTAACGGAAGGCAAGGAAGGCAAGGGAAACCAAGGCAAGGCAAGGGTAACGGAAGGAACGGCACGGCAAGAGGAAACAAGGCTAAGGCACGGCAACGCACGGCTAGGCAATTCTGGACAAGGCAAGGAAAGGGTAACGCAAGTCAAGGCACGGTTTGGGGAGGCAAGGCTAATGCACGACAACGCAAGGCTAGGCAGTGCACGGCTAGGCAAGGAAAGAGTAACGGAAGGAAAGGAAGGCAAGGCAAAGCAAGGCAAGGCAAGTGTAACAAAAGGCAAGGCACGGCAAGGGGATACAAGGCTAAGGAACGGCAACGCACGGCTAGGCAATGCACGGCAAGGCAAGGAAAGGGTAACGCAAGGCAAGGCACGGTTTGGGGAGGCAAGGCTAATGCACGACAACGGAAGGCTAGGCAATGCACGGCAAGGCAAGGAAAGGGTAACGCAAGGCAAGGCACGGTAAGGCAAGGCGAGGCTAATGCACGACAACGCACGGCTAGGCAATGCACGGCAAGGCAAGGAAAGGGTAACGCAAGGCAAGGCACGGTTAGGCGAGGCAAGGCTAAGGCACGACAACGCAAGGCTATGCAATGCACGGAAGGCAAGCAAAGAGTAACGGAAGGCAAGGAATGCAAGGCAAAGCAAGGAAACGCAAACAAGGCTATGGCAAGGTGAAAAAAGGCTAAGGCACGACAACGCAAGCCTAGGCAATGCACGGAAGGCAAGCAAAGAGTAACGGAATGGAAGGAAGGCAAGGCAAAGCAAGGCAAAGCAAGCAAGGCTATGGCAAGGTGAAACAAGGCTAAGGCACCACAACGCACGGCTAGGCAATGCACGGCCAGCCAAGGAAAAGGTAACGCAAGGCAAGGCAGTGTGAGGCAAGGCAAGGCTAATGCACGACAGCGCAAGTCTAGGCAGTGCACGGCTAGGCAAGGAAAGAGTAACGGAAGGAAAGGAAGGCAAGGCAAAGCAGGGCAAGGCATGTGTAACAACAGGCACGGCACGGCAAGGGGAAACAAGGCTAAGGCACGACAACGCAAGGCTAGGCAATGCACGGAAGGCAAGCAAAGAGTAACGGAAGGCAAGGAATGCAAAGGAAAGCAGGGGAAGGCAAGGGTAACGAAAGGAACGGCACGGTAAGGGGAAACAAGGCTAAGGCACGACAACACAGGGCTAGGCAATGCAGGGCAAGGCAAGGAAAGGGTAACGCAAGGCAAGGTTCGGTTTGGGGAGGCAAGGCTAATGCACGACAACGCAAGGCTAGGCAATGCACGGAAGTCAAGCAAAGAGTAACGGAAGGCAAGGAAGGCAAGGGAAAGCAAGGCAAGGCAAGAGTAACGGAAGGAACGGCACGGCAAGGGGAAACAAGGCTAAGGCACGCCAACGCACGGCTAGGCAATGCACGGCAAGGCAAGGAATGGGTAACGCAAGGGAAGGCACGGTGAGGCAAGGCAAGGCTGATGCACGACAACGCACGGCTAGGCAATGCACGGCAATAGTAGGAAAGGGTAACGCAAGGCAAGGCACGGTCAGGCGAGGCAAGGCTAAGGCACGACAACGCAAGGCTAGGCAATGCACGGAAGGCAAGCAAAGAGTAACGGAAGGCAAGGAAGGCAAGGGAAAGCAGGTGAAAGCAAGGGTAAAGGAAGGAACGGCACGGTAAAGGGAAACAAGGCTAAGGCACGACAAGGCAGGGCTAGGCAATGCACGGCAAGGCAAGGAAAGGGTAATGCAAGGCAAGGCACGGTCAGGCGAGGCAAGGGTAATGCACGACAACGCAAGGCTACGCAGTGCACGGATAGGCAAGGAAAGAGTAATGGAAGGCAAGGAATGCAAGGCAAAGCAAGGCAACTCAAACAAGGCTATGGCAAGGTGAAAAAAGGCTAAGGCACGGCAACGCAAGCCTAGGCAATGCACGGAAGGCAAGCAAAGAGTAACGGAATGGAAGGAAGGCAAGGCAAAGTAAGGCAAAGCAAGCAAGGCTATGGCAAGTTGAAACAAGACTAAGGCACCACAACGCACGGCTAGGCAATGCACGGCCAGGTAAGGAAAAGGTAACGCAAGGCCAGGCCCTGTGAGGCAAGGCAAGGCTAATGCTCGACAGCGCAAGGCTAGGCAAAGCACGGAAGGCAAGCAAAGAGTAACGGAAACCAAGGAAGGCAAGGGAAAGCAATGCAAGGCAAGGGTAACGGAAGGAACGGCACGGCAAGGGGAAACATAGCTAAGGCACGACAACGCACGGCTAGGCAATGCACGGCAAAGCAAGGCAAGGGTAACACCAGGCAAGGCACGGTCAGGCAAGGCAAGGCTAATGCACGACCAGGAAAGGCTAGGCAGTGCACGGCAAGGCAAGGAAAGGGTAACGCAAGGCAAGGCACTGTCAGGCGAGGCAAGGCTAAGGCACGACAACGCAAGGCTAGGCAATGCACGGAAGGCAAGCAAAGAGTAACGGAAGGCAAGGAAGGCAAGGGAAAGCAAGGCAAGGCAAGGGTAACTGAAGGAACGGCACGGCAAGGGGAAACAAGGCTAAGGCACGACAACGCACGGCTAGGCAATGCACGGCAAGGCAAGGAAAGGGTAACGCAAGGCAAGGCACTGTCAGGCGAGGCAAAGCTAATGCACGACATCGCAAGGCTAGGCAGTGCAGGGCTAGGCAAGGAAAGAGTAACGGAAGGAAAGGAAGGCAAGGCAAAGCATGGCAAGGCAAGTGTAACAACAGGCACGGCACGGCAAGGGGAAACAAGGATAAGGCACGACAACGCAAGGCTAGGCAATGCACGGAAGGCAAGCAAAGAGTAACGGAAGGCAAGGAATGCAAAGAAAAGCAGGGGAAGGCAAGGGTAACGAAAGGAACGGCACGGTAAGGGGAAACAAGGCTAAGGCACGACAACACAGGGCTAGGCAATGCAGGGCAAGGCAAGCAAAGGGTAACGCAAGGCAAGGCACGGTGAGGCTAGGCAAGGCAAGCAAAGAGTAACGGAAGGCAAGGAATGCAAGGGAAAGCAGGGGAAGGCAAGGGTAACGAAAGGAACGGCACGGTAAGGGGAAACAAGGCTAAGGCACGACAACACAGGGCTAGGCAATGCAGGGCAAGGCAAGGTAAGGGTAACGCAAGGCAAGGCACGGTCAGGCGAGGCAAGGCTAAGGCACGACAACGCAAGGCTAGGCAATGCACGGAAGGCAAGCAAAGAGTAACGGAACGCAAGGAAGGCAAGGGAAAGCAAGGCAAGGCAAGGTTAACGGAAGGAACGGCACGGCAAGGGGTAACAAGGATAAGGCACGGCAACGCACGGCTAGGCAATGCAGGGCCAAGCAAGGAAAGGGTAACGCAAGGCAAGGCACGGTAAGGCAAGACAAGGCTAATGCACGACAACGCACGGCTAGGCAATGCACGGCAAGGCAAGGAAAGGGTAACGCAAGGCAAGGCACGGTCAGGCGAGGCAAGGCTAATGCACGACAACGCAAGGCTAGGCAATGCACGGAAGGCAAGCAAAGAATAACGGAAGGCAAGGAAGGCAAGGGAAACCAAGGCAAGGCAAGGGTAACGGAAGGAACGGCACGGCAAGGGGAAACAAGGCTAAGGCACGGCAACGCACGGCTAGGCAATGCACGGCAAGGCAAGGAAAGGGTAACGCAAGGCAAGGCACGGTGAGGCAAGGCAAGGCTGATGCACGACAACGCACGGCTAGGCAATGCACGGCAAGGCAAGGAAAGGGTAACGCAAGGGAAGGCACGGTCAGGCGAGGCAAGGGTAATGCACGACAACCAAAGGCTACGCAGTGCACGGCTAGGAAATGAAAGAGTAACGGAAGGCAAGGAAGGCAAGGGAAGGCAAGGCACGGCAATGGTAACGGAAGGAACGGCACGGCAAGGGGAAACAAGGCTAAGGCAGGACAACGCACGGCTAGGCAATGCACGGCAAGGCAAGGAAAGGGTAACGCAAGGCAAGGCACGGTGAGGCAAGGCAAGGCTGATGCACGACAACGCACGGCTAGGCAATGCACGGAAGGCAAGCAAAGAGTAACGGAAGGCAAGGAATGCAAGGGAACGCAGGGGAAGGCAAGGGTAACGAAAGGAACGGCACGGTAAGGGGAAACAAGGCTAAGGCACGACAACACAGGGCTAGGCAATGCACGGAAGGCAAGCAAAGAGTAACGGAACGCAAGGAAGGCAAGGGAAAGCAAGGCAAGGCAAGGTTAACGGAAGGAACGGCACGGCAAGGGGAAACAAGGCTAAGGCACGGCAACGCACGGCTAGGCAATGCAGGGCAAGGCAAGGAAAGGGTAACGCAAGTCAAGGCACGGTTTGGGGAGGCAAGGCTAATGCACGACAACGCAAGGCTAGGCAGTGCACGGCTAGGCAAGGAAAGAGTAACGGAAGGAAAGGAAGGCAAGGCAAAGCAAGGCAAGGCAAGTGTAACAAAAGGCAAGGCACGGCAAGGGGAAACAAGGCTGAGGAACGGCAACGCACGGCTAGGCAATGCACGGCCAGGCAAGGAAAGGGTAACGCAAGGCAAGGCACGGTAAGGCAAGACAAGGCTAATGCACGACAACGCACGGCTAGGCAATGCACGGCAAGGCAAGGAAAGGGTAACGCAAGGCAATGCACGGTCAGGCGACGCAAGGCTAATGCACGACAACGCAAGGCTAGGCAATGCACGGAAGGCAAGCAAAGAGTAACGGAAGGCAAGGAATGCAAGGCAAAGCAAGGCAACGCAAGCAAGGCTATGGCAAGGTGAAACAAGGCTAAGGCACGACAACGCAAGCCTAGGCAATGCACGGAAGGCAAGCAAAGAGTAACGGAATGGAAGGAAGGCAAGGCAAAGTAAGACAAAGCAAGCAAGGCTATGGCAAGGTGAAACAAGGCTAAGGCACCACAACGCACGGCTAGGCAATGCACGGCCAGCCAAGGAAAAGGTAACGCAAGGCAAGGCACGGTGAGGCAAGGCAAGGCTAATGCACGACAACGCAAGGCTAGGCAATGCACGGAAGGCAAGCAAAGAGTAACGGAAACCAAGGAAGTCAAGGGAAATCAAGGCAAGGCAAGGGTAACGGAAGGAACGGCACGGCAAGGGGAAACAAGGCTAAGGCACGACAACACAGGGCGAGGCAATGCAGGGCAAGGCAAGGAAAGGGTAACGCAAGGCAAGGCACGGTTTGGGGAGGCAAGGCTAATGCACGACAACGCAAGGCTAGGCAGTGCACGGAAGGGAAGCAAAGAGTAACGGAAGGCAAGGAATGCAAGGCAAAGCAAGGCAACGCAAGCAAGGCTATGGCAAGGTGAAAAAAGGCTAAGGCACGACAACGCAAGGCTAGGCAATGCACGGAAGGCAAGCAAAGAGTAACGGAAGGCAAAGCAAGGCAACGCAAGCAAGGCTATGGCAAGGTGAAAAAAGGCTAAGGCACGACAACGCAAGGCTAGGCAATGCACGGAAGGCAAGCAAAGAGTAACGGAAGGCAAGGAAGGCAAGGGAAAGCAAGGCAAGGCAAGGGTAACGGAAGGAACGGCACGGTAAGGGGAAACAAGGCTAAGGCACGACAATGCAGGGCTAGGCAATGCACGGCAAGGCAAGGAAAGGGTAACGCAAGGCAAGGCACGGTGAGGCAAGACAAGGCAAATGCACGACAACGCACGGCTAGGCAATGCACGGCAAGGCAAGGAAAGGGTAACGCAAGGCAAGGCACGGTCAGGCGAGGCAAGGCTAAGGCACGACAACGCAAGGCTAGGCAATGCACGGAAGGCAAGCAAAGAGTAACGGAAGGCAAGGAATGGAAGGGAAAGCAGGGGAAGGCAAGGGTAACGAAAGGAACGGCACGGTAAGGGGAAACAAGGCTAAGGCACGACAACGCACGGCTAGGCAATGCACGGCAAGGCAAGGAAAGGGTAACGCAAGGCAAGGCACGGTCAGGCGAGGCAAGGCTAAGGCACGACACCGCAAGGCTAGGCAATGCACGGAAGGCAAGCAAAGAGTAACGGAAGGCAAGGAAGGCAAGGGAAAGCAAGGCAAGGCAAGGGTAACGGAAGGAACGGCACGGCAAGGCACGGCTAGGCAATGCACGGCAAGGCAAGGAAAGGGTAACGCAAGGCAAGGCACGGTCAGGCAAGGCAAGGCTAATGCACGACAACGCACGGCTAGGCAATGCACGGCAAGGCAAGGATAGGGTAACGCAAGGCAAGGCACGGTCAGGCGAGGCAAGGCTAATGCACGACAACCCAAGGCTACGCAGTGTATGGCTAGGAAATGAAAGAGTAACGGAAGGCAAGGAAGGCAAGGGAAAGCAAGGCAAGGCAATGGTAACGGAAGGAACGGCACGGCAAGGGGAAACAAGGCTAAGGCAGGACAACGCACGGCTAGGCAATGCACGGCAAGGCAAGGAAAGGGTAACGCAAGGCAAGGCACGGTGAGGCAAGGCAAGGCTAATGCACGACAACGCACGGCTAGGCAATGCACGGAAGGCAAGCAAAGAGTAACGGAAGGCAAGGAAGGCAAGGGAAAGCAAGGCAAGGCAAGGGTAACCGAAGGAACGGCACAGCAAGGGGAAACAAGAGGAAAGGGTAACGCAAGTCAAGGCACGGTCAGGCGAGGCAAGGCTAAGGCACGACAACGCAAGGCTAGGCAGTGCACGGCTAGGCAAGGAAAGAGTAACGGAAGGAAAGGAAGGCAAGGCAAAGCAAGGCAAGGCAAGTGTAACAAAAGGCAAGGCACGGCAAGGGGAAACAAGGCTAAGGAACGGCAACGCAAGGCTAGGCAATGCACGGCCAGGCAAGGAAAGGGTAACGCAAGGCAAGGCACTGTAAGGCAAGGCGAGGCTAATGCACGACAACGCACGGCTAGGCAATGCACGGCTAGGCAAGGAAAGCGTAACAGGCAATGCACGGCAAGGCAAGGCGAGGCTAATGCACGACAACGCACGGCTAGGCAATGCACGGCAAGGCAAGGAAAGGGTAACGCAAGGCAAGGCACGGTTAGGCGAGGCAAGGCTAAGGCACGACAACGCAAGGCTACGCAATGCACGGAAGGCAAGCAAAGAGTAACGGAAGGCAAGGAATGCAAGGCAAAGCAAGGAAACGCAAACAAGGCTATGGCAAGGTGAAAAAAGGCTAAGGCACGACAACGCAAGCCTAGGCAATGCACGGAAGGCAAGCAAAGAGTAACGGAATGGAAGGAAGGCAAGGCAAAGTAAGGCAAAGCAAGCAAGGCTATGGCAAGGTGAAACAAGGCTAAGGCACCAAAACGCACGGCTAGGCAATGCACGGCCAGCCAAGGAAAAGGTAACGCAAGGCAAGGCACTGTGAGGCAAGGCAAGGCTAATGCACGGCAGCGCAAGTCTAGGCAGTGCACGGCTAGGCAAGGAAAGAGTAACGGAAGGAAAGGAAGGCAAGGCAAAGCAGGGCAAGGCATGTGTAACAACAGGCACGGCACGGCAAGGGGAAACAAGGCTAAGGCACGACAACGCAAGGCTAGGCAATGCACGGAAGGCAAGCAAAGAGTAACGGAAGGCAAGGAATGCAAAGGAAAGCAGGGGAAGGCAAGGGTAACGAAAGGAACGGCACGGTAAGGGGAAACAAGGCTAAGGCACGACAACACAGGGATAGGCAATGCAGGGCAAGGCAAGGAAAGGGTAACGGAAGGCAAGGTTCGGTTTGGGGAGGCAAGGCTAATGCACGACAACGCAAGGCTAGGCAATGCACGGAAGTCAAGCAAAGAGTAACGGAAGGCAAGGAAGGCAAGGGAAAGCAAGGCAAGGCAAGAGTAACGGAAGGAACGGCACGGCAAGGGGAAACAAGGCTAAGGCACGCCAACGCACGGCTAGGCAATGCACGGCAAGGCAAGGAATGGGTAACGCAAGGGAAGGCACGGTGAGTCAAGGCAAGGCTGATGCACGACAACGCACGGCTAGGCAATGCACGGCAAGAGTAGGAAAGGGTAACGCAAGGCAAGGCACGGTCAGGCGAGGCAAGGCTAAGGCACGACAACGCAAGGCTAGGCAATGCACGGAAGGCAAGCAAAGAGTAACGGAAGGCAAGGAAGGCAAGGGAAAGCAGGTGAAAGCAAGGGTAAAGGAAGGAACGGCACGGTAAAGGGAAACAAGGCTAAGGCACGACAACGCAGGGCTAGGCAATGCACGGCAAGGCAAGGAAAGGGTAATGCAAGGCAAGGCACGGTCAGGCGAGGCAAGGGTAATGCACGACAACGCAAGGCTACGCAGTGCACGGATAGGCAAGGAAAGAGTAATGGAAGGCAAGGAATGCAAGGCAAAGCAAGGCAACTCAAACAAGGCTATGGCAAGGTGAAAAAAGGCTAAGGCACGGCAACGCAAGCCTAGGCAATGCACGGAAGGCAAGCAAAGAGTAACGGAATGGAAGGAAGGCAAGGCAAAGTAAGGCAAAGCAAGCAAGGCTATGGCAAGTTGAAACAAGACTAAGGCACCACAACGCACGGCTAGGCAATGCACGGCCAGGTAAGGAAAAGGTAACGCAAGGCCAGGCCCTGTGAGGCAAGGCAAGGCTAATGCTCGACAGCGCAAGGCTAGGCAAAGCACGGAAGGCAAGCAAAGAGTAACGGAAACCAAGGAAGGCAAGGGAAAGCAATGCAAGGCAAGGGTAACGGAAGGAACGGCACGGCAAGGGGAAACATAGCTAAGGCACGACAACGCACGGCTAGGCAATGCACGGCAAGGCAAGGCAAGGGTAACACCAGGCAAGGCACGGTCAGGCAAGGCAAGGCTAATGCACGACCAGGCAAGGCTAGGCAGTGCACGGCAAGGCAAGGAAAGGGTAACGCAAGGCAAGGCACTGTCAGGCGAGGCAAGGCTAAGGCACGACAACGCAAGGCTAGGAAATGCACGGAAGGAAAGCAAAGAGTAACGGAAGGCAAGGAAAGCAAGGGAAAGCAAGGCAAGGCAAGGGTAACGGAAGGAACGGCACGGCAAGGGGAAACAAGGCTTAGGCACCGCAACGCAGGGCTAGGCAATGCACGGCAAGGCAAGGAAAGGGTAACGCAAGGCAAGGCACTGTCAGGCGAGGCAAAGCTAATGCACTACATCGCAAGGCTAGGCAGTGCACGGCTAGGCAAGGAAAGAGTAACGGAAGGAAAGGAAGGCAAGGCAAAGCATGGCAAGGCATGTGTAACAACAGGCACGGCACGGCAAGGGGAAACAAGGCTAAGGCACGACAACGCAAGGCTAGGCAATGCACGGAAGGCAAGCAAAGAGTAACGGAAGGCAAGGAATGCAAAGGAAAGCAGGGGAAGGCAAGGGTAACGAAAGGAACGGCACGGTAAGGGGAAACAAGGCTAAGGAACGACAACACAGGGATAGGCAATGCAGGGCAAGGCAAGGAAAGGGTAACGCAAGGCAAGGTTCGGTTTGGGGAGGCAAGGCTAATGCACGACAACGCAAGGCTAGGCAATGCACGGAAGTCAAGCAAAGAGTAACGGAAGGCAAGGAAGGCAAGGGAAAGCAAGGCAAGGCAAGAGTAACGGAAGGAACGGCACGGCAAGGGGAAACAAGGCTAAGGCACGCCAACGCACGGCTAGGCAATGCACGGCAAGGCAAGGAATGGGTAACGCAAGGGAAGGCACGGTGAGTCAAGGCAAGGCTGATGCACGACAACGCACGGCTAGGCAATGCACGGCAAGAGTAGGAAAGGGTAACGCAAGGCAAGGCACGGTCAGGCGAGGCAAGGCTAAGGCACGACAACGCAAGGCTAGGCAATGCACGGAAGGCAAGCAAAGAGTAACGGAAGGCAAGGAAGGCAAGGGAAAGCAGGTGAAAGCAAGGGTAAAGGAAGGAACGGCACGGTAAAGGGAAACAAGGCTAAGGCACGACAACGCAGGGCTAGGCAATGCACGGCAAGGCAAGGAAAGGGTAATGCAAGGCAAGGCACGGTCAGGCGAGGCAAGGGTAATGCACGACAACGCAAGGCTACGCAGTGCACGGATAGGCAAGGAAAGAGTAATGGAAGGCAAGGAATGCAAGGCAAAGCAAGGCAACTCAAACAAGGCTATGGCAAGGTGAAAAAAGGCTAAGGCACGGCAACGCAAGCCTAGGCAATGCACGGAAGGCAAGCAAAGAGTAACGGAATGGAAGGAAGGCAAGGCAAAGTAAGGCAAAGCAAGCAAGGCTATGGCAAGTTGAAACAAGACTAAGGCACCACAACGCACGGCTAGGCAATGCACGGCCAGGTAAGGAAAAGGTAACGCAAGGCCAGGCCCTGTGAGGCAAGGCAAGGCTAATGCTCGACAGCGCAAGGCTAGGCAAAGCACGGAAGGCAAGCAAAGAGTAACGGAAACCAAGGAAGGCAAGGGAAAGCAATGCAAGGCAAGGGTAACGGAAGGAACGGCACGGCAAGGGGAAACATAGCTAAGGCACGACAACGCACGGCTAGGCAATGCACGGCAAGGCAAGGCAAGGGTAACACCAGGCAAGGCACGGTCAGGCAAGGCAAGGCTAATGCACGACCAGGCAAGGCTAGGCAGTGCACGGCAAGGCAAGGAAAGGGTAACGCAAGGCAAGGCACTGTCAGGCGAGGCAAGGCTAAGGCACGACAACGCAAGGCTAGGAAATGCACGGAAGGAAAGCAAAGAGTAACGGAAGGCAAGGAAAGCAAGGGAAAGCAAGGCAAGGCAAGGGTAACGGAAGGAACGGCACGGCAAGGGGAAACAAGGCTAAGGCACCGCAACGCAGGGCTAGGCAATGCACGGCAAGGCAAGGAAAGGGTAACGCAAGGCAAGGCACTGTCAGGCGAGGCAAAGCTAATGCACTACATCGCAAGGCTAGGCAGTGCACGGCTAGGCAAGGAAAGAGTAACGGAAGGAAAGGAAGGCAAGGCAAAGCATGGCAAGGCATGTGTAACAACAGGCACGGCACGGCAAGGGGAAACAAGGCTAAGGCACGACAACGCAAGGCTAGGCAATGCACGGAAGGCAAGCAAAGAGTAACGGAAGGCAAGGAATGCAAAGGAAAGCAGGGGAAGGCAAGGGTAACGAAAGGAACGGCACGGTAAGGGGAAACAAGGCTAAGGAACGACAACACAGGGGAAGGCAATGCAGGGCAAGGCAAGCAAAGGGTAACGCAAGGCAAGGCACGGTTTGGGGAGGCAAGGCTAATGCACGACAACGCAAGGCTAGGCAATGCACGGAAGTCAAGCAAAGAGTAACGGAAGGCAAGGAAGGCAAGGGAAAGCAAGGCAAGGCAAGTGTAACAAAAGGCAAGGCACGGCAAGGGGAAACAAGGCTAAGGAACGGCAACGCACGGCTAGGCAATGCACGGCCAGGCAAGGAAAGGGTAACGCAAGGCAAGGCACGGTAAGGCAAGACAAGGCTAATGCACGACAACGCACGGCTAGGCAATGCACGGCAAGGCAAGGAAAGGGTACCGCAAGGCAAGGCACGGTGACGCAAGACAAGGCAAATGCACGACAACGCACGGCTAGGCAATGCACGGAAGGCAAGCAAAGAGTAACGGAACGCAAGGGAGGCAAGGGAAACCAAGGCAAGGGAAGGGTAACGGAAGGAATGGCTCGGCAAGGGGAAACAAGTCTAAGGCACGGCAACGCAGGGCTAGGCAATGCACGGCAAAGCAAGGAAAGGGTAACGCAAGGCAAGGCACTGTCAGGCGAGGCAAAACTAATGCACGACATCGCAAGGCTAGGCAGTGCACGGCTAGGCAAGGAAAGAGTAACGGAAGGAAAGGAAGGCAAGGCAAAGCATGGCAAGGCAAGTGTAACAAAAGGCAAGGCACGGCAAGGGGAAACAAGGCTAAGGCACGACAACGCAAGGCTAGGCAATGCACGGAATGCAACCAAAGAGTAACGGAAGACAAGGAATGCAAAGGAAAGCAGGGGAAGGCAAGGGTAACGAAAGGAACGGCACGATAAGGGGAAACAAGGCTAAGGCACGACAACACGCTGCTAGGCAATGCAGGGCAAGGCAAGGAAAGGGTAACGCAAGGCAAGGCACGATTTGGGGAGGCAAGGCTAATGCACGACAACGCAAGGCTAGGCAATGCACGGAAGGCAAGCAAAGAGTAACGGAAGGCAAGGAAGGCAAGGGAAAGCAAGGCAAGGCAAGGGTAACGGAAGGAACGGCACGGTAAGGGGAAACAAAGCTAAGGCACGACAATGCAGGGCTAGGCAATGCACGGCAAGGCAAGGAAAGGGTAACGCAAGGCAAGGCACGGTGACGGAAGACAAGGCAAATTCACGACAACGCACGGCTAGGCAATGCACGGCAAGGCAAGGAAAGGGTACCGCAAGGCAAGGCACGGTCGGGCGAGGCAAGGCGAAGGAACGACAACGCAAGGCTAGGCAATGCACGGAAGGCAAGCAAAGAGTAACGGAAGGCAAAGAAGGCAAGGGAAAGCAAGGCAAGGCAAGGGTAACGGAAGGAACGGCACGGCAAGGGGAAACAAGGCTAAGGCACGACAACGCACGGCTAGGCAAGGCACTGCAAGGTAAGGAAAGGGTAACGCAAGGCAACGCACGGTGAGGCAAGTCAAGGCTGATGCACGACAACGCACGGCTAGGCAATTCACGCCAAGGCAAGGAAAGGGTAACGCAAGGCAAGGCACGGTCAGGCGAGGCAAGGCTAAGGCACGACAACGCAAGGCTAGGCAATGCACGGAAGGCAAGCAAAGAGTAACGGAAGGCAAATAATGCAAGGGAAAGAAGGGGAAGGCAAGGGTAACGAAAGGAACGGCACGGTAAGGGGAAACAAGGCTAAGGCACGACAACACAGGGCTAGGCAAGGCACGGCAAGGCAAGGAAAGGGTAACGCAAGGCAAGGCACGGTCAGGCGAGGCAAGGCTAAGGCACGACAACGCAAGGCTAGGTAATGCACGGAAGGCAAGAAAAGAGTAACGGAATGCAAGGAAGGCAAGGGAAAGCAAGGGAAGGCAAGGGTAACGGAAGGAACGGCACGGCAAGGGGAAACAAGGCTAAGGCACGGCAACGCACGGCTAGGCAATGCAGGGCAAGGCAAGGAAATGGTAACGCAAGGCAAGGCACGATTTGGGGAGGCAAGGCTAATGCACGACAACGCAAGGCTAGGCAGTGCACGGCTAGCCAAGGAAAGAGTACCGGAAGGAAAGGAAGGCAAGGCAAAGCAAGGCAAGGCAAGTGTAACAAAAGGCAAGGCACGGCAAGGGGAAACAAGGCTAAGGCACGACAACGCACGGCTAGGCAAGGCACGGCAAGGCAAGGAAAGGGTAACGCAAGGCAAGGCACGGTGAGGCAAGGCAAGGCTAATGCACGACAACGCAAGGCTAGGTAATGCACGGAAGGCAAGAAAAGAGTAACGGAAGGCAAGGAAGGCAAGGGAAACCAAGTCAAGGCAAGGGTAACGGTAGGAACGGCTCGACAAGGGAAAACAAGGCTAAGGCACGGCAACGCACGGCTAGGCAATGCACGGAAGGCAAGCAAAGAGTAACGGAAGGCAAGGCACGGTCAGGCGAGTCAAAGCTAATGCACGACATCGCAAGGCTAGGCAGTGCACGGCTAGGCAAGGAAAAAGTAACGGAAGGAAAGGAAGGCAAGGCAAAGCATGTCAAGGCAAGTGTAACAACAGGCACGGCACGGCCAGGGGAAACAAGGCTAAGGCACGACAACGCAAGGCTAGGCAATGCACGGAAGGCAAGCAAAGAGTAACGGAAGGCAAGGAATGCAAAGGAAAGCAGGCGAAGGCAAGGGTAACGAAAGGAACGGCACGGTAAGGGGAAACAAGGCTAAGGCACGACAACACAGGGCTAGGCAATGCAGGGCAAGGCAAGGAAAGGGTAACGCAAGGCAAGGCACGGTTTGGGGAGGCAAGGCTAATGCACGACAGCGCAAGGCTAGGCAATGCACGGAAGGCAAGCAAAGAGTAACGGAAGGCAAGGAAGGCAAGGGAAAGCAAGGCAAGGCAAGTGTAACCAAAGGCACGGCCACGGCAAGGGGAAACAAGGCTAAGGCACGGCAACGCAAGGCTAGGCAATGCACGGCAAGGCAAGGAAAGGGTAACGCAAGGCAAGGCACGGTTAGGCGAGGCATGGCTAAGGCTCGACAACGCAAGGCTAGGCAATGCACGGAAGGCAAGCAAAGAGTAACGGAAGGCAAGGAATGCAACGCAAAGCAAGGCAACGCAAACAAGGCTATGGCAAGGTGAAAAAAGGCTCAGGCACGACAACGCAAGGCTAGGCAATGCACGGAAGGCAAGAAATGAGTAACGGAATGGAAGGAAGGCAAGGCAAAGCAAGCAAGGCTATGGCAAGGTGAAACAAGGCTAAGGCACCACAACGCACGGCTAGGCAATGCACGGCCAGCCAAGGAAAAGGTAACGCAAGGCAAGGCACTGTGAGGCTAGGCAAGGCTAATGCACGACAGCGCAAGGCTAGGCAATGCACGGAAGGCAAGCAAAGAGTAACGGAAACCAAGGAAGGCAAGGGAAAGCAAGGCAAGCAAGGGTAACGGAAGGAACGGCACGGCAAGGGGAAACACGGCTAAGGCACGACAACGCACGGCTAGGCAATGCACGGCAAGGCAAGGCAAGGGTAACGCAAGGCAAGGCACGGTCAGGCAAGGCAAGGCTAAGGCACGACAACGCAAGGCTAGGCAATGCACGGAAGGAAAGCAAAGAGTAACGGAAGGCAAGGAAAGCAAGGGAAAGCAAGGCAAGGCAAGGGTAACGGAAGGAACGGCACGGCAAGGGGAAACAAGGCTAAGGCACGACGACGCACGGATAGGCAATGCACGGCAAGGCAAGGCAAGGGTAACACCAGGCAAGGCACGGTCAGGCATGGCAAGGCTAATGCACGACAAGGCAAGGCTAGGCAGTGCACGGCAAGGCAAGGAAAGGGTAAAGCAAGGCAAGGCACTGTCAGGCGAGGCAAGGCTAAGGCACGACAACGCAAGGCTAGGCAATGCACGGAAGGCAAGCAAAGAGTAACGGAAGGCAAGGAAAGCAAGGGAAAGCAAGGCAAGGCAAGGGTGACGGAAGGAACGGCACGGCAAGGGGAAACAAGGCTAAGGCACGACAACACAGGGCTAGGCAATGCAGGGCAAGGCAAGGAAATGGTAACGCAAGGCAAGGCACGGTTTGTGAGGCAAGGCTAATGCACGACCACGCAAGGCTAGGCCATGCACGGAAGGCAAGCAAAGAGCAACGCAAGGCAAGGCACGGTCAGGCGAGGCAAGGCTAAGGCACGGTCAACGCAAGGCTAGGCAATGCACGGAAGGCAAGCAAAGAGTAACGGAAGGCTAGGAAGGCAAGGGAAACCAAGGCAAGGCAAGGGTAACGGAAGGAACGGCTCGGCAAGGGGAAACAAGGCTAAGGCACGGCAACGCAGGGCTAGGCAGTGCACGGCTAGGCAAGGAAAGAGTAACGGAAGGAAAGGAAGGCAAGGCAAAGCATGGCAAGGCAAGTGTAACAACAGGCACGGCACGGCAAGGGGAAACAAGGCTAAGGCACGACAACGCAAGGCTAGGCAATGCACGAAAGGCAAGCAAAGAGTAACGGAAGGCAAGGAATGCAAAGGAAAGCAGGGGAAGGCAAGGGTAACCAAAGGCACGGCCACGGCAAGGGGAAACAAGGCTAAGGCACGACAACGCAAGGCTAGGCAATGCACGGCAAGGCAAGGAAAGGGTAACGCAAGGCAAGGCAGGGTTTGGGGAGGCAAGGCTAATGCACGACAACGCAAGGCTAGGCAATGCACGGCAAGCAAAGAGTAACGGAAGGCAAGGAAGGCAAGGGAAAGCAAGGCAAGGCAAGTGTAACAAAAGGCACGGCACGGCAAGGGGAAACAAGGCTAAGGCACGACAACGCACGGCTAGGCAATGCACGGCAAGGCAAGGAAAGGGTAACGCAAGGCAAGGCACGGTTTGGGGAGGCAAGGCTAATGCACGACAACGCAAGTATAGGCATTGCACGGAAGGCAAGCAAAGAGTAAGGGAAGGCAAGGAATGCAAGGCAAAGCAAGGCAACGCAAGCAAGGATATGGGTAGGAGAAAAAAGGCTAAGGCACGACCACGCAAGGCTAGGCAATGCACGGAAGGCAAGCAAGGAGTAACGGAAGGCAAGGAAGGCAAGGCAAAGCAAGGCAACGCAAGCAAGGCTATGGCAAGGTGAAAAAAATCTAAGGCACGACCACGCAAGGCTAGCAATGCACGGAAGGCAAGCAAAGAGTAACGGAAGGCAAGGAAGGCAAGGCAAAGCAAGGCAACGCAAGAAAGGATATGGCAAGGTGAAAAAAGGCTAAGACACGACAACGCAAGGCTAGGCAATGCACGGAAGGCAAGCAAAGAGTAACGGAATGCAAGGAAGGCAAGGGAAAGCAAGGCAAGGCAAGGGTAATGGAAGGAACGGCACGGCAAGGGGAAACAATGCTAAGGCACGACAACGCACGGCTAAGCAATGCACGGCAAGGCAAGGAAAGGGTAACGAAAGGCAACTCACGGTCAGGCAAGGCAAGGCTAATGCACGACAACGCAAGGCTACGCAATGCACGGCAAGGCAAGGAAAGGGTAACGCAAGGCAAGGCACGGTCAGGCGAGGCAAGGCTGATGCACGACAACGCACGGCTAGGCAATGCACGGAAGGCAAGCAAAGAGTAAAGGAAGGCAAGGAATGCCAAGGAAAGCAGGGGAAGGCAAGAGTAACGAAAGGAACGGCACGGTAAGGGGAAACAAGGCTGAGGCACGACAACACAGGGCTAGGCAATGCAGGGCAAGGCAAGGAAAGGGTAACGCAAGGCAAGGCACGGTTTGGGGAGGCAAGGCTAATGCACGACAACGCAAGGCTAGGCAATGCACGGAAGGCAAGCAAAGAGTAACGGAAGGCAAGGAAGGCAAGGCAAAGCAAGGCAAGGCAAGTGTAACAAAAGGAAAGGCACGGCAAGGGGAAACAAGGCTAAGGAACGGAAACGCACGGCTAGGCAATGCACGACCAGGCAAGGAAAGGGTAACGCCAGGCAAGGCACGGTCAGGCAAGGCAAGGCTAATGCACGACAAGGCAAGGCTAGGCAGTGCACGGCAAGGCAAGGAAAGGGTAACGCAAGGCAAGGCACGCTCATTCAAGGCTAATGCACGACAACGCAAGGCTACGCAACGCACGGAAGGCAATCAAAGAGTAACGGAAGGCAAGGAAAACAAGGGAAAGCAAGGCAAGGCAACGGGAACGGAAGGAACGACGCGGCAAGGGGAAACAAGGCTAAGGCACGACAACGCACGGCTAGGCAATGCACGGCAAAGGAAAGGGAAGGGTAACGCAAGGGAAGGCCCGGTCAGGGGAGGCAAGGCTAATGCACGACAACGCAAGGCTAGGCAATTCACGGCAAGGCAAGGAAAGGGTAACGCAAGGCAAGGCACGGTCAGGCGAGGCAACACTAAGGCACTCAAACGCAAGGCTAGGCAATGCACGGAAGGCAAGCAAAGAGTAACGGAAGGCAAGGAAGGCTAGGGAAAGCAGGGGAAGGCAATGGTAACGGAAGGAAGGGCACGGTAAGGGCAAACAAGACTAAGGCACGACAACACAGGGCTAGGCAATGCAGGGCAAGGCAAGGAAATGGTAACGCAAGGCAAGGCACGGTTTGGGGAGTCAAGGCTAATGCACGACAACGCAAGGCTAGGCAGTGCACGGCTAGGCAAAGAAAGAGTAACGGAAGGAAAGGAAGGCAAGGCAAAGCAAGGCAAGGCAAGTGCAACAAAAGGCACGGCACGGCAAGGGGAAACAAGGCTAAGGCACGGCAACGCACGGCTAGGCAATGCACGGCAAGGCAAGGAAAGGGTAACGCAAGGCAAGGCACGGTCAGGCGAGGCAAGGCTAAGGCACGACAACGCAAGGCTAGGCAATGCACGGAAGGCAAGCAAAGAGTAACGGAAGGCAAGGAAGCCAAGGGAAAGCAAGGCAAGGCAAGGGAAACGGAAGGAACGGCACGGCAAGGGGAAACAAGGCTAAGGTACGACAACGCACGGCTAGGCAATGCACGGCAAGGCAAGGAAAGGGTAACGCAAGGCAAGGCACGGTAAGGCAAGGCAAGGCTAATGCACGACAACGCACGGCTAGACAATGCACGGCAAGGGAAGGAAAAGGTAACGCACGGCAAGGCACGGTTAGGCGAAGCAAGGCTAAGACACGACAACGCAAGGCTAGGCAATGCACGGAAGGCAAGCAAAGAGTAACGGAAGGCAAGGAATGCAAGGCAAAGCAAGGCAACGCAAGCAAGGCTATGGCAAGGTGAAAAATTGCTAAGGCACGACCACGCAAGGCTAGGCAATGCACGGAAGGCAAGCAAAGAGTAACGGAAGGGAAGGAAGGCAAGGCAAAGCAAGGCAACGCAAGCAAGTCTATGGCAAGGTGAAAAAAGGCTAAGACACGACAACGCAAGGCTAGGCAATGCACGGAAGGCAAGCAAAGAGTAACGGAAGGCAAGGAATGCAAGGCAAAGCAAGGCAACGCAAGCAAGGCTATGGCAAGGTGAAAAAAAGGCTAAGGCACGACAGCGCAAGGCTAGGCAATGCACGGAAGGCAAGCAAAGAGTAACGGAAGGCAAGGAAGGCAAGGGAAAGCAAGGCAAGGCAAGGGTAACGGAAGGAACGGCCCGGCAAGGGGAAACAAGGCTAAGGCACGACAACGCACGGCTAGGCAATGCACGGCCAGGCAAGGAAATGGTAACGCAAGGCAAGGCACTGTGAGGCAAGGGAAGGCTAATGCACGACAGCGCAAGGCTAGGCAATGCACGGAAGGCAAGCAAAGAGTAACGGAAGGCAAGGAAGGCAAGGGAAAGCAAGGCAAGGCAAGGGTAACGGAAGGAACGGCCCGGCAAGGGGAAACAAGGCTAAGGCACGGCAACGCACGGCTAGGCAATGCACGGCAAGGCAAGGAAAGGGTAACGCAAGGCAAGGCACGGTCAGGCGAGGCAAGGCTAAGGCACAACAACGCAAGGCTAGGCAGTGCACGGCTAGGCAAGGAAAGAGTAATGGAAGGAAAGGAAGGCAAGGCAAAGCAAGGCAAGGCAAGTGTAACAAAAGGCAAGGCACGGCAAGGGGAAACAAGGGTAAGGAACGGCAACGCACGGCTAGGCAATGCACGGCCAGGCAAGGAAAGGGTAACGCAAGGCAAGGCACGGTAAGGCAAGACAAGGCTAATGCACGAAAACGCACGGCTAGGCAATGCACGGCAAGGCAAGGAAAGGGTAACGCAAGGCAAGGCACGGTCAGGCGAGGCAAGGCTAAGGCACGACAACGCAAGGCTAGGCAATGCACGGAAGGGAAGCAAAGAGTAACGGAAGGCAAAGAAGGCAAGGGAAACCAAAGCAAGGCAAGGGTAACGGAAGGAACGGCTCGACAAGGGGAAACAAGGCTAAGGCACGGCAACGCAGGGCTAGGCAATGCACGGCAAGGCAAGGAAAGGGTAACGCAAGGCAAGGCACTGTCAGGCGAGTCAAAGCTAATGCACGACATCGCAAGGCTAGGCAGTGCACGGCTAGGCAAGGAAAGAGTAACGGAAGGAAAGGAAGGCAAGGCAAAGCATGGCAAGGCAAGTGTAACAACAGGCACGGCACGGCAAGGGGAAACAAGGCTAAGGCACGACAACGCAAGGCTAGGCAATGCACGGAAGGCAAGAAAAGAGTAACGGAAGGCAAGGAATGCAAAGGAAAGCAGGGGAAGGCAAGGGTAACGAAAGGAACGGCACGGTAAGGGGAAACAAGGCTAAGGCACGACAACACAGGGCTAGGCAATGCAGGGCAAGGCAAGGAAAGGGTAACGCAAGGCAAGGCACGGTTTGGGGAGTCAAGGCTAATGCACGACAACGCAAGGCTAGGCAGTGCACGGCTAGGCAAGGAAAGAGTAACGGAAGGAAAGGAAGGCAAGGCAAAGCAAGGCAAGGCAAGGGTAACGGAAGGAACGGCACGGCAAGGGGAAACAAGGCTAAGGTACGACAACGCACGGCTAGGCAATGCACGGCAAGGCAAGGAAAGGGTAACGCAAGGCAAGGCACGGTAAGGCAAGGCAAGGCTAATGCACGACAACGCACGGCTAGACAATGCACGGCAAGGCAAGGAAAAGGTAACGCACGGCAAGGCACGGTTAGGCGAGGCAAGGCTAAGACACGACAACGCAAGGCTAGGCAAAGCACGGAAGGCAAGCAAAGAGTAACGGAAGGCAAGGAATGCAAGGCAAAGCAAGGCAACGCAAGCAAGGCTATGGCAAGGTGAAAAATTGCTAAGGCACGACCACGCAAGGCTAGGCAATGCACGGAAGGCAAGCAAAGAGTAACGGAAGGCAAGGAATGCAAGGCAAAGCAAGGCAACGCAAGCAAGGCTATGGCAAGGTGAAAAAAGGCTAAGGCACGACCACGCAAGGCTAGGCAATGCACGGAAGGCAAGCAAAGAGTAACGGAAGGCAAGGAAGGCAAGGCAAAGCAAGGCAACGCAAGCAAGTCTATGGCAAGGTGAAAAAAGGCTAAGGCAAGACAACGCAAGGCTAGGCAATGCACGGAAGGCAAGCAAAGAGTAACGGAAGGCAAGGAATGCAAGGCAAAGCAAGTCAACGCAAGCAAGGCTATGGCAAGGTGATAAAAGGCTAAGTCAAGACAACGCAAGGTTAGGCAATGCACGGAAGGTAAGCAAAGAGTAACGGAATGGAAGGTAGGCAAGGCAAAGCAAGGCAAAGCAAGCAAGGTTATGGCAAGGTGAAACAAGGCTAAGGCACCACAACGCACGGCTAGGCAATGCACGGCCAGCCAAGGAAAAGGTAACGCAAGGCAAGGCACTGTGAGGCAAGGGAAGGCTAATGCACGACAACGCACGGCTAGGCAATGCACGGCAAGGCAAGGAAAGAGTAACGGAAGGCAAGGAAGGCAAGGGAAAGCAAGGCAAGGCAAGGGTAACGGAAGGAACGGCCCGGCAAGGGGAAACAAGGCTAAGGCACGGCAACGCACGGCTAGGCAATGCACGGCCAGGCAAGGAAAGGGTAACGCAAGGCAAGGCACGGTCAAGCGAGGCAAGGCTAAGGCACGACAACGCAAGGCTAGGCAATGCACGGCTAGGCAAGGAAAGAGTAACGGAAGGCAAGGAAGGCAAGGGAAAGCAAGGGAAGGCAAGGTAACAAAAGGCAACGGCACGGCAAGGGGAAACAAGGCTAAGGCACGGCAACGCACGGCTAGGCAATGCACGGCAAGGCAAGGAAAGGGTAACGCAAGGCAAGGCACGGTAAGGCAAGACAAGGCTAATGCACGACAACGCACGGCTAGGCAATTCACGGCAAGGCAAGGAAAGGGTAACGCAAGGCAAGGCACGGTCAGGCGAGGCAAGGCTAAGGCACGAACAACGCAAGGCTAGGCAATGCACGGAAGGCAAGCAAAGAGTAACGGAAGGCAAGGAAGGCAAGGGAAAGCAGGGCAAGGCAAGGTAACGAAAGGAACGGCACGGTAAGGGGAAACAAGGCTAAGGCACGACAACGCATGGCTAGGCAATGCACGGCAAGGCAAGGAAAGGGTAACGCAAGGCAAGGCACTGTCAGGAGAGGCAAGGCTAAGGCACGACAACGCAAGGCTAGGCAGTGCACGGCTAGGCAAGGAAAGAGTAACGGAAGGAAAGGAAGGCAAGGCAAAGCAAGGCAAGGCAAGTGTAACAAAAGGCAAGGCACGGCAAGGGGAAACAAGGCTAAGGAACGGCAACGCACGGCTAGGCAATGCACGGCAAGGCAAGGAAAGGGTAACGCAAGGCAAGGCACGGTAAGGCAAGACAAGGCTAATGCACGACAACGCACGGCTAGGCAATTCACGGCAAGGCAAGGAAAGGGTAACGCAAGGCAAGGCACGGTCAGGCGAGGCAAGGCTAAGGCACGACAACGCAAGGCTAGGCAATGCACGGAAGGCAAGCAAAGAGTAACGGAAGGCAAGGAAGGCAAGGGAAAGCAGGGGAAGGCAAGGGTAACGAAAGGAACGACACGGTAAGGGGAAACAAGGCTAAGGCACGACAACACAGGGCTAGGCAATGCAGGGCAAGGCAAGGAAATGGTAACGCAAGGCAAGGCACGATTTGGGGACTCAAGGCTAATGCACGACAACGCAAGGCTAGGCAGTGCACGGCTAGGCAAGGAAAGAGTAACGGAAGGAAAGGAAGGCAAGGCAAAGCAAGGCAAGGCAAGTGCAACAAAAGGCAAGGCACGGCAAGGGGAAACAAGGCTAAGGCACGACAACGCAAGGCTAGGCAATGCACGGCCAGGCAAGGAAAGAGTAACGGAAGGAAAGGAAGGCAAGGCAAAGCAAGGCAAGGCAAGTGCAACAAAAGGCAAGGCACGGCAAGGGGAAACAAGGCTAAGGCACGACAACGCACGGTTAGGCAATGCACGGCAAGGCAAGGAAAGGGTAACGCAAGGCAAGGCACGGTCAGGCGAGGCAAGGCTAAGGCACGACAACGCAAGGCTAGGCAATGCACGGAAGGCAAGCAAAGAGTAACGGAAGGCAAGGAAGGCAAGGGAAAGCAAGGGAAGGCAAGGGTAACGGAAGGAAAGGTACGGCAAGGGGAAACAAGGCTAAGGTACGACAACGCACGGCTAGGCAATGCACGGCAAGGCAAGGAAAGGGTAACGCAAGGCAAGGCACGGTCAGGCAAGGCAAGGCTAATGCACGACAACGCACGGCTAGGCAATGCACGGCAAGGCAAGGAAAGGGTAACGCACGGCAAGGCAAGGCTAAGGCACGACAACGCAAGGCTAGGCAATGCACGGAAGGCAAGCAAAGAGTAACGGAAGGCAAGGAAGGCAAGGGAAAGCAAGGCAAGGCAAGCAAGTCTATGGCAAGGTGAAAAAAGGCTAAGGCAAGACAACGCAAGGCTAGGCAATGCACGGAAGGCAAGGAAAGAGTAACGGAAGGCAAGGAAGGCAAGGCAAAGCAAGGCAACGCAAGCAAGTCTATGGCAAGGTGAAACAAGGCTAAGGCACGAAAACGCAAGGCTAGGCAATGCACGGGAGGCAAGCAAAGAGTAACGGAAGGCAAGGAAGGCAAGGCAAAGCAAGGCAACGCAAGCAAGTCTATGGCAAGGTGAAAAAAGGCTAAGGCACGACAGCGCAAGGCTAGGCAATGCACGGAAGGTAAGCAAAGAGTAACGGAATGGAAGGTAGGCAAGGCAAAGCAAGGCAAAGCAAGCAAGGTTATGGCAAGGTGAAACAAGGCTAAGGCACCACAACGCACGGCTAGGCAATGCACGGCCAGCCAAGGAAAAGGTAACGCAAGGCAAGGCACTGTGAGGCAAGGGAAGGCTAATGCACGACAGCGCAAGGCTAGGCAATGCACGGAAGGCAAGCAAAGAGTAACGGAAGGCAAGGAAGGCAAGGGAAAGCAAGGCAAGGCAAGGGTAACGGAAGGAACGGCCCGGCAAGGGGAAACAAGGCTAAGGCACTGCAACGCACGGCTAGGCAATGCACGGCAAGGCAAGGAAAGGGTAACGCAAGGCAATGCACGGTCAGGCGAGGCAAGGCTAATGCACGACAACGCAAGGCTAGGCAGTGCACGGCTAGGCAAGGAAAGAGTAACGGAAGGAAAGGAAGGCAAGGCAAAGCAAGGCAAGGCAAGTGTAACAAAAGGCAAGGCACGGCAAGGGGAAACAAGGCTAAGGAACGGCAACGCACGGCTAGGCAATGCACGGCCAGGCAAGGAAAGGGTAACGCAAGGCAAGGCACGGTAAGGCAAGACAAGGCTAATGCACGACAACGCACGGCTAGGCAATTCACGGCAAGGCAAGGAAAGGGTAACGCAAGGCAAGGCACGGTCAGGCGAGGCAAGGCTAAGGCACGACAACGCAAGGCTAGGCAATGCACGGAAGGCAAGCAAAGAGTAACGGAAGGCAAGGAATGCAAGGGAAAGCAGGGGAAGGCAAGGGTAACGAAAGGAACGGCACGGTAAGGGGAAACAAGGCTAAGGCACGACAACACAGGGCTAGGCAATGCAGGGCAAGGCAAGGAAAGGGTAACGCAAGGCAAGGCACGGTCAGGCGAGGCAAGGCTAAGGCACGACAACGCAAGGCTAGGCAATGCACCGAAGCCAAGCAAAGAGTAACGGAACGCAAGGAAGGCAAGGGAAAGCAAGGCAAGGCAAGGGTAACGGAAGGAACGGAACGGCAAGGGGAAACAAGGCTAAGGCACGACAACGCACGGCTAGGCAATGCACGGCAAGGCAAGGAAAGTGTAACGCAAGGCAAGGCACGGTGAGGCAAGGCAAAGCTGATGCACGACAACGCACGGCTAGGCAATGCACGGCAAGGCAAGGAAAGGGTAACGCAAGGAAAGGCACGGTCAGGCGAGGCAAGGCTAAGGCACGACAACGCAAGGCTAGGCAATGCACGGAAGGCAAGCAAAGAGTAACGGAAGGCAAGGAGGGCAAGGGAAAGCAGGGGAAGGCAAGGGTAACGGAAGAAACGGCACGGTAAGGGGAAACAAGCCTAAGGCACGACAACGCAGGTCTAGGCAATGCACGGCAAGTCAAGGAAAGGGTAACGCAAGGCAAGGCACGGTCAGGCGAGGCAAGGGTAATGCACGACAACGCAAGGCTACGCAGTGCATGCCTGGGAATGAAAGAGTAACGGAAGGAAAGGAAGGCAAGGCAAAGCAAGGCAAGGCAAGTGTAACAAAAGGCACGGCACGGCAAGGGGAAACAAGGCTAAGGCACGGCAACGCAAGGCTAAGCAATGCACGGCCAGGCAAGGAAAGGGTAACGCAAGGCACGGCACGGTCAGGCGAGGCAAGGCTAATGCATGACAGCGCAAGGCTAGGCAATGCACGGAAGGCAAGCAAAGAGTAACGGAAACCAAGGAAGGCAAGGGAATCAAGGCAAGGCAAGGGTAACGGAAGGAACGGCACGGCAAGGGGAAACAAGGCTAAGGCACGACAACGCACGGCTAGGCAATGCACGGCAAGGCAAGGAAAGGGTAACGCCAGGCAAGGCACGGTCAGGCAAGGCAAGGCTAATGCACGACAAGGCAAGGCTAGGCAGTGCACGGCAAGGCAAGTAAAGGGTAACGCAAGGCAAGGCACAGTCAGGCGAGGCAAGGCTAAGGCACGACAACGCAAGGCTAGGCAATGCACGGAAGGCAAGCAAAGAGTAACGGAAGGCAAGGAAGGCAAGGGAAAGCAAGGCAAGGCAAGGGTAACGGAAGGAACGGCACGGCAAGGGGAAACAAGGCTAAGGTACGACAACGCACGGCTAGGCAATGCACGGCAAGGCAAGGAAAGGGTAACGCAAGGCAAGGCACGGTATGGCAAGGCAAGGCTAATGCACGACAACGCACGGCTAGACAATGCACGGCAAGGCAAGGAAAAGGTAACGCACGGCAAGGCACGGTTAGGCGAAGCAAGGCTAAGACACGAGCACGCAAGGCTAGGCAATGCACGGAAGGCAAGCAAAGAGTAACGGAAGGCAAGGAATGCAAGGCAAAGCAAGGCAACGCAAGCAAGGCTATGGGAAGGTGAAAAATTGCTAAGGCACGACCACGCAAGGCTAGGCAATGCACGGAAGGCAAGCAAAGAGTAACGGAAGGCAAGGAAGGCAAGGCAAAGCAAGGCAACGCAAGCAAGTCTATGGCAAGGTGAAAAAAGGCTAAGACAGGACAACGCAAGGCTAGGCAATGCACGGAAGGCAAGCAAAGAGTAACGGAAGGCAAGGAATGCAAGGCAAAGCAAGGCAACGCAAGCAAGGCTATGGCAAGGTGAAAAAAGGCTAAGGCACGACAGCGCAAGGTTAGGCAATGCACGGAAGGTAAGCAAAGAGTAACGGAATGGAAGGTAGGCAAGGCAAAGCAAGGCAAAGCAAGCAAGGTTATGGCAAGGTGAAACAAGGCTAAGGCACCACAACGCACGGCTAGGCAATGCACGGCCAGCCAAGGAAAAGGTAACGCAAGGCAAGGCACTGTGAGGCAAGGCAAGGCTAATGCACGACAACGCAAGGCTAGGCAATGCACGGAAGGCAAGCAAAGAGTAACGGAAGGCAAGGAAGGCAAGGGAAAGCAAGGCAAGGCAAGGGTAACGGAAGGAACGGCCCGGCAAGGGGAAACAAGGCTAAGGCACGGCAACGCACGGCTAGGCAATGCACGGCAAGGCAAGGAAAGGGTAACGCAAGGCAAGGCACGGTCAGGCGAGGCAAGGCTAAGGCACGACAACGCAAGGCTAGGCAGTGCACGGCTAGGCAAGGAAAGAGTAACGGAAGGAAAGGAAGGCAAGGCAAAGCAAGGCAAGGCAAGTGTAACAAAAGGCAAGGCACGGCAAGGGGAAACAAGGCTAAGGAACGGCAACGCACGGCTAGGCAATGCACGGCCAGGCAAGGAAAGGGTAACGCAAGGCAAGGCACGGTAAGGCAAGACAAGGCTAATGCACGACAACGCACGGCTAGGCAATGCACGGCAAGGCAAGGAAAGGGTAACGCAAGGCAAGGCACGGTCAGGCGAGGCAAGGCTAAGGCACGACAACGCAAGGCTAGGCAATGCACGGAAGGCAAGCAAAGAGTAACGGAAGGCAAGGAAGGCAAGGGAAAGCAAGGCAAGGCAAGGGTAACGGAAGGAACGGCACGGCAAGGGGAAACAAGGCTAAGGTACGACAACGCACGGCTAGGCAATGCACGGCAAGGCAAGGAAAGGGTAACGCAAGGCAAGGCACGGTAAGGCAAGGCAAGGCTAATGCACGACAACGCACGGCTAGACAATGCACTGCAAGGCAAGGAAAAGGTAACGCACGGCAAGGTACGGTTAGGCGAGGCAAGGCTAAGACACGACAACGCAAGGCTAGGCAATGCACGGAAGGCAAGCAAAGAGTAACGGAAGGCAAGGAATGCAAGGCAAAGCAAGGCAACGCAAGCAAGTCTATGGCAAGGTGAAAAATTGCTAAGGCACGACCACGCAAGGGTAGGCAATGCACGGAAGGCAAGCAAAGTGTAACGGAAGGCAAGGAAGGCAAGGCAAAGCAAGGCAACGCAAGCAAGTCTATGACAAGGTGAAAAAAGGCTAAGACACGACAACGCAAGGCTAGGCAATGCACGGAAGGCAAGGAATGCAAGGCAAAGCAAGGCAACGCAAGCAAGGCTATGGCAAGTTGAAAAAAGGCTAAGGCACGACAGCGCAAGGTTAGGCAATGCACGGAAGGCAAGCAAAGAGTAACGGAATGGAAGGTAGGCAAGGCAAAGCAAGGCAAAGCAAGCAAGGCTATGGCAAGGTGAAACAAGGCTAAGGCACCACAACGCACGGCTCGGCAATGCACGGCCAGCCAAGGAAAAGGTAACGCAAGGCAAGGCACTGTGAGGCAAGGGAAGGCTAATGCACGACAGCGCAAGGCTAGGCAATGCACGGAAGGCAAGCAAAGAGTAACGGAAGGCAAGGAAGGCAAGGCAAAGCAAGGCAAGGCAAGTGTAACAAAAGGCAAGGCACGGCAAGGGGAAACAAGGCTAAGGAACGGCAACGCACGGCTAGGCAATGCACGGCCAGGCAAGGAAAGGGTAACGCAACGCAAGGCATGGTAAGGCAAGACAAGGCTCATGCACGACAACGCACGGCTAGGCAATTCACGGCAAGGCAAGGAAAGGGTAACGCAAGAAAAGGCACGATTTGGGGAGGCAAGGCTAATGCACGACAACGCAAGGCTAGGCAGTGCACGGCTAGGCAAGGAAAGAGTAACGGAAGGAAAGGAAGGCAAGGCAAAGCAAGGCAAGGCAAGTGTAACAAAAGGAACGGCACGGCAAGGGGAAACAAGGCTAAGGCACGGCAACGCACGGCTAGGCAATGCACGGCCAGGCAAGGAAAGGGTAACGCAAGGCAAGGCACGGTAAGGCAAGACAAGGCTAATGCACGACAACGCACGGCTAGGCAATGCAAGGCAAGGCAAGGAAAGGGTAACGCAAGGCAAGGCACGGTCAGGCGAGGCAAGGCTAATGCACGACAACGCAAGGCTAGGCAATGCACGGAAGGCAAGCAAAGAGTAACGGAAGGCAAGGAAGGCAAGGGAAACCAAAGCAAGGCAAGGGTAACGGAAGGAACGGCTCGACAAGGGGAAACAAGGCTAAGGCACGACAACGCAAGGCTAGGCAATGCACGGAAGACAAGCAAAGAGTAACGGAAGGCGAGGAATGCAAGGCAAAGCAAGGCAACGCAAACAAGGCTATGGCAAGGTGAATAAAAGCTCAGGCACGACAACGCAAGGCTAGGCAATGCACGGCCAGCCAAGGAAAAGGTAAGGCAAGGAAAGGCACTGTGAGGCAAGGGAAGGCTAATGCACGACAGCGCAAGGCTAGGCAATGCACGGAAGGTAAGCAAAGAGTAACGGAAACCAAGGAAGGCAAGGGAAAGCAAGGCAAGGCAAGGGTAACGGAAGGAACGGCACGGCAAGGGGAAACACGGCTAAGGCACGACAACGCACGGCTAGGCAATGCACGGCAAGGCAAGGCAAGGGTAACACCAGGCAAGGCACGGTCAGGCAAGGCAAGGCTAATGCACGAAAAGGCAAGGCTAGGCAGTGCACGGCAAGGCAAGGAAAGGGTAACGCAAGGCAAGGCACTGTCAGGCGAGTTAAAACTAATGCACGACATCGCAAGGCTAGGCAGTGCACGGCTAGGCAAGGAAAGAGTAACGGAAGGAAAGGAAGGCAAGGCAAAGCATGGCAAGGCAAGTGTAACCAAAGGCACGGCCACGGCAAGGGGAAACAAGGCTAAGGCACGACAACGCAAGGCTAGGCAATGCACGGAATGCAAGCAAAGAGTAACGGAAGACAAGGAATGCAAAGGAAAGCAGGGGAAGGTAAGGGTAACGAAAGGAACGGCATGATAAGGGGAAACAAGGCTAAGGCACGACAACAAGCTGCTAGGCAATGCAGGGCAAGGCAAGGAAAGGGTAACGCAAGGCAAGGCACGGTTTGGGGAGGCAAGGCTAATGCACGACAACGCAAGGCTAGGCAATGAACGGAAGGCAAGCAAAGAGTAACGGAAGGCAAGGAAGGCAAGGGAAAGCAACTCAAGGCAAGTGTAACCAAAGGCACGGCCACGGCAAGGGGAAACAAGGCTAAGGCACAGCAACGCAAGGCTAGGCAATGCACGGGAAGGCAAGGAAAGGGTAACGCAAGGCAAGACACGGTTAGGCGAGGCTGGGCTAAGGCTCGACAACGCAAGGCTAGGCAATGCACGGAAGGGAAGCAAAGAGTAACGGAAGGCAAGGAATGCAACGCAAAGCAAGGCAACGCAAACAAGGCTATGGTAAGGTGAAAAAAGGCTCAGGCACGACAACGCAAGGCTAGGCAATGCACGGAAGGCAAGCAAAGAGTAACGGAATGGAAGGAAGGCAAGGCAAAGCAAGGCAAAGCAAGCAAGGCTATGGCAAGGTGAAACAAGGCTAAGGCACCACAACACACGTCTAGGCAATGCACGGCCAGCCAAGGAAAAGGTAACGCAAGGCAAGGCACTGTGAGGCAAGGCAAGGCTAATGCACGACAGCGCAAGGCTAGGCAATGCACGGAAGGCAAGCAAAGAGTAACGGAAACCAAGGAAGGCAAGGGAAAGCAAGGCAAGGCAAATGTAACGGAAGGAACAGCACGGCAAGGGGAAACACGGCTAAGGCACGACAACGCACGGCTAGGCAATGCACGGCAAGGCAAGGCAAGGGTAACACCAGGCAAGGCACGGTCAGGCAAGGCAAGGCTAATGCACGACAAGGCAAGGCTAGGCAGTGCACGGCAAGGCAAGGAAAGGGTAACGCAAGGCAAGGCACGGTTAGGGGAGGCAAGGCTAATGCAGGACAACGCAAGGCTAGGCAATGCACGGAAGGCAAGCAAAGAGTAACGGAAGGCAAGGAAGGCAAGGCAAAGCAAGGCAACGCAAGCAAGGCTATGGCAAGGTGAAAAAAGGCTAAGACACGACAACGCAAGGCTAGGCAATGCACGGAAGGCAAGCAACGAGTAACGGAAGGCAAGGTAGGCAAGGGAAAGCAAGGCAAGGCAAGGGTAACGGAAGGAACGGCACGGTAAGGGGAAACAAAGCTAAGGCACGACAATGCAGGGCTAGGCAATGCACGGCAAGGCAAGGAAAGGGTAACGCAAGGCAAGGCACGGTGAGGCAAGACAAGGCAAATGCACGACAACGCACGGCTAGGCAATGCACGGCAAGGCAAGGAAAGGGTACCGCAAGGCAAGGCACGGTCAGGCGAGGCAAGGCTACGGAACGACAACGCAAGGCTAGGCAATGCACGGAAGGCAAGCAAAGAGTAACGGAAGGCAAGGAAGGCAAGGGAAAGCAAGGCAAGGCAAGGGTAACGGAAGGAACGGCACGGCAAGGGGAAACAAGGCTATGGCACGACAACGCACGGCTAGGCAATGCACTGCAAGGCAAGGAAAGGGTAACGCAAGGCAAGGCACGTTGAGGCAAGGCAAGGCTGATGCACGACAACGCACGGCTAGGCAATTCACGGCAAGGCAAGGAAAGGGTAACGCAAGGCAAGGCACGGTCAGAAGAGGCAAGGCTAAGGCACGACAACGCAAGGCTAGGCAATGCACGGAAGGCAAGCAAAGAGTAAGGGAAGGCAAGGAATGCAAGGGAAAACAGGGGAAGGCAAGGGTAACGAAAGGAACGGCACGGTAAGGGGAAACAAGGCTAAGGCACGACAACACAGGGCTAGGCAATGCAGGGCAAGGCAAGGTAAGGGTAACGCAAGGCAAGGCACGGTCAGGCGAGGCAAGGCTAAGGCACGACAACGCAAGGGTAGGCAATGCACGGAAGGCAAGCAAAGAATAACGGAAAGCAAGGAAGGCAAGGGAAAGCAAGGCAAGGCAAGGTTAACGGAAGGAACGGCACGGCAAGGGGAAACAAGGCTAAGGCACGGCAACGTACGGCTAGGCAATGCAGGGCAAGGCAAGGAAATGGTAACGCAAGGCAAGGCACGGTTTGGGGAGGCAAGGCTAATGCACAACAACTCAAGGCTAGGCAGTGCACGGCTAGGTAAGGAAAGAGTAACGGAAGGAAAGGAAGGCAAGGCAAAGCAAGGCAAGGCAAGTGTAACAAAAGGCAAGGCACGGCAAGGGGAAACACGGCTAAGGAACGGAAACGCACGGCTAGGCAATGCACGACCAGGCAAGGAAAGGGTAACGCAAGGCAAGGCACTGTCAGGCGAGGCAAAACTAATGCACGACATCGCAAGGCTAGGCAATGCACGGAAGGCAAGCAAAGAGTAACGGAAGGCAAGGAATGCAAAGGAAAGCAGGGGAAGGCAAGGTTAACGAAATGAACGGCACGATAAGGGGAAACAAGGCTAAGGCACGACAACACGCTGCTAGGGAATGCAGGGCAAGGCAAGGAAAGGGTAACGCAAGGCAAGGCACGGTTTGGGGATTCAAGGCCAATGCACGACAACGCAAGGCTAGGCAATGCAAGGAAGGCAAGCAAAGAGTAACGGAAGGCAAGGAAGGCAAGGCAAAACAAGGCAACGCAAGCAAGTCTATGGCAAGGTGAAAAAAGGCTAAGACACGACAACGCAAGGCTAGGCAATGCACGGAAGGCAAGCAAAGAGTAACGGAAGGCCAGGAAGGCAAGGGAAAGCAAGGCAAGGCAAAGGTAACGGAAGGAACGGCACGGTAAGGGGAAACAAAGCTAACGCATGACAATGCAGGGCTAGGCAATGCACGGCAAGGCAAGGAAAGGGTAACGCAAGGCAAGGCACGGTGAGACAAGACAAGGCAAATGCACGACAACGCACGGCTAGGCAATGCACGGCAAGGCAAGGAAAGGGTACCGCAAGGCAACGCACGGTCAGGCGAGGCAAGGCGAAGGAACGACAACGCAAGGCTAGGCAATGAACTTGAAGGCAAGGAAAGGGTAACGCAAGGCAAGGCACGGTGAGGCAAGGCAAGGCTGATGCACGACAACGCATGGCTAGGCAATTCACGGCAAGGCAAGGAAAGGGTAACGCAAGGCAAGGCACGGTCAGGCGAGGCAAGGCTAAGGCACGACAACGCAAGGCTAGGCAATGCACGGAAGGCAAGCAAAGAGTAACGGAAGGCAAGGAAGGCAAGGGAAACCAAGGCAAGGGTAACGGAAGGAACGGCTCGGCAAGGGGAAACAAGGCTAAGGCACGGCAACGCAGGGTTAGGCAATGCACGGCAAGGCAAGGAAAGGGTAACGCAAGGCAAGGCACTGTCAGGCGAGTCAATGCTAATGCACGACATCGCAAGGCTAGGCAGTGCACGGCTAGGCAAGGAAAGAGTAACGGAAGGAAAGGAAGGCAAGGCAAAGCATGGCAAGGCAAGTGTAACAACAGGCACGGCACGGCAAGGGGAAACAAGGCTAAGGCACGACAACGCAAGGCTAGGCAATGCACGAAAGGCAAGCAAAGAGTAACGGAAGGCAAGGAATGCAAAGGAAAGCATGGGAAGGCAAGGGTAACGAAAGGAACGGCACGGTAAGGGGAAACAAGGCTAAGGCACGACAACACAGGGCTAGGCAATGCAGGGCAAGGCAAGGAAAGGGTAACACAAGGCAAGGCACGGTTTGGGGAGGCAAGGCTAATGCACGACAACGCAAGGCTAGGCAATGCACGGAAGGCAAGCAAAGAGTAACGGAAGGCAAGGAAGGCAAGGGAAATCAAGGCAAGGCAAGGGTAAGGGAAGGAAGGGCACGGCAAGGGGAAACAAGGCTAAGGCACGACAACGCACGGCTAGGCAATTCACGGCAAGGCAAGGAAAGGGTAACGCCAGGCAAGGCACGGTCAGGCAAGGCAAGGCTAATGCACGACAAGGCAAGGCTAGGCAGTGCACGGCAAGGCAAGGAAAGGGTAACGCAAGGCAAGGCACAGTCAGGCGAGGCAAGGCTAAGGCACGACAACGCAAGGCTAGGCAATGCACGGAAGGAAAGCAAAGAGTAACGGAAGGCAAGGAAAGCAAGGGAAAGCAAGGCAAGGCAAGGGTAACGGAAGGAACGGCACGGCAAGAGGAAACAAGGCTAAGGCACGACAACACAGGGCGAGGCAATGCAGGGCAAGGCAAGGAAAGGGTAACGCAAGGCAAGGCACGGTTTGGGGAGGCAAGGCTAATGCACGACAACGCAAGGCTAGGCAATGAACGGAAGGGAAGCAAAGAGTAACGGAAGGCAAGGAATGCAAGGCAAAGCAAGGCAACGCAAGCAAGGCTATGGCAAGGTGAAAAAAATCTAAGGCACGACCACGCAAGGCTAGGCAATGCACGGAAGGCAAGCAAAGAGTAACGGAAGGCAAGGAAGGCAAGGCAAAGCAAGGCAACGCAAGCAAGGCTATGGCAAGGTGAAAAAAAGGCTAAGACACGACAACGCAAGGCTAGGCAATGCACGGAAGGCAAGCAAAGAGTAACGGAATGCAAGGAAGGCAAGGGAAAGCAAGGCAAGGCAAGGGTAACGGAAGGAACGGCACGGTAAGGGGAAACAAAGCTAAGGCACGACAATGCAGGGCTAGGCAATGCACGGCAAGGCAAGGAAAGTGTAACGCAAGGCAAGGCACGGTGAGGCAAGACAAGGCAAATGCACGACAACGCACGGCTAGGCAATGCACGGCAAGGCAAGGAAAGGGTAACGCAAGGCAAGGCACGGTCAGGCGAGGCAAGGCTAATGCACGACAACGCACGGCTAGGCAATGCACGGAAGACAAGCAAAGAGTAAAGGAAGGCAAGGAATGCACAGGAAAGCAGGGGAAGGCAAGAGTAACGAAAGGAACGGCACGGTAAGGGGAAACAAGGCTGAGGCACGACAACACAGGGCTAGGCAATGCAGGGCAAGGCAAGGAAAGGGTAACGCAAGGCAAGGCACGGTTTGGGGAGGCAAGGCTAATGCACGACAACGCAAGGCTAGGCAATGCACGGAAGGCAAGCAAAGAGTAACGGAAGGAAAGGAAGGCAAGGCAAAGCAAGGCAAGGCAAGTGTAACAAAAGAAGAGGCACGGCAAGGGGAAACAAGGCTAAGGAACGGAAACGCACGGCTAGGCAATGCACGACCAGGCAAGGAAAGGGTAACGCCAGGCAAGGCACGGTCAGGCAAGGCAAGGCTAATGCACGACAAGGCAAGGCTAGGCAGTGCACGGCAAGGCAAGGAAAGGGTAACGCAAGGCAAGGCACTGTCAGGCGAGGCAAGGCTAAGGCACGACAACGCAAGGCTAGGCAATGCACGGAAGGAGAGCAAAGAGTAACGGAAGGCAAGGAAAGCAAGGGAAAGCAAGGCAAGGCAAGGGTAACGGAAGGAACGGCACGGCAAGGGGAAACAAGGCTAAGGCACGACAACACAGGGCTAGGCAATGCAGGGCAAGGCAAGGAAAGGGTAACGCAAGGCAAGGCACGGTTTGGGGAGGCAAGGCTAATGCACGACAACGCAAGGCTAGGCAATTCACGGCAAGGCAAGGAAAGGGTAACGCAAGGCAAGGCACGGTCAGGCGAGGCAAGGCTAAGGCACGACAACGCAAGGCTAGGCAATGCACGGAAGGCAAGCAAAGAGTAACGGAAGGCAAGGAAGTCTAGGGAAAGCAGGGGAAGGCAATGGTAACGGAAGGAACGGCACGGTAAGGGCAAACAAGACTAAGGCACGACAACACAGGGCTAGGCAATGCAGGGCAAGGCAAGGAAATGGTAACGCAAGGCAAGGCACGGTTTGGGGAGGCAAGGCTAATGCACGACAACGCAAGGCTAGGCAGTGCACGGCTAGGCAAGGAAAGAGTAACGGAAGGAAAGGAAGGCAAGGCAAAGCAAGGCAAGGCAAGTGTAACAAAAGGCAAGGCACGGCAAGGGGAAACAAGGCTAAGGAACGGCAACGCACGGCTAGGCAATGCACGGCCAGGCAAGGAAAGGGTAACGCAAGGCAAGGCACGGTAAGGCAAGACAAGGGTAATGCACGACAACGCACGGCTAGGCAATGCACGGCCAGGCAATGAAAGGGTAACGCAAGGCAAGGCACGGTCAGGCGAGGCAAGGCTAAGGCACGACAACGCAAGGCTAGGCAATGCACGGAAGGCAAGCAAAGAGTAACGGAAGGCAAGGAAGGCAAGGGAAAGCAAGGGAAGGCAAGGGCAACGAAAGGAACGGCACGGTAAGGGGAAACAACGCACGGCTAGGCAATGCACGGCAAGGCAAGGAAAGGGTAACGCAAGGCAAGGCACGGTAAGACAAGGCAAGGCTAATGCACGAAAACGCACGGCTAGACAATGCACGGCAAGGCAAGGAAAAGGGTAACGCACGGCAAGGCACGGTTAGGCGAGGCAAGGCTAAGACACGACAACGCAAGGCTAGGCAATGCACGGAAGGCAAGCAAAGAGTAACGGAATGGAAGGTAGGCAAGGCAAAGCAAGCAAGGCTATGGCAAGGTGAAACAAGGCTAAGGCACCACAACGCACGGCTAGGCAATGCACGGCCAGCCAAGGAAAAGGAAAGGCAAGGCAAGGCACTGTGAGGCAAGGGAAGGCTAATGCACAACAGCGCAAGGCTAGGCAATGCACGGAAGGCAAGCAAAGAGTAACGGAAGGCAAGGAAGGCAAGGGAAAGCAAGGCAAGGCAAGGGTAACGGAAGGAACGGCCCGGCAAGGGGAAACAAGGCTAAGGCACGGCAACGCACGGCTAGGCAATGCACGGCAAGGCAAGGAAAGGGTAACGCAAGGCAAGGCACGGTCAGGCGAGGCAAGGCTAAGGCACGACATCGCAAGGCTAGGCAGTGCACGGCTAGGCAAGGAAAGAGTAACGGAAGGAAAGGAAGGCAAGGCAAAGCAAGGCAAGGCTAGTGTAACAAAAGGCAAGGCACGGCAAGGGGAAACAAGGCTAAGGCACGGCAACGCACGGCTAGGCAATGCACGGCAAGGCAAGGAAAGGGTAACGCAAGGCAAGGCACTGTCAGGCAAGGCAAGGCTAATGCACGACAACGCACGGCTCGGCAATTCACGGCAAGGCAAGGAAAGGGTAACGCAAGGCAAGGCACGGTCAGGCGAGGCAAGGCTAAGGCACGACAACGCAAGGCTAGGCAATGCACGGAAGGCAAGCAAAGAGTAACGGAAGGCAAGGAATGCAAGGGAAAGCAGGGGAAGGCAAGGGTAACGAAAGGAACGGCACGGTAAGGGGAAACAAGGGTAAGGCACGACATCACAGGGCTAGGCAATGGACGGAAGGCAAGCAAAGAGTAACGGAAGGAAAGACAGGCAAGGGAAAGCAAGAGAAGGCAAGGGTAACGGAAGGAACGGCACAGCAAGGGGAAACAAGGCTAAGGCACGGCAACGCACGGCTAGGCAATGCACGGCAAGGCAAGGAAAGGGTAACGCAAGGCAAGGCACGGTGAGGCAAGGCAAGGCTAATGCACGACAACGCACGGCTAGGCAATGCACGGCAAGTCAAGGAAAGGGTAACGCAAGGCAAGGCACGGTCAGGCGAGGCAAGGCTAAGGCACGACAACGCAAGGCTAGGCAATGCACGGAAGGCAAGCAAAGAGTAACGGAAGGCAAGGAAGGCAAGGGAAAGCAAGGCAAGGCAAAGGTAACGGAAGGAACGGCACGGCAAGGGGAAACAAGGCTAAGGCACGGCAACGCACGGCTAGGCAATGCACGGCAAGGCAAGGAAAGTGTAACGCAAGGCAAGGCACGGTGAGGCAAGGCAAAGCTGATGCACGACAACGCACGGCTAGGCAATGCACGGCAAGGGAAGGAAAGGGTAACGCAAGGCAAGGCACGGTCAGGCGAGGCAAGGCTAAGGCACGACAACGCAAGGCTAGGCAATGCACGGAAGGCAAGCAAAGAGTAACGGAAGGCAAGGAGGGCAAGGGAAAGCAGGGGAAGGCAAGGGTAACGGAAGGAATGGCACGGTAAGGGGAAACAAGGCTAAGGCACGACAACACAGGGCTAGGCAATGCAGGGCAAGGCAAGGAAAGGGTAACGCAAGTCAAGGCACGGTTTGGGGAGGCAAGGCTAATGCACGACAACGCAAGGCTAGGCAGTGCACGGCTAGGCAAGGAAAGAGTAACGGAAGGAAAGGAAGGCAAGGCAAAGCAAGGCAAGGCAAGTGTAACAAAAGGCAACGGCACGGCAAGGGGAAACAAGGCTAAGGAACGGCAACGCACGGCTAGGCAATGCACGGCCAGGCAAGGAAAGGGTAACGCAAGGCAAGGCACGGTAGGCGAGGCAAGGCTAATGCACGACAACGCAAGGCTAGGCAATGCACGGCAAGGCAAGGAAAGGGTAACGGCAAGGAAGGCACGGAACGCAAGGCAAGGCAAGGGACAAGGCACGGCTAGGAACAAGGCAACAAGGCAAGGCAAGGGGGCAAACAAGGCTAAGGAACGGCACAACGCTAACGGCTAGGCAATGCACGGCAAGGCAAGGAAAGGGTAACGCAAGGCAATACACGGTGGGAGGCAAGGGTAAGCACGACAACGCAAGGCTAGGCAATGCACGGAAGGCAAGCAAAGAGTAACGGAAGGAAAGGAAGGCAAGGGAAAGCAAGGCAAGGCAAGGGTAACGGAAGGAACGGCACGCAAGGGGAACAAGGCTAAGGCACGGCAACGCACGGCTAGGCAATGCACGGCAAGGCAAGGAAAGGTAACGCAAGGCAAGGCACGGTAGGGAGGCAAGGCTAATGCACGACAACGCAAGGCTAGGCAATGCACGGAAGGCAAGCAAAGAGTAACGGAAGGAAGGAAGGCAAGGAAAGCAAGGCAAGGCAAGTGTAACAAGGAAGGCACGGCAAGGGGAAACAAGGCTAAGGAACGACAACGCACGGCTAGGCAATGCACGGCAAGGCAAGGAAAGGGTAACGCAAGGCAAGGCACGGTAAGGGAAACAAGGCTAATGCACGACAACGCAAGGCTAGGCAATGCACGGCAAGGCAAGGAAAGGGTAACGCAAGGCAAGGCACGGTCAGGCGAGGCAAGGCTAAGGCACGACAACGCAAGGCTAGGCAATGCACGGAAGGCAAGCAAAGAGTAACGGAAGGCAAGGAAGGCAAGGGAAAGCAAGGCAAGGCAAGGGTAACGGAAGGAACGGCACGGCAAGGGGAAACAAGGCTAAGGCACGGCAACGCACGGCTAGGCAATGCACGGCAAGGCAAGGAAATGGTAACGCAAGGCAAGGCACGGTTTGGGGAGGCAAGGCTAATGCACGACAACGCAAGGCTAGGCAGTGCACGGCTAGGCAAGGAAAGAGTAACGGAAGGAAAGGAAGTCAAGGCAAAGCAAGGCAACGCAAGTGTAACAAAAGGCAAGGCACGGCAAGGGGAAACAAGGCTAAGGAACGGCAACGCACGGCTAGGCAATGCACGGCCAGGCAAGGAAAGGGTAACGCAAGGCAAGGCACGGTCAGGCAAGACAAGGCTAATGCACGACAACGCACGGCTAGGCAATGCACGGCCAGGCAATGAAAGGGTAACGCAAGGCAAGGCACTGTCAGGCGAGGCAAGGCTAAGGCACGACAACGCAAGGCTAGGCAATGCACGGAAGGCAAGCAAAGAGTAACGGAAGGCAAGGAATGCAAGGGAAAGCAGGGGAAGGCAAGGGTAACGAAAGGAACGGCACGGTAAGGGGAAACAAGGCTAAGGCACGACAACACAGGGCTAGGCAATGCAGGGCAAGGCAAGGAAAGGGTAACGCAAGGCAAGGCACCGTGAGGCAAGGCAAGGCTGATGCACGACAACGCACGGCTAGACAATTCACGGCAAGGCAAGGAAAGGGTAACGCACGGCAAGGCACGGTTAGGCGAGGCAAGGCTAAGACACGACAACGCAAGGCTAGGCAATGCACGGATGGCAAGCAAAGAGTAACGGAATGGAAGGTAGGCAAGGCAAAGCAAGCAAGGCTATGGCAAGGTGAAACAAGGCTAAGGCACCACAACGCACGGCTAGGCAATGCACGGCCAGGCAAGGAAAGGGTAACGCAAGGCAAGGCACGGTAGGGGAGGCAAGGCTAATGCACGACAACGCAAGGCTAGGCAATGCACGGAAGGCAAGCAAAGAGTAACGGAAGGCAAGGAAGGCAAGGGAAAGCAAGGCAAGGCAAGGGTAACGGAAGGAACGGCACGGCAAGGGGAAACAAGGCTAAGGCACGGCAACGCACGGCTAGGCAATGCACGGCAAGGCAAGGAAAGGGTAACGCAAGGCAAGGCACGGTCAGGCGAGGCAAGGCTAATGCACGACAACGCAAGGCTAGGCAGTGCACGGCTAGGCAAGGAAAGAGTAACGGAAGGAAAGGAAGGCAAGGCAAAGCAAGGCAAGGCAAGTGTAACAAAAGGCAAGGCACGGCAAGGGGAAACAAGGCTAAGGAACGGCAACGCACGGCTAGGCAATGCACGGCCAGGCAAGGAAAGGGTAACGCAAGGCAAGGCACGGTAAGGCAAGACAAGGCTAATGCACGACAACGCACGGCTAGGCAATGCACGGCAAGGCAAGGAAAGGGTAACGCAAGGCAAGGCACGGTCAGGCGAGGCAAGGCTAAGGCACGACAACGCAAGGCTAGGCAATGCACGGAAGGCAAGCAAAGAGTAACGGAAGGCAAGGAAGGCAAGGGAAACCAAGGCAAGGCAAGGGTAACGGAAGGAACGGCACGGTAAGGGGAAACAAGGCTAAGGCACGACAACACAGGCAAGGCTAGGCAATGCACGGAAGGCAAGCAAAGAGTAACGGAAGGCAAGAAGGCAAGGGAAAGCAAGGCAAGGCAAGGGTAACGGAGGAACGGCACGCAAGGGGAAACAAGGCTAAGGCACGCAACGCACGGCTAGGCAATGCAGGCAAGGCAAGGAAAGGGTAACGCAAGGCAAGGCACGGTGAGGCAAGGCAAGGCTAAGGCACGACAACGCACGGCTAGGCAATGCACGGCAAGGCAAGGAAAGGGTAACGCAAGGCAAGGCACGGCAAGGCAAGGCAAGGCTAATGCACGACAACGCAAGGCTAGGCAATGCACGGAAGGCAAGCAAAGAGTAACGGAAGGCAAGGAAGGCAAGGGAAAGCAAGGCAAGGCAAGGGTAACGGAAGGAACGGCACGGCAAGGGGAAACAAGGCTAAGGCACGACAACGCAGGGCTAGGCAATGCACGGCAAGGCAAGGAAAGGGTAACGCAAGGCAAGGCACTGTCAGGCGAGGCAAACTAATGCACGACATCGCAAGGCTAGGCAGTGCACGGCTAGGCAAGGAAAGAGTAACGGAAGGAAAGGAAGGCAAGGCAAAGCATGGCAAGGCAAGTGTAACAAAGGCACGGCACGGCAAGGGGAAACAAGGCTAAGGCACGACAACGCAAGGCTAGGCAATGCACGGAAGGCAAGCAAAGAGTAACGGAAGGCAAGGAATGCAAAGGAAAGCAGGGGAAGGCAAGGGTAACGAAAGGAATGGCACGGTAAGGGGAAACAAGGCTAAGGCACGACAACGCACGGCTAGGCAATGCAGGGCAAGGCAAGGAAATGGTAACGCAAGTCAAGGCACGGTTTGGGGAGGCAAGGCTAATGCACGACAACGCAAGGCTAGGCAGTGCACGGCTAAGCAAGGAAAGAGTAACGGAAGGAAAGGAAGGCAAGGCAAAGCAAGGCAAGGCAAGTGTAACAAAAGGCAAGGCACGGCAAGGGGAAACAAGGCTAAGGAACGGCAACGCACGGCTAGGCAATGCACGGCCAGGCAAGGAAAGGGTAACGCAAGGCAAGGCACGGTAAGGCAAGACAAGGCTAATGCACGACAACGCACGGCTAGGCAATGCACGGCAAGGCAAGGAAAGGGTAACGCAAGGCAAGGCACGGTAGGCAAGGCAAGGCTAATGCACGACAACGCACGGCTAGGCAATGCACGGAAGGCAAGCAAAGAGTAACGGAAGGCAAGGAAGGCAAGGGAAAGCAAGGCAAGGCAAGGGTAACGGAAGGAACGGCACAGCAAGGGGAAACAAGGCTAAGGCACGGCAACGCAGGGCTAGGCAATGCACGGCAAGGCAAGGAAAGGGTAACGCAAGGCAAGGCACGGTTTGGGGAGGCAAGGCTAATGCACGACAACGCAAGGCTAGGCAATGCACGGAAGGCAAGCAAAGAGTAACGGAAGGCAAGGAAGGCAAGGAAAGCAAGGCAAGGCAAGTGTAACAAAAGGAACGGCACAGGCAAGGGGAACAAGGCTAAGGCACGGCAACGCACGGCTAGGCAATGCACGGCAAGGCAAGGAAAGGGTAACGCAAGGCAAGGCACGGTCAGGCGAGGCAAGGCTAATGCACGACAACGCAAGGCTAGGCAATGCACGGAAGGAAAGCAAAGAGTAACGGAAGGCAAGGAAAGCAAGGGAAAGCAAGGCAAGGCAAGGGTAACGGAAGGAACGGCACGGCAAGGGGAAACAAGGCTAAGGCACGACAACACAGGGCTAGGCAATGCAGGGCAAGGCAAGGAAAGGGTAACGCAAGGCAAGGCACGGTTTGGGGAGGCAAGGCTAATGCACGACAACGCAAGGCTAGGCAATGCACGGCAAGGCAAGGAAAGGGTAACGCAAGGCAAGGCACGGTCAGGCGAGGCAAGGCTAAGGCACGACAACGCAAGGCTAGGCAATGCACGGAAGGCAAGCAAAGAGTAACGGAAGGCAAGGAAGTCTAGGGAAAGCAGGGGAAGGCAATGGTAACGGAAGGAACGGCACGGTAAGGGCAAACAAGACTAAGGCACGACAACACAGGGCTAGGCAATGCAGGGCAAGGCAAGGAAATGGTAATGCAAGGCAAGGCACGGTCAGGGGAGGCAAGGCTAATGCACGACAACGCAAGGCTAGGCAGTGCACGGCTAGGCAAGGAAAGAGTAACGGAAGGAAAGGAAGGCAACGCAAAGCAAGGCAAGGCAAGTGTAACAAAAGGCAAGGCACGGCAAGGGGAAACAAGGCTAAGGAACGGCAACGCACGGCTAGGCAATGCACGGCCAGGCAAGGAAAGGGTAACGCAAGGCAAGGCACGGTAAGGCAAGACAAGGCTAATGCACGACAACGCACGGCTAGGCAATGCACGGCCAGGCAATGAAAGGGTAACGCAAGGCAAGGCACGGTCAGGCGAGGCAAGGCTAAGGCACGACAACGCAAGGCTAGGCAATGCACGGAAGGCAAGAAAGAGTAACGGAAGGCAAGGAAGGCAAGGGAAAGCAAGGCAAGGCAAGGGTAACGGAAGGAACGGCACGGCAAGGGGAAACAAGGCTAAGGTACGACAACGCACGGCTAGGCAATGCACGGCAAGGCAAGGAAAGGGTAACCAAGGCAAGGCACGGTAAGGCAAGGCAAGGCTGATGCACGACAACGCACGGCTAGGCAATTCACGGCAAGGCAAGGAAAGGGTAACGCAAGGCAAGGCACGGTCAGGCGAGGCAAGGCTAAGGCACGACAACGCAAGGCTAGGCAATGCACGGAAGGCAAGCAAAGAGTAACGGAATGGAAGGTAGGCAAGGCAAAGCAAGCAAGGCTATGGCAAGGTGAAACAAGGCTAAGGCACCACAACGCACGGCTAGGCAATGCACGGCCAGCCAAGGAAAAGGAAAGGCAAGGCAAGGCACTGTGAGGCAAGGGAAGGCTAATGCACAACAGCGCAAGGCTAGGCAATGCACGGAAGGCAAGCAAAGAGTAACGGAAGGCAAGGAAGGCAAGGGAAAGCAAGGCAAGGCAAGGGTAACGGAAGGAACGGCCCGGCAAGGGGAAACAAGGCTAAGGCACGGCAACGCACGGCTAGGCAATGCACGGCAAGGCAAGGAAAGGGTAACGCAAGGCAAGGCACGGTCAGGCGATGCAAGGCTAAGGCACGACATCGCAAGGCTAGGCAGTGCACGGCTAGGCAAGGAAAGAGTAACGGAAGGAAAGGAAGGCAAGGCAAAGCAAGGCAAGGCTAGTGTAACAAAAGGCAAGGCACGGCAAGGGGAAACAAGGCTAAGGAACGGCAACGCACGGCTAGGCAATGCACGGCCAGGCAAGGAAAGGGTAACGCAAGGCAAGGCACGGTCAGGCAAGGCAAGGCTGATGCACGACAACGCACGGCTCGGCAATTCACGGCAAGGCAAGGAAAGGGTAACGCAAGGCAAGGCACGGTCAGGCGAGGCAAGGCTAAGGCACGACAACGCAAGGCTAGGCAATGCACGGAAGGCAAGCAAAGAGTAACGGAAGGCAAGGAATGCAAGGGAAAGCAGGGGAAGGCAAGGGTAACGAAAGGAACGGCACGGTAAGGGGAAACAAGGGTAAGGCACGACAACACAGGGCTAGGCAATGCACGGAAGGCAAGCAAAGAGTAACGGAAGGAAAGACAGGCAAGGGAAAGCAAGGCAAGGCAAGGGTAACGGAAGGAACGGCACGGCAAGGGGAAACAAGGCTAAGGCACGACAACGCACGGCTAGGCAATGCACGGCAAGGCAAGGAAAGGGTAACGCAAGGCAAGGCACGGTAAGGCAAGACAAGGCTAATGCACGACAACGCACGGCTAGGCAATGCACGGCAAGGCAAGGAAAGGGTAACGCAAGGCAAGGCACGGTCAGGCGAGGCAAGGCTAATGCACGACAACGCAAGGCTAGACAATGCACGGAAGGCAAGCAAAGAGTAACGGAAGGCAAGGAAGGCAAGGGAAACAAAGGCAAGGCAAAGCTAACGGAAGGAACGGCTCGGCAAGGGAAAACAAGGCTAAGGCACGGCAACGCAGGGCTAGGCAATGCACGGCAAGGCAAGGAAAGGGTAACGCAAGGCAAGGCACTGTCAGGCGAGGCAAAGCTAATGCACGACATCGCAAGGCTAGGCAGTGCACGGCTAGGCAAGGAAAGAGTAACGGAAGGAAAGGAAGGCAAGGCAAAGCATGGCAATGCTAGTGTAACAACAGGCACGGCACGGCAAGGGGAAACAAGGCTAAGGCACGACAACGCAAGGCTAGGCAATGCTCGGAAGGCAAGCAAGGAGTAACGGAAGGCAAGGAATGCAAAGGAAAGCAGGGGAAGGCAAGGGTAACGAAAGGAATGGCACGGTAAGGGGAAACAAGGCTAAGGCACGACAACACAGGGCTAGGCAATGCAGGGCAAGGCAAGGAAAGGGTAACGCAAGGCAAGGCACGGTCAGGCGAGGCAAGGCTAAGGAACGACAAAGCAAGGCTAGGCAATGCACGGAAGGCAAGCAAAGAGTAACGGAACGCAAGGAAGGCAAGGGAAACCAAGGCAAGGCAAGGTTAACGGAAGGAACGGCACGGCAAGGGGAAACAAGGCTAAGGCACGGCAACGCACGGCTAGGCAATGCAGGGCAAGGCAAGGAAATGGTAACGCAAGTCAAGGCACGGTTTGGGGAGGCAAGGCTAATGCACGACAACGCAAGGCTAGGCAGTGCACGGCTAGGCAAGGAAAGAGTAACGGAAGGAAAGGAAGGCAAGGCAAAGCAAGGCAAGGCAAGTGTAACAAAAGGCAAGGCACGGCAAGGGGAAACAAGGCTAAGGAACGGCAACGCACGGCTAGGCAATGCACGGCCAGGCAAGGAAAGGGTAACGCAAGGCAAGGCACTGTAAGGCAAGACAAGGCTAATGCACGACAACGCACGGCTAGGAAATGCACGGCAAGGCAAGGAAAGGGTAACGCAAGGCAAGGCACGGCAACGCAAGGCAAGGCTGATGGACGACAACGCACGGCTAGGCAATGCACGGTAGGCAAGCAAAGAGTAACGGAAGGCAAGGAATGCAAAGGAAAGCAGGGGAACGCAAGGGTAACGAAAGGAACGGCACAGTAAGGGGAAACAAGGCTAAGGCACGACAACTCAGGGCTAGGCAATGCAGGCCAAGGCAAGGAAAGGGTAACGCAAGGCAATACACGGTTTGGGGAGGCAAGGGTAATGCACGACAACGCAAGGCTAGGCAATGCACGGAAGGCAAGCAAAGAGTAACGGAAGGAAAGGAAGGCAAGGGAAAGCAAAGCAAGGCAAGGGTAACGGAAGGAACGGCACAGCAAGGGGAATCAAGGCTAAGGCACGGCAACGCACGGCTAGGCAATGCACGGCAAGGCAAGGAAATGGTAACGCAAGGCAAGGCACGGTTTGTGGAGGCAAGGCTAATGCACGACAACGCAAGGCTAGGCAGTGCACGGCTAGGCAAGGAAAGAGTAACGTTAGGAAAGGAAGGCAAGGCAAAGCAAGGCAAGGCAAGTGTAACAAAAGGCAAGGCACGGCAAGGGGAAACAAGGTTAAGGAACGGCAACGCACGGCTAGGCAATGCACGGCCAGGCAAGGAAAGGGTAACGCAAGGGAAGGCACGGTAAGGCAAGACAAGGCTAATGCACGACAACGCACGGCTAGGCAATGCACGGCAAGGCAAGGAAAGGGTAACGCAAGGCAAGGCACGGTCAGGCAAGGCAAGGCTAATGCACGACATCGCAAGGCTAGCAATGCACGGAAGGCAAGCAAAGAGTAACGGAAGGCATGGAAGGCAAGGGAAACCAAGACAAGGCAAGGGTAACGGAAGGAACGGCTCGGCAAGGGGAAACAAGGCTAAGGCACGGCAACGCAGGGCTATGCAATGCACGGCAAGGCAAGGAAAGGGTAACGCAAGGCAAGGCACTGTCAGGCGAGGCAAGGCTAAGGCACGACAACGCAAGGCTAGGCAGTGCACGGTTAGGAAAGGAAAGAGTAACGGAAGGAAAGGAAGGCAAGGCAAAGCAAGGCAAGGCAAGTGTAACAAAAGGCACGGCACGGCAAGGGCAAACAAGGCTAAGGCACGACAACGCAAGGCTAGGCAATGCACTGAAGGCAAGCAAAGAGTAACGGAAGTCAAGGAATGCAAAGGAAAGCAGGGGAATGCAAGGGTAACGAAAGGAACGGCACGGTAAGGGGAAACAAGGCTAAGGCACGACAACACAGGGCTAGGCAATGCAGGGCAAGGCAAGGAAAGGGTAACGCAAGGCAAGTCACGGTTTGGGGAGGCAAGGCTAATGCACGACAACGCAAGGCTAGGCAATGCACGGAAGTCAAGCAAAGAGTAACGGAAGGCAAGGAAGGCAAGGGAAAGCAAGGCAAGGCTAGGGTAACGGAAGGAACGGCACGGCAAGGGGAAACAAAGCTAAGGCACGACAACGCAGGGCTAGGCAATGCACGGCAAGGCAAGGAAAGGGTAATGCAAGGCAAGGAACGGTCAGGCGAGGCAAGGGTAATGCACGACAACGCAAGGCTACGCAGTGCACGGCTAGGCAAGGAAAGAGTAACGGAAGGAAAGGAAGGCAAGGCAAAGCAAGGCAAGGCAAGTGTAACAATAGGCACGGCACGGCAAGGGGAAACAAGGCTAAGGCACGACAACGCAAGGCTAGGCAATGCACGGAAGGCAAGCAAAGAGTAACGGAAGGCAAGGAATGCAAGGGAAAGCAGGGGAAGGCAAGGGTAACGAAAGGAACGGCACGATAAGGGGAAACAAGGCTAAGGCACGACAACACGCTGCTAGGCAATGCAGGGCAAGGCAAGGAAAGGGTAACGCAAGGTAAGGCACGGTTTGGGGAGGCAAGGCTAATGCACGACAACGCAAGGCTAGGCAATGCACGGAAGGCAAGCAAAGAGTAACGGAAGGCAAGGAAGGCAAGGCAAAGCAAGGCAACGCAAGAAAGGCTATGGCAAGGTGAAAAAAGGCTAAGACACGACAACGCAAGGCTAGGCAATGCACGGAAGGCAAGCAAAGAGTAACGGAAGGCAAGGAAGGCAAGGGAAAGCAAGGCAAGGCAAGGGTAACGGAAGGAACGGCACGGTAAGGGGAAACAAAGCTAAGGCACGACAATGCAGGGCTAGGCAATGCACGGCAAGGCAAGGAAAGGGTAACGCAAGGCAAGGCACGGTGACGCAAGACAAGGCAAATGCACGACAACGCACGGCTAGGCAATGCACGGCAAGGCAAGGAAAGGGTACCGCAAGGCAAGGCACGGTGAGGCAAGACAAGGCAAATGCACGACAACGCACGGCTAGGCAATGCACGGAAGGCAAGCAAAGAGTAACGGAAGGAAAGGAAGGCAAGGGAAAGCAAGGCAAGGCAAGGGTAACGGAAGGAACGGCACAGCAAGGGGAATCAAGGCTAAGGCACGGCAACGCACGGCTAGGCAATGCACGGCAAGGCAAGGAAATGGTAACGCAAGGCAGCGCACGGTTTGGGGAGGCAAGGCTAATGCACGACAACGCAAGGCTAGGCAGTGCACGGCTAGGCAAGGAAAGAGTAACGGAAGGAAAGGAAGGCAAGGCAAAGCAAGGCAAGGCACGTGTAACAAAAGGCAAGGCACGGCAAGGGGAAACAAGGCTAAGGAACGGCAACGCACGGCTAGGCAATGCACGGCCAGGCAAGGAAAGGGTAACGCAAGGGAAGGCACGGTAAGGCAAGACAAGGCTAATGCACGACAACGCACGGCTAGGCAATGCACGGCAAGGCAAGGAAAGGGTAACGCAAGGCAAGGCACGGTCAGGCGAGGCAAGGCAAATGCACGACAACGCAAGGCTAGCAATGCACGGAAGGCAAGCAAAGAGTAACGGAAGGCATGGAAGGCAAGGGAAACCAAGACAAGGCAAGGGTAACGGAAGGAACGGCTCGGCAAGGGGAAACAAGGCTAAGGCACGGCAACGCCGGGCTATGCAATGCACGGCAAGGCAAGGAAAGGGTAACGCAAGGCAAGGCACTGTCAGGCGAGGCAAAGCTAATGCACTACATCGCAAGGCTAGGCAGTGCACGGCTAGGAAAGGAAAGAGTAACGGAAGGAAAGGAAGGCAAGGCAAAGCATGGCAAGGTATGTGTAACAACAGGCACGGCACGGCAAGGGCAAACAAGGCTAAGGCACGACAACGCAAGGCTAGGCAATGCACGGAAGGCAAGCAAAGAGTAACGGAAGGCAAATAATGCAAGGGAAAGAAGGGGAAGGCAAGGGTAACGAAAGACGGCACGGAAGGGAACGGCAAGGTAAGGGGAAACAAGGCTACGGCAGGCAGGCAAGGCTAAGGCACGACAACGCAAGGCTAGGCAATGCACGGAAGGCAAGCAAAGAGTAACGGAAGGCAAAAGTGCAAGGGAAAGAGGGGAAGGCAATGGAACGGAAGGAACGGCAGGCAAACAAGAGGCTAAGGCACGACAACACAGGGCTAGGCAATGCAGGGCAAGGCAAGGTACGGGTAACGCAAGGCAAGGCACGGTCAGGCGATGCAAGGCTAAGGCACGACAACGCAAGGCTAGGCAATGCACGGAAGGCAAGAAAAGAGTAACGGAACGCAAGGAAGGCAAGGGAAAGCAAGGCAAGGCAAGGTTAACGGAAGGAACGGCACGGCAAGGGGAAACAAGGCTAAGGCACGGCAACGCACGGCTAGGCAATGCAGGGCAAGGCAAGGAAAGGGTAACGCAAGGCAAGTCACGGTTTGGGGAGGCAAGGCTAATGCACGACAACGCAAGGCTAGGCAATGCACGGAAGTCAAGCAAAGAGTAACGGAAGGCAAGGAAGGCAAGGGAAAGCAAGGCAAGGCAAGGGTAACGGAAGGAACGGCACGGCAAGGGGAAACAAGGCTAAGGCACGACAACGCAAGGCTAGGCAATGCACGGCAAGGCAAGGAAAGGGTAATGGCAAGGCAAGGAACGGTCAGGCGAGGCAAGGGTAATGCACGACAACGCAAGGCTACGCAGTGCACGGATAGGCAAGGAAAGAGTAATGGAAGGAAAGGAAGGCAAGGCAAAGCAAGGCAAGGCAAGTGTAACAATAGGCACGGCACGGCAAGGGGAAACAAGGCTAAGGCACGACAACTCAACGCTAGGCAATGCACGGAATGCAAGCAAAGAGTAACGGAAGGCAAGGAATGCAAAGGAAAGCAGGGGAAGGCAAGGGTAACGAAAGGAACGGCACGATAAGGGGAAACAAGGCTAAGGCACGACAACACGCTGCTAGGCAATGCAGGGCAAGGCAAGGAAAGGGTAACGCAAGGCAAGGCACGGTTTGGGGAGGCAAGGCTAATGCACGACAACGCAAGGCTAGGCAATGCACGGAAGGCAAGCAAAGAGTAACGGAAGGCAAGGAAGGCAAGGCAAAGCAAGGCAACGCAAGCAAGGCTATGGCAAGGTGAAAAAAGGCTAAGACACGACAACGCAAGGCTAGGCAATGCACGGAAGGAAAGCAAAGAGTAACGGAAGGCAAGGAAGGCAAGGGAAAGCAAGGCAAGGCAAGGGTAACGGAAGGAACGGCACGGTAAGGGGAAACAAAGCTAAGGCACGACAATGCAGGGCTAGGCAATGCACGGCAAGGCAAGGAAAGGGTAACGCAAGGCAAGGCACGGTGAGGCAAGACAAGGCAAATGCACGAAAACGCACGGCTAGGCAATGCACGGCAAGGCAAGGAAAGGGTACCGCAAGGCAAGGCACGGTCAGGCGAGGCAAGGCGTAGGAACGACAACGCAAGGCTAGGCAATGCACGGAAGGCAAGCAAAGAGTAACGGAAGGCAAGGAAGGCAAGGGAAAGCAAGGCAAGGCAATGGTAACGGAAGGAACGGCACGGCAAGGGGAAACAAGGCTAAGGCACGACAACGCACGGCTAGGCAATGCTCTGCAAGGCAAGGAAAGGGTAACGCAAGGCAAGGCACGGTGAGGCAAGTCAAGGCTGATGCACGACAACGCACGGCTAGGCAATTCACGGCAAGGCAAGGAAAGGGTAACGCAAGGCAAGGCACGGTCAGGCGAGGCAAGGCTAAGGCACGACAACGCAAGGCTAGGCAATGCACGGAAGGCAAGCAAAGAGTAACGGAAGGCAAATAATGCAAGGGAAAGAAGGGGAAGGCAAGGGTAACGAAAGGAACGGCACGGTAAGGGGAAACAAGGCTAAGGCACGACAACACAGGGCTAGGCAATGCAGGGCAAGGCAAGGTAAGGGTAACGCAAGGCAAGGCACGGTCAGGCGAGGCAAGGCTAAGGCACGACAACGCAAGGCTAGGCAATGCACGGAAGGCAAGAAAAGAGTAACGGAACGCAAGGAAGGCAAGGGAAAGCAAGGCAAGGCAAGGTTAACGGAAGGAACGGCACGGCAAGGGGAAACAAGGCTAAGGCACGGCAACGCACGGCTAGGCAATGCAGGGCAAGGCAAGGAAAGGGTAACGCAAGGCAAGTCACGGTTTGGGGAGGCAAGGCTAATGCACGACAACGCAAGGCTAGGCAATGCACGGAAGTCAAGCAAAGAGTAACGGAAGGCAAGGAAGGCAAGGGAAAGCAAGGCAAGGCAAGGGTAACGGAAGGAACGGCACGGCAAGGGGAAACAAGGCTAAGGCACGACAACGCAGGGCTAGGCAATGCACGGCAAGGCAAGGAAAGGGTAATGCAAGGCAAGGAACGGTCAGGCGAGGCAAGGGTAATGCACGACAACGCAAGGCTACGCAGTGCACGGATAGGCAAGGAAAGAGTAATGGAAGGAAAGGAAGGCAAGGCAAAGCAAGGCAAGGCAAGTGTAACAATAGGCACGGCACGGCAAGGGGAAACAAGGCTAAGGCACGACAACTCAACGCTAGGCAATGCACGGAATGCAAGCAAAGAGTAACGGAAGGCAAGGAATGCAAAGGAAAGCAGGGGAAGGCAAGGGTAACGAAAGGAACGGCACGATAAGGGGAAACAAGGCTAAGGCACGACAACACGCTGCTAGGCAATGCAGGGCAAGGCAAGGAAAGGGTAACGCAAGGCAAGGCACGGTTTGGGGAGGCAAGGCTAATGCACGACAACGCAAGGCTAGGCAATGCACGGAAGGCAAGCAAAGAGTAACGGAAGGCAAGGAAGGCAAGGCAAAGCAAGGCAACGCAAGCAAGGCTATGGCAAGGTGAAAAAAGGCTAAGACACGACAACGCAAGGCTAGGCAATGCACGGAAGGCAAGCAAAGAGTAACGGAAGGCAAGGAAGGCAAGGGAAAGCAAGGCAAGCAAGAGTAACGGAAGGAACGGAACGGTAAGGGGAAACAAAGCTAAGGCACGACAATGCAGGGCTAGGCAATGCACGGCAAGGCAAGGAAAGGGTAACGCAAGGCAAGGCACGGTGACGCAAGACAAGGCAAATGCACGACAACGCACGGCTAGGCAATGCACGGCAAGGCAAGGAAAGGGTACCGCAAGGCAAGGCACGGTCAGGCGAGGCAAGGCGTAGGAACGACAACGCAAGGCTAGGCAATGCACGGAAGGCAAGCAAAGAGTAACGGAAGGCAAGGAAGGCAAGGGAAAGCAAGGCAAGGCAATGGTAACGGAAGGAACGGCACGGCAAGGGGAAACAAGGCTAAGGCACGACAACGCAAGGCTAGTTAATGCACTGCAAGGCAAGGAAAGGGTAACGCAAGGCAAGGCACGGTGAGGCAAGTCAAGGCTGATGCACGACAACGCACGGCTAGGCAATTCACGGCAAGGCAAGGAAAGGGTAGCGCAAGGCAAGGCACGGTCAGGCGAGGCAAGGCTAAGGCACGACAACGCAAGGCTAGGCAATGCACGGAAGGCAAGCAAAGAGTAACGGAAGGCAAATAATGCAACGGAAAGAAGGGGAAGGCAAGGGTAACGAAAGGAACGGCACGGTAAGGGGAAACAAGGCTAAGGCACGACAACACAGGGCTAGGCAATGCAGGGCAAGGCAAGGTAAGGGTAACGCAAGGCAAGGCACGGTCAGGCGAGGCAAGGCTAAGGCACGACAACGCAAGGCTAGGCAATGCACGGAAGGCAAGAAAAGAGTAACGGAACGCAAGGAAGGCAAGGGAAAGCAAGGCAAGGCAAGGTTAACGGAAGGAACGGCACGGCAAGGGGAAACAAGGCTAAGGCACGGCAACGCACGGCTAGGCAATGCAGGGCAAGGCAAGGAAATGGTAACGCAAGGCAAGGCACGATTTGGGGAGGCAAGGCTAATGCACGACAACGCAAGGCTAGGCAGTGCACGGCTAGGCAAGGAAAGAGTAACGGAAGGAAAGGAAGGCAAGGCAAAGCAAGGCAAGGCAAGTGTAACAATAGGCACGGCACGGCAAGGGGAAACAAGGCTAAGGCACGACAACGCAAGGCTAGGCAATGCACGGAATGCAAGCAAAGAGTAACGGAAGGCAAGGAATGCAAAGGAAAGCAGGGGAAGGCAAGGGTAACGAAAGGAACGGCACGATAAGGGGAAACAAGGCTAAGGCACGACAACACGCTGCTAGGCAATGCAGGGCAAGGCAAGGAAAGGGTAACGCAAGGTAAGGCACGGTTTGGGGAGGCAAGGCTAATGCACGACAACGCAAGGCTAGGCAATGCACGGAAGGCAAGCAAAGAGTAACGGAAGGCAAGGAAGGCAAGGCAAAGCAAGGCAACGCAAGCAAGGCTATGGCAAGGTGAAAAAAGGCTAAGACACGACAACGCAAGGCTAGGCAATGCACGGAAGGCAAGCAAAGAGTAACGGAAGGCAAGGAAGGCAAGGGAAAGCAAGGCAAGGCAAGGGTAACGGAAGGAACGGCACGGTAAGGGGAAACAAAGCTAAGGCACGACAATGCAGGGCTAGGCAATGCACGGCAAGGCAAGGAAAGGGTAACGCAAGGCAAGGCACGGTGACGCAAGACAAGGCAAATGCACGACAACGCACGGCTAGGCAATGCACGTCAAGGCAAGGAAAGGGTAACGCAAGGCAAGGCACGGTGAGGCAAGGCAAGGCTAATGCACGACAACGCACGGCTAGGCAATGCACGGAAGGCAAGCAAAGAGTAACGGAAGGAAAGGAAGGCAAGGGAAAGCAAGGCAAGGCAAGGGTAACGGAAGGAACGGCACGGCAAGGGGAAACAAGGCTAAGGCACGGCAACGCACGGCTAGGCAATGCACGGCAAGGCAAGGAAATGGTAACGCAAGGCAAGGCACGGTTTGGGGAGGCAAGGCTAATGCACGACAACGAAGGCTAGGCAGTGCACGGCTAGGCAAGGAAAGAGTAACGGAAGGAAAGGAAGGCAAGGCAAAGCATGGCAAGGCAAGTGTAACAACAGGCACGGCACGGCAAGGGGAAACAAGGCTAAGGCACGACAACGCAAGGCTAGGCAATGCACGGAAGGCAAGCAAAGAGTAACGGAAGGCAAGGAATGCAAAGGAAAGCAGGGGAAGGCAAGGGTAACGAAAGGAACGGCACGGTAAGGGGAAACAAGGCTAAGGCACGACAACACAGGGCTAGGTAATGCAGGGCAAGGCAAGGAAAGGGTAACGCAAGGCAAGGCACGGTTTGGGGAGGCAAGGCTAAGGCACGACAACGCAAGGCTAGGCAATGCACGGAAGTCAAGCAAAGAGTAACGGAAGGCAAGGAAGGCAAGGGAAAGCAACGCAAGGCAAGGGTAACGGAAGGAACGGCACGGCAAGGGGAAACAAGGCTAAGGCACGACAACGCAGGGCTAGGCAATGCACGGCAAGGCAAGGAAAGGGTAATGCAAGGCAAGGAACGGTCAGGCGAGGCAAGGGTAATGCACGACAACGCAAGGCTACGCAGTGCACGGATAGGCAAGGAAAGAGTAATGGAAGGAAAGGAAGGCAAGGCAAAGCAAGGCAAGGCAAGTGTAACAATAGGCACGGCACGGCAAGGGGAAACAAGGCTAAGGCACGACAACTCAACGCTAGGCAATGCACGGAATGCAAGCAAAGAGTAACGGAAGGCAAGGAATGCAAAGGAAAGCAGGGGAAGGCAAGGGTAACGAAAGGAACGGCACGATAAGGGGAAACAAGGCTAAGGCACGACAACGCACGGCTAGGCAATGCACGGCAAGGCAAGGAAAGGGTAACGCAAGGCAAGGCACGGTCAGGCGAGGCAAGGCTAAGGCACGACAACGCAAGGCTAGGCAATGCACGGAAGGCAAGCAAAAAGTAACGGAAGGCAAGGAAGGCAAGGCAAAGCAAGGCAACGCAAGCAAGGTGAAAAAAGGCTAAGGCACGACAACGCAAGGCTAGGCAATGCACGGAAGGCAAGCAAAGAGTAACGGAAGGCAAGGAAGGCAAGGGAAAGCAAGGCAAGGCAAGGGTAACGGAAGGAACGGCACGGTAAGGGGAAACAAAGCTAAGGCACGACAATGCAGGGCTAGGCAATGCACGGCAAGGCAAGGAAAGGGTAACGCAAGGCAAGGCACGGTGACGCAAGACAAGGCAAATGCACGACAACGCACGGCTAGGCAATGCACGGCAAGGCAAGGAAAGGGTACCGCAAGGCATGGCACGGTCAGGCGAGGCAAGGCGAAGGAACGACAACGCAAAGCTACGCAATGCACGGAAGGCAAGCAAAGAGTAACGGAAGGCAAGGAAGGCAAGGGAAAGCAAGGCAAGGCAAGGGTAACGGAAGGAACGGCACGGCAAGGGGAAACAAGGCTAAGGCACGACAACGCACGGCTAGGCAATGCACGGCAAGGCAAGGAAAGGGTAACGCAAGGCAAGGCACGGTGAGGCAAGGCAAGGCTAATTCACGACAACGCACGGCTAGGCAATGCACGGCAAGGCAAGGAAAGGGTAACGCAAGGCAAGGCACGGTCAGGCGAGGCAAGGCTAAGGCACGACAACGCAAGGCTAGGCAATGCACGGAAGGCAAGCAAAGAGTAACGGAAGGCAAGGAATGCAAGGGAAAGAAGGGGAAGGCAAGGGTAACGGAAGGAACGGCACGGTAAGGGGAAACAAGGCTAAGGCACGACAACACAGGGCTAGGCAATGCAGGGCAAGGCAAGGAAAGGGTAACGCAAGGCAAGGCACGGTCAGGCGAGGCAAGGCTAAGGCACGACAACGCAAGGCTAGGTAATGCACGGAAGGCAAGAAAAGAGTAACGGAATGCAAGGAAGGCAAGGGAAAGCAAGGCAAGGCAAGGTTAACGGAAGGAACGGCACGGCAAGGGGAAACAAGGCTAAGGCACGACAACGCAGGGCTAGGCAATGCACGGCAAGGCAAGGAAAGGGTAACGCAAGGCAAGGAACGGTCAGGCGAGGCAAGGGTAATGCACGACAACGCAAGGCTATGCAGTGCACGGATAGGCAAGGAAAGAGTAATGGAAGGAAAGGAAGGCAAGGCAAAGCAAGGCAAGGCAAGTGTAACAATAGGCACGGCACGGCAAGGGGAAACAAGGCTAAGGCACGACAACTCAACGCTAGGCAATGCACGGAATGCAAGCAAAGAGTAACGGAAGGCAAGGAATGCAAAGGAAAGCAGGGGAAGGAAAGGGTAACGAAAGGAACGGCACGAGAAGGGGAAACAAGGCTAAGGCACGACAACACGCTGCTAGGCAATGCAGGGCAAGGCAAGGAAAGGGTAACGCAAGGCAAGGCACGGTTTGGGGAGGCAAGGCTAATGCACGACAACGCAAGGCTAGGCAATGCACGGAAGTCAAGCAAAGAGTAACGGAAGGCAAGGAAGGCAAGGGAAAGCAAGGCAAGGCAAGGGTAACGGAAGGAACGGCACGGCAAGGGGAAACAAGGCTAAGGCACGACAACGCAGGGCTAGGCAATGCACGGCAAGGCAAGGAAAGGGTAATGCAAGGCAAGGAACGGTCAGGCGAGGCAAGGGTAATGCACGACAACGCAAGGCTACGCAGTGCACGGATAGGCAAGGAAAGAGTAATGGAAGGAAAGGAAGGCAAGGCAAAGCAAGGCAAGGCAAGTGTAACAATAGGCACGGCACGGCAAGGGGAAACAAGGCTAAGGCACGACAACTCAACGCTAGGCAATGCACGGAAGGCAAGCAAAGAGTAACGGAAGGCAAGGAAGGCAAGGGAAAGCAGGGGAAGGCAAGGGTAACGAAAGGAACGGCACGATAAGGGGAAACAAGGCTAAGGCACGACAACACGCTGCTAGGCAATGCAGGGCAAGGCAAGGAAAGGGTAACGCAAGGCAAGGCACGGTTTGGGGAGGCAAGGCTAATGCACGACAACGCAAGGCTAGGCAATGCACGGAAGGCAAGCAAAGAGTAACGGAAGGCAAGGAAGGCAAGGCAAAGCAAGGCAACGCAAGCAAGGCTATGGCAAGGTGAAAAAAGGCTAAGACACGACAACGCAAGGCTAGGCAATGCACGGAAGGCAAGCAAAGAGTAACGGAAGGCAAGGAAGGCAAGGGAAAGCAAGGCAAGGCAAGGGTAACGGAAGGAACGGCACGGTAAGGGGAAACAAAGCTAAGGCACGACAATGCAGGGCTAGGCAATGCACGGCAAGGCAAGGAAAGGGTAACGCAAGGCAAGGCACGGTGACGCAAGACAAGGCAAATGCACGACAACGCACGGCTAGGCAATGCACGGCAAGGCAAGGAAAGGGTACCGCAAGGCAAGGCACGGTCAGGCGAGGCAAGGCGTAGGAACGACAACGCAAGGCTAGGCAATGCACGGAAGGCAAGCAAAGAGTAACGGAAGGCAAGGAAGGCAAGGGAAAGCAAGGCAAGGCAGTGGTAACGGAAGGAACGGCACGGCAAGGGGAAACAAGGCTAAGGCACGACAACGCACGGCTAGTTAATGCACTGCAAGGCAAGGAAAGGGTAACGCAAGGCAAGGCACGGTGAGGCAAGTCAAGGCTGATGCACGACAACGCACGGCTAGGCAATTCACGGCAAGGCAAGGAAAGGGTAGCGCAAGGCAAGGCACGGTCAGGCGAGGCAAGGCTAAGGCACGACAACGCAAGGCTAGGCAATGCACGGAAGGCAAGCAAAGAGTAACGGAAGGCAAATAATGCAACGGAAAGAAGGGGAAGGCAAGGGTAACGAAAGGAACGGCACGGTAAGGGGAAACAAGGCTAAGGCACGACAACACAGGGCTAGGCAATGCAGGGCAAGGCAAGGTAAGGGTAACGCAAGGCAAGGCACGGTCAGGCGAGGCAAGGCTAAGGCACGACAACGCAAGGCTAGGTAATGCACGGAAGGCAAGAAAAGAGTAACGGAATGCAAGGAAGGCAAGGGAAAGCAAGGGAAGGCAAGGGTAACGGAAGGAAGGCACGGCAAGGGGAAACAAGGCTAAGGCACGGCAACGCACGGCTAGGCAATGCAGGGCAAGGCAAGGAAATGGTAACGCAAGGCAAGGCACGATTTGGGGAGGCAAGGCTAATGCACGACAACGCAAGGCTAGGCAGTGCACGGCTAGGCAAGGAAAGAGTAACGGAATGAAAGGAAGGCAAGGCAAAGCAAGGCAAGGCAAGTGTATCAAAAGGCAAGGCACGGCAAGGGGAAACAAGGCTAAGGCACGACAACGCACGGCTAGGCAATGCACGGCCAGGCAAGGAAAGGGTAACGCAAGGCAAGGCACGGTGAGGCAAGGCAAGGCTAATGCACGACAACGCACGGCTAGGCAATACACGGCAAGGCAAGGACAGGGTAACGCAAGGCAAGGCACGGTCAGGCGAGGCAAGGCTAAGGCACGACAACGCAAGGCTAGGCAATGCACGGAAGGAAAGCAAAGAGTAACGGAGGGCAAGGAAAGCAAGGGAAAGCAAGGCAAGGCAAGGGTAACGGAAGGAACGGCACGGCAAGGGGAAACAAGGCTAAGGCACGACAACACAGGGCTAGGCAATGCAGGGCAAGGCAAGGAAAGGGTAACGCAAGGCAAGGCACGGTTTGGGGAGGCAAGGCTAATACACGACAACGCAAGGCTAGGCAATGCACGGAAGGCAAGCAAAGAGTAACGGAAGGCAAGGAATGCAAGGCAAAGCAAGGCAACGCAAGCAAGGCTATGGCAAGGTGAAAAAAGGCTAAGGCACGACCACGCAAGGCTAGGCAATGCACGGAAGGCAAGCAAAGAGTAAAGGAAGGCAAGGAAGGCAAGGCAAAGCAAGGCAACGCAAGCAAGGCTATGGCAAGGTGAAAAAAGGCTAAGACACGACAACGCAAGGCTAGGCAATGCACGGAAGGCAAGCAAAGAGTAACGGAACGCAAGGAAGGCAAGGGAAACAAAGGCAAGGGAAGGGTAACGGAAGGAATGGCTCGGCAAGGGGAAACAAGGCTAAGGCACGGCAACGCAGGGCTAGGCAATGCAGGGCAAGGCAAGGAAAGGGTAACGCAAGGCAAGGCACTGTCAGGCGAGGCAAAACTAATGCACGACATCGCAAGGCTAGGCAGAGCACGGCTAGGCAAGGAAAAAGTAACGGAAGGAAAGGAAGGCAAGGCAAAGCATGGCAAGGCAAGTGTAACAACAGGCACGGCACGGCAAGGGGAAACAAGGCTAAGGCACGACAACGCAAGGCTAGGCAATGCAGGGCAAGGCAAGGAAAGGGTAACGCAATGCAAGGCACGGTTTGGGGATTCAAGGCAAATGCACGACAACGCAAGGCTGGGCAATGCACGGAAGGCAAGCAAAGAGTAACGGAAGGCAAGGAAGGCAAGGCAAAGCAAGGCAACGCAAGCAAGGCTATGTCAAGGTGAAAAAAGGCTAAGACACGACAACGCAAGGCTAGGCAATGCACGGAAGGCAAGCAAAGAGTAACGGAAGGCCAGGAAGGCAAGGGAAAGCAAGGCAAGGCAAAGGTAACGGAAGGAACGGCACGGTAAGGGGAAAGAAAGCTAACGCATGACAATGCAGGGCTAGGCAATGCACGGCAAGGCAAGGAAAGGGTAACGCAAGGCAAGGCACGGTGAGGCAAGGCAAGGCTAATGCACGACAACGCACGGCTAGGCAATGCACGGAAGGCAAGCAAAGAGTAACGGAAGGAAAGGAAGGCAAGGGAAAGCAAGGCAAGGCAAGGGTAACGGAAGGAACGGCACAGCAAGGGGAATCAAGGCTAAGGCACGGCAACGCACGGCTAGGCAATGCACGGCAAGGCAAGGAAATGGTAACGCAAGGCAAGGCACGGTTTGGGGAGGCAAGGCTAATGCACGACAACGCAAGGCTAGGCAGTGCACGGCTAGGCAAGGAAAGAGTAACGGAAGGAAAGGAAGGCAAGGCAAAGCAAGGCAAGGCAAGTGTAACAAAAGGCAAGGCACGGCAAGGGGAAACAAGGCTAAGGAACGGCAACGCACGGCTAGGCAATGCACGGCCAGGCAAGGAAAGGGTAACGCAAGGGAAGGCACGGTAAGGCAAGACAAGGCTAATGCACGACAACGCACGGGTAGGAAATGCACGGCAAGGCAAGGAAAGGGTAACGCAAGGCAAGGCACGGTCAGGCGAGGCAAGGCAAATGCACGACATCGCAAGGCTAGGCAGTGCACGGCTAGGAAAGGAAAGAGTAACGGAAGGAAAGGAAGGCAAGGCAAAGCATGGCAAGGCATGTGTAACAACAGGCACGGCACGGCAAGGGCAAACAAGGCTAAGGCACGACAACGCAAGGCTAGGCAATGCACGGAAGGCAAGCAAAGAGTAACGGAAGGCAAGGAATGCAAAGGAAAGCAGGGGAAGGCAAGGGTACCGAAAGGAACGGCACGGTAAGGGGAAACAAGGCTAAGGCACGACAACACAGGGCTAGGTAATGCAGGGCAAGGCAAGGAAAGGGTAACGCAAGGCAAGGCACGGTTTGGGGAGGCAAGGCTAATGCAAGACAACGCAAGGCTAGGCAATGCACGGAAGGCAAGCAAAGAGTAACGGAAGGCAAGGAAGGCAAGGGAAAGCAAGGCAAGGCAGGGGTAACGGAAGGAACGGCACGGCAAGGGGAAACAAGGCTAAGGCACGACAACGCACGGCTAGGCAATGCACGGCAAGGCAAGGAAAGGGTAACGCAAGGCAAGGCACGGTCAGGCGAGGCAAGGGTAATGCACGACAACGCAAGGCTACGCAGTGCACGGATAGGCAAGGAAAGAGTAATGGAAGGAAAGGAAGGCAAGGCAAAGCAAGGCAAGGCAAGTGTAACAATAGGCACGGCACGGCAAGGGGAAACAAGGCTAAGGCACGACAACTCAAGGCTAGGCAATGCACGGAATGCAAGCAAAGAGTAACGGAAGGCAAGGAAGGCAAGGGAAAGCAAGGAAGGCATGGGTAACGTAAGGAACGGCACGATAAGGGGAAACAAGGCTAAGGCACGACAACACGCTGCTAGGCAATGAAGGGCAAGGCAAGGAAAGGGTAACGCAAGGCAAGGCACGGTTTGGGGAGGCAAGGCTAATGCACGACAACGCAAGGCTAGGCAATGCACGGAAGGCAAGCAAAGAGTAACGGAAGGCAAGGAAGGCAAGGCAAAGCAAGGCAACGCAAGCAAGGCTATGGCAAGGTGAAAAAAGGCTAAGACACGACAACGCAAGGCTAGGCAATGCACGGAAGGCAAGCAAAGAGTAACGGAAGGCAAGGAAGGCAAGGGAAAGCAAGGCAAGGCAAGGGTAACGGAAGGAACGGCACGGTAAGGGGAAACAAAGCTAAGGCACGACAACGCAGGGCTAGGCAATGCACGGCAAGGCAAGGAAAGGGTAACGCAAGGCAAGGCACGGTGACGCAAGACAAGGCAAATGCACGACAACGCACGGCTAGGCAATGCACGGCAAGGCAAGGAAAGGGTAACGCAAGGCAAGGCACGGTCAGGCGAGGCAAGGCTAAGGCACGACAACGCAAGGCTAGGCAATGCACGGAAGGCAAGCAAAGAGTAACGGAAGGCAAGGAAGGCAAGGGAAAGCAAGGCAAGGCAAGGGTAACCGAAGGAACGGCACGGCAAGGGGAAACAAGGCTAAGGCACCACAACGCACGGCTAGGCAATGCACTGCAAGGCAAGGAAAGGGTAACGCAAGGCAAGGCACGGTGAGGCAAGTCAAGGCTGATGCACGACAACGCACGGCTAGGCAATTCACGGCAAGGCAAGGAAAGGGTAACGCAAGGCAAGGCACGGTCAGGCGAGGCAAGGCTAAGGCACGACAACGCAAGGCTAGGCAATGCTCGGAAGGCAAGCAAAGAGTAACGGAAGGCAAATAATGCAAGGGAAAGACGGGGAAGGCAAGGGTAACGAAAGGAACGGCACGGTAAGGGGAAACAAGGCTAAGGCACGACAACACAGGGCTAGGCAAGGCAGGGCAAGGCAAGGAAAGGGTAACGCAAGGCAAGGCACGGTCAGGCGAGGCAAGGCTAAGGCACGACAACGCAAGGCTAGGTAATGCACGGAAGGCAAGAAAAGAGTAACGGAATGCAAGGAAGGCAAGGGAAAGCAAGGGAAGGCAAGGGTAACCGAAGGAAAGACACGGCAAGGGGAAACAAGGCTAAGGCACGGCAACGCACGGCTAGGCAATGCAGGGCAAGGCAAGGAAATGGTAACGCAAGGCAAGGCACGATTTGGGGAGGCAAGGCTAATGCACGACAACGCAAGGCTAGGCAGTGCACGGCTAGGCAAGGAAAGAGTAACGGAATGAAAGGAAGGCAAGGCAAAGCCAGGCAAGGCAAGTGTAACAAAAGGCAAGGCACGGCAAGGGGAAACAAGGCTAAGGAACGGCAACGCACGGCTAGGCAATGCACGGCCAGGCAAGGAAAGGGTAACGCAAGGCAAGGCACGGTCAGGCGAGGCAAGGCTAATGCACGACAACGCAAGGCTAGGCAATGCACGGAAGGCAAGCAAAGAGTAACGGAAGGCAAGGAAGGCAAGGGAAACCAAGGCAAGGCAAGGGTAACCGAAGGAACGGCACGACAAGGGGAAACAAGGCTAAGGCACGACAACGCACGGCTAGGCAATGCACGGCAAGGCAAGGCAAGTGTAACACCAGGCAAGGCACGGTCAGGCAAGGCAAGGCTAATGCGGCGAGGCAAGGCTAGGCAATGCACGGCAAGGCAAGGAAAGGGTAACGCAAGGCAAGGCACTGTCTGGCGAGGCAAGGCTAAGGCACGACAACGCAAGGCTAGGCAATGCACGGAAGGCAAGCAAAGAGTAACGGAAGGCAAGGAACGCAAGGGAAAGCAAGGCAAGGCAAGGGTAACGGAAGGAACGGCACGGCAAGGGGAAACAAGGCTATGGCACGACAACACAGGGCTAGGCAATGCAGGGCAAGGCAAGGAAAGGGTAACGCAAGGCAAGGCACGGTTTGGGGAGGCAAGGCTAATGCACGACAACGCAAGGCTAGGCAATGCACGGAAGGCAAGCAAAGAGTAACGGAAGGCAAGGAATGCAAGGCAAAGCAAGGCAACGCAAGCAAGGCTATGGCAAGGTGAAAAAAGGCTAAGGCACGACCACGCAAGGATAGGCAATGCACGGAAGGCAAGCAAAGAGTAACGGAAGGCAAGGAAGGCAAGGCAAAGCAAGGCAACGCAAGCAAGGCTATGGCAAGGTGAAAAAAGGCTAAGACACGACAACGCAAGGCTAGGCAATGCACGGAAGGCAAGCAAAGAGTAACGGAACGCAAGGAAGGCAAGGGAAACAAAGGCAAGGGAAGGGTAACGGAAGGAATGGCTCGGCAAGGGGAAACAAGGCTAAGGCACGGCAACGCAGGGCTAGGCAATGCACGGCAAGGCAAGGAAAGGGTAACGCAAGCCAAGGCACTGTCAGGCGAGGCAAAACTAATGCACGACATCGCAAGGCTAGGCAGTGCACGGATAGGCAAGGAAAAAGTAACGGAAGGAAAGGAAGGCAAGGCAAAGCATGGCAAGGCAAGTGTAACAATAGGCACGGCACGGCAAGGGGAAACAAGGCTAAGGCACGAGAACTCAACGCTAGGCAATGCACGGAATGCAAGCAAAGAGTAACGGAAGGCAAGGAATGCAAAGGAAAGCAGGGGAAGGCAAGGGTAACGAAAGGAACGGCACGATAAGGGGAAACAAGGCTAAGGCACGACAACACGCTGCTAGGCAATGCAGGGCAAGGCAAGGAAAGGGTAACGCAAGGCAAGGCACGGTTTGGGGAGGCAAGGCTAATGCACGACAACGCAAGGCTAGGCAATGCACGGAAGGCAAGCAAAGAGTAACGGAAGGCAAGGAAGGCAAGGGAAAGCAAGGCAAGGCAAGGGTAACGGAAGGAACGGCACGGTAAGGGGAAACAAAGCTAAGGCACGACAATGCAGGGCTAGGCAATGCACGGCAAGGCAAGGAAAGGGTAACGCAAGGCAAGGCACGGTGACGCAAGACAAGGCAAATGCACGACAACGCACGGCTAGGCAATGCACGGCAAGGCAAGGAAAGGGTACCGCAAGGCAAGGCACGGTCAGGCGAGGCAAGGCTAAGGCACGACAACGCAAGGCTAGGCAATGCACGGAAGGCAAGCAAAGAGTAACGGAAGGCAAGGAAGGCAAGGGAAAGCAAGGCAAGGCAAGGGTAACGGAAGGAACGGCATGGCAAGGGGAAACAAGGCTAAGGCACGACAACGCACGGCTAGGCAATGCACGGCAAGGCAAGGAAAGCGTAACGCAAGGCAAGGCACGGTCAGGCGAGGCAAGGCTAAGGCACGACAACGCAAGGCTAGGCAATGCACGGAAGGCAAGCAAAGAGTAACGGAAGGCAAATAATGCAAGGGAAAGAAGGGGAAGGCAAGGGTAACGAAAGGAACGGCACGGTAAGGGGAAACAAGGCTAAGGCACGACAACACAGGGCTAGGCAATGCAGGGCAAGGCAAGGAAAGGGTAACGCAAGGCAAGGCACGGTCAGGCGAGGCAAGGCTAAGGCACGACAACGCAAGGCTAGGCAATGCACGGAAGGCAAGAAAAGAGTAACGGAATGCAAGGAAGGCAAGGGAAAGCAAGGCAAGGCAAGGGTAACGGAAGGAACGGCACGGCAAGGGGAAACAAGGCTAAGGCACGACAACGCACGGCTAGGCAATGCAGGGCAAGGCAAGGAAATGGTAACGCAAGGCAAGGCACGATTTGGGGAGGCAAGGCTAATGCACGACAACGCAAGGCTAGGCAATGCACGGCAAGGCAAGGAAAGGGTAACGGAATGAAAGGAAGGCAAGGCAAAGCAAGGCAAGGCAAGTGTAACCAAAGGCAAGGCACGGCAAGGGGAAACAAGGCTAAGGAACGGCAACGCACGGCTAGGCAATGCACGGCCAGGCAAGGAAAGGGTAACGCAAGGCAAGGCACGGTAAGGCAAGACAAGGCTAATGCACGACAAGGCAAGTCTAGGCAGTGCACGGCAAGGCAAGGAAAGGGTAACGCAAGGGAAGGCACTGTCAGGCGAGGCAAGGCTAGGGCACGACAACGCAAGGCTAGGCAATGCACGGAAGGAAAGCAAAGAGTAACGGAAGGCAAGGAAACAAGGGAAAGCAAGGCAAGGCAAGGGTAACGGAAGGAACGGCACGGCAAGGGGAAACAAGGCTAAGGCACGACAACACAGGGCTAGGCAATGCAGGGCAAGGCAAGGAAAGGGTAACGCAAGGCAAGGCACGGTTTGGGGAGGCAAGGCTAATGCACGACAACGCAAGGCTAGGCAATGCAAGGAAGGCAAGCAAAGAGTAACGGAAGGCAAGGAATGCAAGGCAAAGCAAGGCAACGCAAGCAAGGCTATGGCAAGGTGAAAAAAGGCTAAGGCACGACCACGCAAGGATAGGCAATGCACGGAAGGCAAGCAAAGAGTAACGGAAGGCAAGGAAGGCAAGGCAAAGCAAGGCAACGCAAGCAAGGCTATGGCAAGGTGAAAAAAGGCTAAGACACGACAACGCAAGGCTAGGCAATGCACGGAAGGCAAGCAAAGAGTAACGGAACGCAAGGAAGGCAAGGGAAACAAAGGCAAGGGAAGGGTAACGGAAGGAATGGCTCGGCAAGGGGAAACAAGGCTAAGGCACGGCAACGCAGGGCTAGGCAATGCACGGCAAGGCAAGGAAAGGGTAACGCAAGGCAAGGCACTGTCAGGCGAGGCAAAACTAATGCACGACATCGCAAGGCTAGGCAGTGCACGGCTAGGCAAGGAAAGAGTAACGGAAGGAAAGGAAGGCAAGGCAAAGCATGGCAAGGCAAGTGTAACAACAGGCACGGCACGGCAAGGGGAAACAAGGCTAAGGCACGACAACGCAAGGCTAGGCAATGCAGGGCAAGGCAAGGAAAGGGTAACGCAATGCAAGGCACGGTTTGGGGAGGCAAGGCTAATGCACGACAACGCAAGGCTAGGCAATGCAAGGAAGGCAAGCAAAGAGTAACGGAAGGCAAGGAAGGCAAGGCAAAGCAAGGCAACGCAAGCAAGGCTATGGCAAGGTGAAAAAAGGCTAAGACACGACAACGCAAGGCTAGGCAATGCACGGAAGGCAAGCAAAGAGTAACGGAAGGCAAGGAAGGCAAGGCAAAGCAAGGCAACGCAAGGAAGGCTATGGCAAGGTGAAACAAGGCTAAGGCACGACAACGCACGGCTAGGCAATGCACGGAAGGCAAGCAAAGAGTAACGGAACGCAAGGAAGGCAAGGGAAACCAAGGCAAGGGAAGGGTAACGGAAGGAATGGCTCGGCAAGGAGAAACAAGCCTAAGGCACGGCAACGCACGGCTAGGCAATGCACGGCAAGGCAAGGTAAGGGTAACGCAAGGCAAGGCACGGTCAGGCGAGGCAAGGCTAAGGCACGAAAACGCAAGGCTAGGCAATGCACGGAAGGCAAGCAAAGAGTAACGGAAGGCAAGGAAGGCAAGGGAAAGCAGGGGAAGGCAAGGGTAACGGAAGGAACGGCACGGTAAGGGGAAACAAGGCTAAGGCACGGCAACGCACGGCTAGGCAATGCACGGCAAGGCAAGGAAAGGGTAACGCAAGGCAAGGCACGGTCAGGCGAGGCCAGGCTAAGGCACGACAACGCAAGGCTAGGCAATGCACGGCAAGGCAAGGAAAGAGTAACGGAAGGAAAGGAAGGCAAGGCAAAGCAAGGCAAGGCAAGTGTAACAAAAGGCAAGGCACGGCAAGGGGAAACAAGGGTAAGGAACGGCAACGCACGGCTAGGCAATGCACGGCCAGGGAAGGAAAGGGTAACGCAAGGCAAGGCACGGTAAGGCAAGACAAGGCTAATGCACGACAACGCACGGCTAGGCAATTCACGGCAAGGCAAGGAAAGGGTAACGCAAGGTAAGGCACGGTCAGGCGAGGCAAGGCTAAGGCACGACAACGCAAGGCTAGGCAATGCACGGAAGGCAAGCAAAGAGTAACGGAAGGCAAGGAATGCAAGGGAAAGCAGGGGAAGGCAAGGGTAACGAAAGGAACGGCACGGTAAGGGGAAACAAGGCTAAGGCACGACAACACAGGGCTAGGCAATGCAGGGCAAGGCAAGGTAAGGGTAACGCAAGGCAAGGCACGGTCAGGCGAGGCAAGGCTAAGGCACGACAACGCAAGGCTAGGCAATGCACCGAAGCCAAGCAAAGAGTAACGGAACGCAAGGAAGGCAAGGGAAAGCAAGGCAAGGCAAGGTTAACGGAAGGAACGGCACGGCAAGGGGAAAAAAGGCTAAGGCACGGCAACGCACGGCTAGGCAATGCAGGGCAAGGCAAGGAAAGGGTAACGCAAGGCAAGGCACGATTTGGGGAGGCAAGGCTAATGCACGACAACGCAAGGCTAGGCAGTGCACGGCTAGGCAAGGAAAGAGTAACGGAAGGAAAGGAAGGCAAGGCAAAGCAAGGCAAGGCAAGTGTAACAAAAGGCAAGGCACGGCAAGGGGAAACAAGGCTAAGGAACGGCAACGCACGGCTAGGCAACGCACGGCCAGGCAAGGAAAGGGTAACGCAAGGCAAGGCACGGTAAGGCAAGACAAGGCTAATGCACGACAACGCAAGGCTAGGCAATGCACGGAAGGCAAGGAAAGAGTAACGGAAGGCAAAGAAGGCAAGGGAAACCAAAGCAAGGCAAGGGTAACGGAAGGAACGGCTCGACAAGGGGAAACAAGGCTAAGGCACGGCAACGCAGGGCTAGGCAATGCACGGCAAGGCAAGGAAAGGGTAACGCAAGGCAAGGCACTGTCAGGCGAGTCAAAGCTAATGCACGACCTCGCAAGGCTAGGCAGTGCACGGCTAGGCAAGGAAAAAGTAACGGAAGGAAAGGAAGGCAAGGCAAAGCATGGCAAGGCAAGTGTAACAACAGGCACGGCACGGCAAGGGGAAACAAGGCTAAGGCACGACAACGCAAGGCTAGGCAATGCACGGAAGGCAAGCAAAGAGTAACGGAAGGCAAGGAATGCAAAGGAAAGCAGGGGAAGGCAAGGGTAACGAAAGGAACGGCACGGTAAGGGGAAACAAGGCTAAGGCACGACAACACAGGGCTAGGCAATGCAGGGCAAGGCAAGGAAATGGTAACGCAAGGCAAGGCACGGTTTGGGGACTCAAGGCTAATGCACGACAACGCAAGGCTAGGCAGTGCACGGCTAGGCAAGGAAAGAGTAACGGAAGGAAAGGAAGGCAAGGCAAAGCAAGGCAAGGCAAGTGTAACAAAAGGCAAGGCACGGCAAGGGGAAACAAGGCTAAGGAACGGCAACGCACGGCTAGGCAATGCACGGCCAGGCAAGGAAAGAGTAACGGAAGGAAAGGAAGGCAAGGCAAAGCAAGGCAAGGCAAGTGTAACAAAAGGCAAGGCACGGCAAGGGGAAACAAGGCTAAGGAACGGCAACGCACGGTTAGGCAATGCACGGCCAGGCAAGGAAAGGGTAACGCAAGGCAAGGCACGGTCAGGCGAGGCAAGGCTAAGGCACGACAACGCAAGGCTAGGCAATGCACGGAAGGCAAGCAAAGAGTAACGGAAGGCAAGGAAGGCAAGGGAAAGCAAGGCAAGGCAAGGGTAACGGAAGGAACGGCACGGCAAGGGGAAACAAGGCTAAGGTACGACAACGCACGGCTAGGCAATGCACGGCAAGGCAAGGAAAGGGTAACGCAAGGCAAGGCACGGTAAGGCAAGGCAAGGCTAATGCACGACAACGCACGGCTAGACAATGCACGGCAAGGCAAGGAAAAGGTAACGCACGGCAAGGCACGGTTAGGCGAAGCAAGGCTAAGACACGACAACGCAAGGCTAGGCAATGCACGGAAGGCAAGCAAAGAGTAACGGAAGGCAAGGAATGCAAGGCAAAGCAAGGCAACGCAAGCAAGGCTATGGGAAGGTGAAAAATTGCTAAGGCACGACCACGCAAGGCTAGGCAATGCACGGAGGGCAAGCAAAGACTAACGGAAGGCAAGGAAGGCAAGGCAAAGCAAGGCAACGCAAGCAAGGCTATGGCAAGGTAAAAAAAGGCTAAAGCACGACAACGCAAGGCTAGGCAATGCACGGAAGGCAAGCAAAGGGTAACGGAAGGCAAGGAATGCAAGGCAAAGCAAGGCAACGCAAGCAAGGCTATGGCAAGGTGAAAAAAGGCTAATGCACGACAAGGCAAGTCTAGGCAATGCACGGAAGGTAAGCAAAGAGTAACGGAATGGAAGGTAGGCAAGGCAAAGCAAGTCAAAGCAGGCAAGGTTATGGCAAGGTGAAACAAGGCTAAGGCACCACAACGCACGGCTAGGCAATGCACGGCCAGCCAAGGAAATGGTAACGCAAGGCAAGGCACTGTGAGGCAAGGCAAGGCTAATGCACGACAGCGCAAGGCTAGGCAATGCACGGAAGGCAAGCAAAGAGTAACGGAAGGCAAGGAAGGCAAGGGAAAGCAAGGCAAGGCAAGGGTAACGGAAGGAACGGCCCGGCAAGGGGAAACAAGGTTAAGGCACGGCAACGCACGGCTAGGCAATGCACGGCAAGGCAAGGAAAGGGTAACGCAAGGCAAGGCACGGTCAGGCGAGGCAAGGCTAAGGCACGACAACGCAAGGCTAGGCAGTGCACGGCTAGGCAAGGAAAGAGTAACGGAAGGAAAGGAAGGCAAGGCAAAGCAAGGCAACGCAAGTGTAACAAAAGGCAAGGCACGGCAAGGGGAAACAAGGCTAAGGAACGGCAACGCACGGCTAGGCAATGCACGGCCAGGCAAGGAAAGGGTAACGCAAGGCAAGGCACGGTAAGGCAAGACAAGGCTAATGCACCACAACGCACGGCTAGGCAATTCACGGCAAGGCAAGGAAAGGGTAACGCAAGGCAAGGCACGGTCAGGCGAGGCAAGGCTAAGGCACGACAACGCAAGGCTAGGCAATGCACGGAAGGCAAGCAAAGAGTAACGGAAGGCAAGGAATGCAAGGGAAAGCAGGGGAAGGCAAGGGTAACGAAAGGAACGACACGGTAAGGGGAAACAAGGCTAAGGCACGACAACACAGGGCTAGGCAATGCAGGGCAAGGCAAGGTAAGGGTAACGCAAGGCAAGGCACGGTCAGTCGACGCAAGGCTAAGGTACGACAACGCAAGGCTAGGCAATGCACCGAAGGCAAGCAAAGATTAACGGAATGCAAGGAAGGCAAGGGAAAGCAAGGCAAGGCAAGGTTAACGGAAGGAACGGCACGGCCAGGGGAAACAAGGATAAGGCACGGCAACGCACGGCTAGGCAATGCAGGTCAAGGCAAGGAAATGGTAACGCAAGGCAAGGCACGATTTGGGGAGGCAAGGCTAATGCACGACAACGCAACGCTAGGCAGTGCACGGCTAGGTAAGGAAAGAGTAACGGAAGGAAAGGAAGGCAAGGCAAAGCAAGGCAAGGCAAGTGTAACAAAAGGCACGGCACGGCAAGGGGAAAGAAGGCTAAGGAACGGCAACGCACGGCTAGGCAATGCACGGCCAGGCAAGGAAAGGGTAACGCAAGGCAAGGCACGGTAAGGCAAGACAAGGCTAATGCACGACAACGCACGGCTAGGCAATGCAAGGCAAGGCAAGGAAAGGGTAACGCAAGGCAAGGCACGGTCAGGCGAGGCAAGGCTAAGGCACGACAACGCAAGGCTAGGCAATGCACGGAAGGCAAGCAAAGAGTAATGGAAGGCAAAGAAGGCAAGGGAAAGCAAGGCAAGGCAAGGGTAACGGAAGGAACGGCACGGCAAGGGGAAACAAGGCTAAGGTACGACAACGCAAGGCTAGGCAATGCACGGAAGGCAAGCAAAGAGTAACGGAAGGCAAGGAATGCAAAGGAAAGCAGGGGAAGGCAAGGGTAACGAAAAGAACGGCACGGTAAGGGGAAAAAAGGCTAAGGCACGACAACACAGGGCTAGGCAATGCAGGGCAAGGCAAGGAAAGGGTAACGCAAGGCAAGGCACGGTTTGGGGAGGCAAGGCTAATGCACGACAACGCAAGGCTAGGCAATGCACGGAAGGCAAGCAAAGAGTAACGGAAGGCAAGGAAGGCAAGGGAAAGCAAGGCAAGGCAAGGGTAACGGAAGGAACGGCACGGCAAGGGGAAACAAGGCTAAGGCACGGCAACGCACGGCTAGGCAATGCACGGCAAGGCAAGGAAAGTGTAACGCAAGGCAAGGCACGGTGAGGCAAGGCAAAGCTGATGCACGACAACGCACGGCTAGGCAATGCACGGCAAGGCAAGGAAAGGGTAACGCAAGGCAAGGCACGGTCAGGCGAGGCAAGGCTAAGGCACGACAACGCAAGGCTAGGCAATGCACGGAAGGCAAGCAAAGAGTAACGGAAGGCAAGGAGGGCAAGGGAAAGCAGGGGAAGGCAAGGGTAACGGAAGAAACGGCACGGTAAGGGGAAACAAGCCTAAGGCACGACAACGCAGGTCTAGGCAATGCACGGCAAGTCAAGGAAAGGGTAACGCAAGGCAAGGCACGGTCAGGCGAGGCAAGGGTAATGCAAGACAACGCAAGGCTACGCAGTGCATGGCTGGGAAATGAAAGAGTAACGGAAGGAAAGGAAGGCAAGGCAAAGCAAGGCAAGGCAAGTGTAACAAAAGGCACGGCACGGCAAGGGGAAACAAGGCTAAGGCACGGCAACGCAAGGCTAAGTAATGCACGGCCAGGCAAGGAAAGGGTAACGCAAGGCACGGCACGGTCAGGCGAGGCAAGGCTAATGCATGACAGCGCAAGGCTAGGCAATGCACGGAAGGCAAGCAAAGAGTAACGGAAACCAAGGAAGGCAAGGGAAAGCAAGGCAAGGCAAGGGTAACGGAAGGAACGGCACGGCAAGGGGAAACAAGGCTAAGGCACGACAACGCACGGCTAGGCAATTCACGGCAAGGCAAGGAAAGGGTAACGCCAGGCAAGGCACGGTCAGGCAAGGCAAGGCTAATGCACGACAAGGCAAGGCTAGGCAGTGCACGGCAAGGCAAGGAAAGGGTAACGCAAGGCAAGGCACAGTCAGGCGAGGCAAGGCTAAGGCACGACAACGCAAGGCTAGGCAATGCACGGAAGGAAAGCAAAGAGTAACGGAAGGCAAGGAAGGCAAGGGAAAGCAAGGCAAGGCAAGGGTAACGGAAGGAACGGCACGGCAAGGGGAAACAAGGCTAAGGTACGACAACGCACGGCTAGGCAATGCACGGCAAGGCAAGGAAAGGGTAACGCAAGGCAAGGCACGGTAAGGCAAGGCAAGGCTAATGCACGACAACGCACGGCTAGACAATGCACGGCAAGGCAAGGAAAAGGTAACGCACGGCAAGGCACGGTTAGGCGAAGCAAGGCTAAGACACGACCACGCAAGGCTAGGCAATGCACGGAAGGCAAGCAAAGAGTAACGGAAGGCAAGGAATGCAAGGCAAAGCAAGGCAACGCAAGCAAGGCTATGGGAAGGTGAAAAATTGCTAAGGCACGACCACGCAATGCTAGGCAATGCACGGAAGGCAAGCAAAGAGTAACGGAAGGCAAGGAAGGCAAGGCAAAGCAAGGCAACGCAAGCAAGTCTATGGCAAGGTGAAAAAAGGCTAAGACACGACAACGCAAGGCTAGGCAATGCACGGAAGGCAAGCAAAGAGTAACGGAAGGCAAGGAATGCAAGGCAAAGCAAGGCAACGCAAGCAAGGCTATGGCAAGGTGAAAAAAGGCTAAGGCACGACAGCGCAAGGTTAGGCAATGCACGGAAGGTAAGCAAAGAGTAACGGAATGGAAGGTAGGCAAGGCAAAGCAAGGCAAAGCAAGCAAGGTTATGGCAAGGTGAATCAAGGCTAAGGCACCACAACGCACGGCTAGGCAATGCACGGCCAGCCAAGGAAAAGGTAACGCAAGGCAAGGCACTGTGAGGCAAGGCAAGGCTAATGCACGACAGCGCAAGGCTAGGCAATGCACGGAAGGCAAGCAAAGAGTAACGGAAGGCAAGGAAGGCAAGGGAAAGCAAGGCAAGGCAAGGGTAACGGAAGGAACGGCCCGGCAAGGGGAAACAAGGCTAAGGCACGGCAACGCACGGCTAGGCAATGCACGGCAAGGCAAGGAAAGGGTAACGCAAGGCAAGGCACGGTCAGGCGAGGCAAGGCTAAGGCACGACAACGCAAGGCTAGGCAGTGCACGGCTAGGCAAGGAAAGAGTAACGGAAGGAAAGGAAGGCAAGGCAAAGCAAGGCAAGGCAAGTGTAACAAAAGGCAAGGCACGGCAAGGGGAAACAAGGCTAAGGAACGGCAACGCACGGCTAGGCAATGCACGGCCAGGCAAGGAAAGGGTAACGCAAGGCAAGGCACGGTAAGGCAAGACAAGGCTAATGCACGACAACGCACGGCTAGGCAATTCACGGCAAGGCAAGGAAAGGGTAACGCAAGGCAAGGCACGGTCAGGCGAGGCAAGGCTAAGGCACGACAACGCAAGGCTAGGCAATGCACGGAAGGCAAGCAAAGAGTAACGGAAGGCAAGGAATGCAAGGGAAAGCAGGGGAAGGCAAGGGTAACGAAAGGAACGACACGGTAAGGGGAAACAAGGCTAAGGCACGACAACACAGGGCTAGGCAATGCAGGGCAAGGCAAGGTAAGGGTAACGCAAGGCAAGGCACGGTCAGTCGACGCAAGGCTAAGGCACGACAACGCAAGGCTAGGCAATGCACCGAAGCCAAGCAAAGAGTAACGGAACGCAAGGAAGGCAAGGGAAAGCAAGGCAAGGCAAGGTTAACGGAAGGAACGGCACGGCAAGGGGAAACAAGGCTAAGGCACGGCAACGCACGGCTAGGCAATGCAGGGCAAGGCAAGGAAATGGTAACGCAAGGCAAGGCACGATTTGGGGAGGCAAGGCTAATGCACGACAACGCAAGGCTAGGCAGTGCACGGCTAGGCAAGGAAAGAGTAACGGAAGGAAAGGAAGTCAAGGCAAAGCAAGGCAAGGCAAGTGTAACAAAAGGCAAGGCACGGCAAGGGGAAACAAGGCTAAGGAACGGCAACGCACGGCTAGGCAATGCACGGCCAGGCAAGGAAAGGGTAACGCAAGGCAAGGCACGGTAAGGCAAGACAAGGCTAATGCACGACAACGCACGGCTAGGCAATGCAAGGCAAGGCAAGGAAAGGGTAACGCAAGGCAAGGCACGGTCAGGCGAGGCAAGGCTAATGCACGACAACGCAAGGCTAGGCAATGCACGGAAGGCAAGCAAAGAGTAACGGAAGGCAAGGAAGGCAAGGGAAAGCAAGGCAAGGCAAGGGTAACGGAAGGAACGGCACGGCAAGGGGAAACAAGGCTAAGGTACGACAACGCAAGGCTAGGCAATGCACGGAAGGCAAGCAAAGAGTAACGGAAGGCAAGGAATGCAAAGGAAAGCAGGGGAAGGCAAGGGTAACGAAAAGAACGGCACGGTAAGGGGAAACAAGGCTAAGGCACGACAACACAGGGCTAGGCAATGCAGGGCAAGGCAAGGAAAGGGTAACGCAAGGCAAGGCACGGTTTGGGGAGGCAAGGCTAATGCACGACAACGCAAGGCTAGGCAATGCACGGAAGGCAAGCAAAGAGTAACGGAAGGCAAGGAAGGCAAGGGAAAGCAAGGCAAGGCAACGGTAACGGAAGGAACGGCACGGCAAGGGGAAACAAGGCTAAGGCACGGCAACGCACGGCTAGGCAATGCACGGCAAGGCAAGGAAAGTGTAACGCAAGGCAAGGCACGGTGAGGCAAGGCAAAGCTGATGCACGACAACGCACGGCTAGGCAATGCACGGCAAGGCATGGAAAGGGTAACGCAAGGCAAGGCACGGTCAGGCGAGGCAAGGCTAAGGCACGACAACGCAAGGCTAGGCAATGCACGGAAGGCAAGCAAAGAGTAACGGAAGGCAAGGAGGGCAAGGGAAAGCAGGGGAAGGCAAGGGTAACGGAAGAAACGGCACGGTAAGGGGAAACAAGCCTAAGGCACGACAACGCAGGTCTAGGCAATGCACGGCAAGTCAAGGAAAGGGTAACGCAAGGCACGGCACGGTCAGGCGAGGCAAGGCTAATGCATGACAGCGCAAGGCTAGGCAATGCACGGAAGGCAAGCAAAGAGTAACGGAAACCAAGGAAGGCAAGGGAAATCAAGGCAAGGCAAGGGTAACGGAAGGAACGGCATGGCAAGGGGAAACAAGGCTAAGGCACGACAACGCACGGCTAGGCAATGCACGGCAAGGCAAGGAAAGGGTAACGCCAGGCAAGGCACGGTCAGGCAAGGCAAGGCTAATGCACGACAAGGCAAGGCTAGGCAGTGCACGGCAAGGCAAGGAAAGGGTAACGCAAGGCAAGGCACAGTCAGGCGAGGCAAGGCTAAGGCACGACAACGCAAGGCTAGGCAATGCACGGAAGGAAAGCAAAGAGTAACGGAAGGCAAGGAAAGCAAGGGAAAGCAAGGCAAGGCAAGGGTAACGGAAGGAACGGCACGGCAAGGGGAAACAAGGCTAAGGCACGACAACGCAGGGCGAGGCAATGCAGGGCAAGGCAAGGAAAGGGTAACGCAAGGCAAGGCACGGTTTGGGGAGGCAAGGCTAATGCACGACAACGCAAGTCTAGGCAATGAACGGAAGGGAAGCAAAGAGTAACGGAAGGCAAGGAATGCAAGGCAAAGCAAGGCAACGCAAGCAAGTCTATGGCAAGGTGAAAAAAATCTAAGGCACGACCACGAAAGGCTAGGCAATGCACGGAAGGCAAGCAAAGAGTAACGGAAGGCAAGGAAGGCAAGGCAAAGCAAGGCAACGCAAGAAAGGCTATGGCAAGGTGAAAAAAGGCTAAGACACGACAACGCAAGGCTAGGCAATGCACGGAAGGCAAGCAAAGAGTAACGGAATGCAAGGAAGGCAAGGGAAAGCAAGGCAAGGCAAGGGTAATGGAAGGAACGGCACGGTAAGGGGAAACAAAGCTAAGGCACGACAATGCAGGGCTGGGCAATGCACGGCAAGGCAAGGAAAGGGTAACGCAAGGCAAGGCACGGTGAGGCAAGACAAGGCAAATGCACGACAACGCACGGCTACGCAATGCACGGCAAGGCAAGGAAAGGGTACCGCAAGGCAAGGCACGGTCAGGCGAGGCAAGGCTGATGCACGACAACGCACGGCTAGGCAATGCACGGAAGGCAAGCAAAGAGTAAAGGAAGGCAAGGAATGCAAAGGAAAGTAGGGGAAGGCAAGAGTAACGAAAGGAACGGCACGGTAAGGGGAAACAAGGCTGAGGCACGACAACACAGGGCTAGGCAATGCAGGGCAAGGCAAGGAAAGGGTAACGCAAGGCAAGGCACGGTTTGGGGAGGCAAGGCTAATGCACGACAACGCGAGGCTAGGCAATGCACGGAAAGCAAGCAAAGAGTAACGGAAGGAAAGGAAGGCAAGGCAAAGCAAGGCAAGGCAAGTGTAACAAAAGGAAAGGCACGGCAAGGGGAAACAAGGCTAAGGAACGGAAACGCACGGCTAGGCAATGCACGACCATGCAAGGAAAGGGTAACGCCAGGCAAGGCACGGTCTGGCAAGGCAAGGCTAATGCACGACAAGGCAAGGCTAGGCAGTGCACGGCAAGGCAAGTAAAGGGTAACGCAAGGCAAGGCACTGTCAGGCGAGGCAAGGTTAAGGCACGACAACGCAAGGCTAGGCAAAGCACGGAAGTAGAGCAAAGAGTAACGGAAGGCAAGGAAAGCAAGGGAAAGCAAGGCAAGGCAAGGGTAACGGAAGGAACGGCACGGCAAGGGGAAACAAGGCTAAGGCACGGCAACACAGGGCTACGCAATGCAGGGAAAGGCAAGGAAAGGGTAATGCAAGGCAAGGCACGGTTTGGGGAGGCAAGGCTAATGCACGACAACGCAAGGCTAGGCAATTCACGGCAAGGCAAGGAAAGGGTAACGCAAGGCAAGGCACGGTCAGGCGAGGCAACACTAAGGCACGACAACGCAAGGCTAGGCAATGCACGGAAGGCAAGCAAAGAGTAACGGAAGGCAAGGAAGGCTAGGGAAAGCAGGGGAAGGCAATGGTAACGGAAGGAACGGCACGGTAAGGGCAAACAAGTCTAAGGCACGACAACACAGGGCTAGGCAATGCAGGGCAAGGCAAGGAAATGGTAACGCAAGGCAAGGCACGGTTTGGGGAGGCAAGGCTAATGCACGACAACGCAAGGCTAGGCAGTGCACGGCTAGGCAAGGAAAGAGTAACGGAAGGAAAGGAAGGCAAGGCAAAGCAAGGCAAGGCAAGTGTAACAAAAGGCAAGGCACGGCAAGGGGAAACAAGGCTAAGGAACGGCAACGCACGGCTAGGCAATTCACGGCCAGGCAAGGAAAGGGTAACGCAAGGCAAGGCACGGTCAGGCGAGGCAAGGCTAAGGTACGACAACGCAAGGCTAGGCAATGCACGGCAAGGCAAGCAAAGAGTAACGGAAGGCAAGGAAGGCAAGGGAAAGCAAGGCAAGGCAAGGGTAACGGAAGGAACGGCACGGCAAGGGGAAACAAGGCTAAGGTACGACAACGCAAGGCTAGGCAATGCACGGCAAGGCAAGGAAAGAGTAACGCAAGGCAAGGCACGGTAAGGCAAGGCAAGGCTAATGCACGAAAACGCACGGCTAGACAATGCACGGCAAGGCAAGGAAAAGGTAACGCACGGCAAGGCACGGTTAGGCGAGGCAAGGCTAAGACACGACAACGCAAGGCTAGGCAATGCACGGAAGGGAAGCAAAGAGTAACGAAAGGCAAGGAATGCAAGGCAAAGCAAGGCAACGCAAGCAAGGCTATGGCAAGGTGAAAAATTGCTAAGGCACGACCACGCAAGGCTAGGCAATGCACGGAAGGCAAGCAAAGAGTAACGGAAGGCAAGGAAGGCAAGGCAAAGCAAGGCAACGCAAGCAAGGCTATGGCAAGGTGAAAAAAGGCTAAGGCACGACAGCGCAAGGTTAGGCAATGCACGGAAGGCAAGCAAAGAGTAACGGAAGGCAAGGAATGCAAGGCAAAGCAAGGCAACGCAAGCAAGGCTATGGCAAGGTGAAAAAAGGCTAAGACACGACAACGCAAGGCTAGGCAATGCACGGAAGGCAAGGAAAGGGTAACGGAAGGCAAGGAATGCAAGGCAAAGCAAGGCAACGCAAGCAAGGCTATGGCAAGGTGAAAAAAGGCTAAGGCACGACAGCGCAAGGTTAGGCAATGCACGGAAGGCAAGCAAAGAGTAACGGAATGGATGGTAGGCAAGGCAAAGCAAAGCAAGGCAAAGCAAGCAAGGTTATGGCAAGGTGAAACAAGGCTAAGGCACCACAACGCACGGCTAGGCAATGCACGGCCAGCCAAGGAAAAGGTAACGCAAGGCAAGGCACTGTGAGGCAAGGGAAGGCTAATGCACGACAGCGCAAGGCTAGGCAATGCACGGAAGGCAAGCAAAGAGTAACGGAAGGCAAGGAAGGCAAGGGAAAGCAAGGCAAGGCAAGGGTAACGGAAGGAACGGCCCGGCAAGGGGAAACAAGGCTAAGGCACGGCAACGCACGGCTAGGCAATGCACGGCAAGGCAAGGAAAGGGTAACGCAAGGCAAGGCACGGTCAGGCGAGGCAAGGCTAAGGCACGACAACGCAAGGCTAGGCAGTGCACGGCTAGGCAAGGAAAGAGTAACGGAAGGAAAGGAAGGCAAGGCAAAGCAAGGCAAGGCAAGTGTAACAAAAGGCAAGGAACGGCAAGGGGAAACAAGGCTAAGGAACGGCAACGCACGGCTAGGCAATGCACGGCCAGGCAAGGAAAGGGTAACGCAAGGCAAGGCACGGTAAGGCAAGACAAGGCTAATGCACGACAACGCACGGCTAGGCAATTCACGGCAAGGCAAGGAAAGGGTAACGCAAGGCAAGGCACGGTCAGGCGAGGCAAGGCTAAGGCACGACAACGCAAGGCTAGGCAATGCACGGAAGGCAAGCAAAGAGTAACGGAAGGCAAGGAATGCAAGGGAAAGCAGGGGAAGGCAAGGGTAACGAAAGGAACGGCACGGTAAGGGGAAACAAGGCTAAGGCACGACAACACAGGGCTAGGCAATGCAGGGCAAGGCAAGGTAAGGGTAACGCAAGGCAAGGCACGGTCAGGCGAGGCAAGGCTAAGGCACGACAACGCAAGGCTAGGCAATGAACGGAAGGCAAGCAAAGAGTAACGGAAGGCAAGGAAGGCAAGGGAAAGCAAGGCAAGGCAAGTGTTCCCAAAGGCACGGCCACGGCAAGGGGAAACAAGGCTAAGGCACGGCAACGCAAGGCTAGGCAATGCACGGCAAGGCAAGGAAAGGGTAACGCAAGGCAAGGCACGGTTAGGCGAGGCTTGGCTAAGGCTGGACAACGCAAGGCTAGGCAATGCACGGAAGGCAAGCAAAGAGTAACGGAAGGCAAGGAATGCAACGCAAAGCAAGGCAACGCAAACAAGGCTATGGCAAGGTGAAAAAAGGCTCAGGCACGACAACGCAAGGCTAGGCAATGCACGGAAGGCAAGCAAAGAGTAACGGAATGGAAGGAAGGCAAGGCAAAACAAGGCAAAGCAAGCAAGGCTATGGCAAGGTGAAACAAGGCTAAGGCACCACAACGCACGTCTAGGCAATGCACGGCAAGCCAAGGAAAAGGTAACGCAAGGCAAGGCACTGTGAGGCAAGGCAAGGCTAATGCACGACAGAGCAAGTCTAGGCAATGCACGGAAGGCAAGCAAAGAGTAACGGAAACCAAGGAAGGCAAGGGAAAGCAAGGCAAGGCAAGGGTAACGGAAGGAACAGCACGGCAAGGGGAAACACGGCTAAGGCACGACAACGCACGGCTAGGCAATGCACGGCAAGGCAAGGCAAGGGTAACACCAGGCAAGGCACGGTCAGGCAAGGCAAGGCTAATGCACGACAAGGCAAGGCTAGGCAGTGCACGGCAAGGCAAGGAAAGGGTAACGCAAGGCAAGGCACTGTCAGGCGAGGCAAGGCTAAGGCACGACAACGCAAGGCTAGGCAATGCACGGAAGGAAAGCAAAGAGTAACGGAACGCAAGGAAAGCAAGGGAAAGCAAGGCAAGGCAAGGGTAACGGAAGGAACGGCACGGCAAGGGGAAACAAGGCTACGGCACGACAACGCAGGGCTAGGCAATGCACGGCAAGGCAAGGCAAGGGTAACGCAAGGCAAGGCACGGTTTGGGGAGGCAAGGCTAATGCACGACAACGCAAGGCTAAGCAACTCACGGCAAGGCAAGGAAAGGGTAACGCAAGGCAAGGCACGGTCAGGCGAGGCAACACTAAGGCACGACAACGCAAGGCTAGGCAATGCACGGAAGGCAAGCAAAGAGTAACGGAAGGCAAGGAAAGCTAGGGAAAGCAGGGGAAGGCAATGGTAACGGAAGGAACGGCACGGTAAGGGCAAACAAGACTAAGGCACGACAACACAGGGCTAGGCAATGCAGGGCAAGGCAAGGAAATGGTAACGCAAGGCAAGGCACGGTTTGGGGAGGCAAGGCTAATGCACGACAACGCAAGGCTAGGCAGTGCACGGCTAGGCAAGGAAAGAGTAACGGAAGGAAAGGAATGCAAGGCAAAGCAAGGCAAGGCAAGTGTAACAAAAGGCACGGCACGGCAAGGGGAAACAAGGCTAAGGAACGGCAACGCACGGCTAGGCAATGCACGGCCAGGCAAGGAAAGGGTAACGCAAGGCAAGGCACGGTCAGGCGAAACAAGGCTAAGGCACGACAACGCAAGGCTAGGCAATGCACGGAAGGCAAGCAAAGAGTAACGGAAGGCAAGGAATGCAAGGCAAAGCAAGGCAACGCAAGCAAGTCTATGGCAAGGTGAAAAATTGCTAAGGCACGACCACGCAAGGGTAGGCAATGCACGGAAGGCAAGCAAAGTGTAACGGAAGGCAAGGAAGGCAAGGCAAAGCAAGGCAACGCAAGCAAGTCTATGACAAGGTGAAAAAAGGCTAAGACACGACAACGCAAGGCTAGGCAATGCACGGAAGGCAAGCAAAGAGTAACGGACGGCAAGGAATGCAAGGCAAAGCAAGGCAACGCAAGCAAGGCTATGGCAAGTTGAAAAAAGGCTAAGGCACGACAGCGCAAGGTTAGGCAATGCACGGAAGGCAAGCAAAGAGTAACGGAATGGAAGGTAGGCAAGGCAAAGCAAGGCAAAGCAAGCAAGGCTATGGCAAGGTGAAACAAGGCTAAGGCACCACAACGCACGGCTCGGCAATGCACGGCCAGCCAAGGAAAAGGTAACGCAAGGCAAGGCACTGTGAGGCAAGGGAAGGCTAATGCACGACAGCGCAAGGCTAGGCAATGCACGGAAGGCAAGCAAAGAGTAACGGAAGGCAAGGAAGGCAAGGCAAAGCAAGGCAAGGCAAGTGTAACAAAAGGCAAGGCACGGCAAGGGGAAACAAGGCTAAGGAACGGCAACGCACGGCTAGGCAATGCACGGCCAGGCAAGGAAAGGGTAACGCAACGCAAGGCATGGTAAGGCAAGACAAGGCTCATGCACGACAACGCACGGCTAGGCAATTCACGGCAAGGCAAGGAAAGGGTAACGCAAGAAAAGGCACGATTTGGGGAGGCAAGGCTAATGCACGACAACGCAAGGCTAGGCAGTGCACGGCTAGGCAAGGAAAGAGTAACGGAAGGAAAGGAAGGCAAGGCAAAGCAAGGCAAGGCAAGTGTAACAAAAGGAAAGGCACGGCAAGGGGAAACAAGGCTAAGGAACGGCAACGCACGGCTAGGCAATGCACGGCCAGGCAAGGAAAGGGTAACGCAAGGCAAGGCACGGTAAGGCAAGACAAGGCTAATGCACGACAACGCACGGCTAGGCAATGCAAGGCAAGGGAAGGAAAGGGTAACGCAAGGCAAGGCACGGTTAGGCGAGGCATGGCTAAGGCACGACAACGCAAGGCTAGGCAATGCACGGAAGGCAAGCAAAGAGTAACGGAAGGCGAGGAATGCAAGGCAAAGCAAGGCAACGCAAACAAGGCTATGGCAAGGTGAATAAAAGCTCAGGCACGACAACGCAAGGCTAGGCAATGCACGGCCAGCCAAGGAAAAGGTAAGGCAAGGCAAGGCACTGTGAGGCAAGGCAAGGCTAATGCACGACAGCGCAAGGCTAGGCAATGCACGGAAGGTAAGCAAAGAGTAACGGAAACCAAGGAAGGCAAGGGAAAGCAAGGCAAGGCAAGGGTAACGGAAGGAACGGCACGGCAAGGGGAAACACGGCTAAGGCACGACAACGCACGGCTAGGCAATGCACGGCAAGGCAAGGCAAGGGTAACACCAGGCAAGGCACGGTCAGGCAAGGCAAGGCTAATGCACGAAAAGGCAAGGCTAGGCAGTGCACGGCAAGGCAAGGAAAGGGTAACGCAAGGCAAGGCACTGTCAGGCGAGGCAAAACTAATGCACGACATCGCAAGGCTAGGCAGTGCACGGCTATGCAAGGAAAGAGTAACGGAAGGAAAGTAAGGCAAGGCAAAGCATGGCAAGGCAAGTGTAACCAAAGGCACGGCCACGGCAAGGGGAAACAAGGCTAAGGCACGACAACGCAAGGCTAGGCAATGCACGGAATGCAAGCAAAGAGTAACGGAAGACAAGGAATGCAAAGGAAAGCAGGGGAAGGTAAGGGTAACGAAAGGAACGGCATGATAAGGGGAAACAAGGCTAAGGCACGACAACACGCTGCTAGGCAATGCAGGGCAAGGCAAGGAAAGGGTAACGCAAGGCAAGGCACGGTTTGGGGAGGCAAGGCTAATGCACGACAACGCAAGGCTAGGCAATGAACGGAAGGCAAGCAAAGAGTAACGGAAGGCAAGGAAGGCAAGGGAAAGCAAGGCAAGGCAAGTGTAACCAAAGGCACGGCCACGGCAAGGGGAAACAAGGCTAAGGCACAGCAACGCAAGGCTAGGCAATGCACGGGAAGGCAAGGAAAGGGTAACGCAAGGCAAGGCACGGTTAGGCGAGGCTGGGCTAAGGCTCGACAACGCAAGGCTAGGCAATGCACGGAAGGGAAGCAAAGAGTAACGGAAGGCAAGGAATGCAACGCCACGCAAGGCAACGCAAACAAGGCTATGGCAAGGTGAAAAAAGGCTCAGGCACGACAACGCAAGGCTAGGCAATGCACGGAAGGCAAGCAAAGAGTAACGGAATGGAAGGAAGGCAAGGCAAAGCAAGGCAAAGCAAGCAAGGCTATGGCAAGGTGAAACAAGGCTAAGGCACCACAACACACGTCTAGGCAATGCACGGCCAGCCAAGGAAAAGGTAACGCAAGGCAAGGCACTGTGAGGCAAGGCAAGGCTAATGCACGACAGCGCAAGGCTAGGCAATGCACGGAAGGCAAGCAAAGAGTAACGGAAACCAAGGAAGGCAAGGGAAAGCAAGGCAAGGCAAATGTAACGGAAGGAACAGCACGGCAAGGGGAAACACGGCTAAGGCACGACAACGCACGGCTAGGCAATGCACGGCAAGGCAAGGCAAGGGTAACACCAGGCAAGGCACGGTCAGGCAAGGCAAGGCTAATGCACGACAAGGCAAGGCTAGGCAGTGCACGGCAAGGCAAGGAAAGGGTAACGCAAGGCAAGGCACGGTTAGGGGAGGCAAGGCTAATGCAGGACAACGCAAGGCTAGGCAATGCACGGAAGGCAAGCAAAGAGTAACGGAAGGCAAGGAAGGCAAGGCAAAGCAAGGCAACGCAAGCAAGGCTATGGCAAGGTGAAAAAAGGCTAAGACACGACAACGCAAGGCTAGGCAATGCACGGAAGGCAAGCAACGAGTAACGGAAGGCAAGGAAGGCAAGGGAAAGCAAGGCAAGGCAAGGGTAACAGAAGGAACGGCACGGCAAGGGGAAACAAGGCTAAGGCACGACAACGCAGGGCTAGGCAATGCACGGCAAGGCAAGGAAAGGGTAACGCAAGGCAAGGCACGGTGAGGCAAGACAAGGCAAATGCACGACAACGCACGGCTAGGCAATGCACGGCAAGGCAAGGAAAGGGTAACGCAAGGCAAGGCACGGTCAGGCGAGGCAAGGCTAAGGCACGACAACGCAAGGCTAGGCAATGCACGGAAGGCAAGCAAAGAGTAACGGAAGGCAAGGAAGGCAAGGGAAAGCAAGGCAAGGCAATGGTAACGGAAGGAACGGCACGGCAAGGGGAAACAAGGCTATGGCACGACAACGCACGGCTAGGCAATGCACGGCAAGGCAAGGAAAGGGTAACGCAAGGCAAGGCACGGTGAGGCAAGACAAGGCAAATGCACGACAACGCACGGCTAGGCAATGCACGGCAAGGCAAGGAAAGGGTAACGCAAGGCAAGGCACGGTCAGGCGAGGCAAGGCTAATGCACGACAACGCAAGGCTAGGCAATGCACGGCAAGGCAAGGAAAGGGTAACGCAAGGCAAGGCACGGTTAGGCGAGGCAAGGCTAAGACACGACAACGCAAGGCTAGGCAATGCACGGAAGGCAAGCAAAGAGTAACGGAAGGCAAGGAATGCAAGGCAAAGCAAGGCAACGCAAGCAAGGCTATGGCAAGGTGAAAAAAACGCTAAGGCACGACCACGCAAGGCTAGGCAATGCACGGAAGGCAAGCAAAGAGTAACGGAAGGCAAGGAAGGCAAGGCAAAGCAAGGCAACGCAAGCAAGGCTATGGCAAGGTGAAAAAAGGCTAAGGCACGACAGCGCAAGGTTAGGCAATGCACGGAAGGCAAGCAAAGAGTAACGGAAGCCAAGGAATGCAAGGCAAAGCAAGGCAACGCAAGCAAGGCTATGGCAAGGTGAAAAAAGGCTAAGACACGACAACGCAAGGCTAGGCAATGCACGGAAGGCAAGCAAAGAGTAACGGAAGGCAAGGAATGCAAGGCAAAGCAAGGCAACGCAAGCAAGGCTATGGCAAGGTGAAAAAAGGCTAAGGCACGACAGCGCAAGGTTAGGCAATGCACGGAAGGCAAGAAAAGAGTAACGGAATGGATGGTAGGCAAGGCAAAGCAAAGCAAGGCAAAGCAAGCAAGGTTATGGCAAGGTGAAACAAGGCTAAGGCACCACAACGCACGGCTAGGCAATGCACGGCCAGCCAAGGAAAAGGTAACGCAAGGCAAGGCACTGTGAGGCAAGGGAAGGCTAATGCACGACAGCGCAAGGCTAGGCAATGCACGGAAGGCAAGCAAAGAGTAACGGAAGGCAAGGAAGGCAAGGGAAAGCAAGGCAAGGCAAGGGTAACGGAAGGAACGGCCCGGCAAGGGGAAACAAGGCTAAGGCACGGCAACGCACGGCTAGGCAATGCACGGCAAGGCAAGGAAAGGGTAACGCAAGGCAAGGCACGGTCAGGCGAGGCAAGGCTAAGGCACGACAACGCAAGGCTAGGCAGTGCACGGCTAGGCAAGGAAAGAGTAACGGAAGGAAAGGAAGGCAAGGCAAAGCAAGGCAAGGCAAGTGTAACAAAAGGCAAGGAACGGCAAGGGGAAACAAGGCTAAGGAACGGCAACGCACGGCTAGGCAATGCACGGCCAGGCAAGGAAAGGGTAACGCAAGGCAAGGCACGGTAAGGCAAGACAAGGCTAATGCACGACAACGCACGGCTAGGCAATTCACGGCAAGGCAAGGAAAGGGTAACGCAAGGCAAGGCACGGTCAGGCGAGGCAAGGCTAAGGCACTACAACGCAAGGCTAGGCAATGCACGGAAGGCAAGCAAAGAGTAACGGAAGGCAAGGAATGCAAGGGAAAGCAGGGGAAGGCAAGGGTAACGAAAGGAACGGCACGGTAAGGGGAAACAAGGCTAAGGCACGACAACACAGGGCTAGGCAATGCAGGGCAAGGCAAGGTAAGGGTAACGCAAGGCAAGGCACGGTCAGGCGAGGCAAGGCTAAGGCACGACAACGCAAGGCTAGGCAATGAACGGAAGGCAAGCAAAGAGTAACGGAAGGCAAGGAAGGCAAGGGAAAGCAAGGCAAGGCAAGTGTTCCCAAAGGCACGGCCACGGCAAGGGGAAACAAGGCTAAGGCACGGCAACGCAAGGCTAGGCAATGCACGGCAAGGCAAGGAAAGGGTAACGCAAGGCAAGGCACGGTTAGGCGAGGCTTGGCTAAGGCTCGACAACGCAAGGCTAGGCAATGCACGGAAGGCAAGCAAAGAGTAACGGAAGGCAAGGAATGCAACGCAAAGCAAGGCAACGCAAACAAGGCTATGGCAAGGTGAAAAAAGGCTCAGGCACGACAACGCAAGGCTAGGCAATGCACGGAAGGCAAGCAAAGAGTAACGGAATGGAAGGAAGGCAAGGCAAAACAAGGCAAAGCAAGCAAGGCTATGGCAAGGTGAAACAAGGCTAAGGCACCACAACGCACGTCTAGGCAATGCACGGCAAGCCAAGGAAAAGGTAACGCAAGGCAAGGCACTGTGAGGCAAGGCAAGGCTAATGCACGACAGAGCAAGTCTAGGCAATGCACGGAAGGCAAGCAAAGAGTAACGGAAACCAAGGAAGGCAAGGGAAAGCAAGGCAAGGCAAGGGTAACGGAAGGAACAGCACGGCAAGGGGAAACACGGCTAAGGCACGACAACGCACGGCTAGGCAATGCACGGCAAGGCAAGGCAAGGGTAACACCAGGCAAGGCACGGTCAGGCAAGGCAAGGCTAATGCACGACAAGGCAAGGCTAGGCAGTGCACGGCAAGGCAAGGAAAGGGTAACGCAAGGCAAGGCACTGTCAGGCGAGGCAAGGCTAAGGCACGACAACGCAAGGCTAGGCAATGCACGGAAGGAAAGCAAAGAGTAACGGAACGCAAGGAAAGCAAGGGAAAGCAAGGCAAGGCAAGGGTAACGGAAGGAACGGCACGGCAAGGGGAAACAAGGCTACGGCACGACAACGCACGGATAGGCAATGCACGGCAAGGCAAGGCAAGGGTAACGCAAGGCAAGGCACGGTTTGGGGAGGCAAGGCTAATGCACGACAACGCAAGGCTAGGCAATGCACGGCAAGGCAAGGAAAGGGTAACGCAAGGCAATGCACGGTCAGGCGAGGCAAGGCTAAGGCACGACAACGCAAGGCTAGGCAATGCACGGAAGGCAAGCAAAGAGTAACGGAAGGCAAGGAAGGCTAGGGAAAGCAGGGGAAGGCAATGGTAACGGAAGGAAAGGCACGGTAAGGGCAAACAAGACTAAGGCACGACAACACAGGGCTAGGCAATGCAGGGCAAGGCAAGGAAATGGTAACGCAAGGCAAGGCACGGTTTGGGGAGGCAAGGCTAATGCACGACAACGCAAGGCTAGGCAGTGCACGGCTAGGCAAGGAAAGAGTAACGGAAGGAAAGGAAGGCAAGGCAAAGCAAGGCAAGGCAAGTGTAACAAAAGGAAAGGCACGGCAAGGGGAAACAAGGCTAAGGAACGGCAACGCACGGCTACGCAATGCACGGCCAGGCAAGGAAAGGGTAACGCAAGGCAAGGCACGGTAAGGCAAGACAAGGCTAATGCACGACAACGCACGGCTAGGCAATGCAAGGCAAGGGAAGGAAAGGGTAACGCAAGGCAAGGCACGGTCAGGCGAGGCAAGGCTAATGCACGACAACGCAAGGCTAGGCAATGCACGGAAGGCAAGCAAAGAGTAACGGAAGGCAAGGAAGGCAAGGGAAACCAAAGCAAGGCAAGGGTAACGGAAGGAACGGCTCGACAAGGGGAAACAAGGCTAAGGCACGGCAACGCAGGGCTAGGCAATGCACGGCAAGGCAAGGAAAGGGTAACGCAAGGCAAGGCACGGTTAGGCGAGGCATGGCTAAGGCACGACAACGCAAGGCTAGGCAATGCACGGAAGGCAAGCAAAGAGTAACGGAAGGCGAGGAATGCAAGGCAAAGCAAGGCAACGCAAACAAGGCCATGGCAAGGTGAATAAAAGCTCAGGCACGACAACGCAAGGCTAGGCAATGCACGGCCAGCCAAGGAAAAGGTAAGGCAAGGCAAGGCACTGTGAGGCAAGGCAAGGCTAATGCACGACAGCGCAAGGCTAGGCAATGCACGGAAGGTAAGCAAAGAGTAACGGAAACCAAGGAAGGCAAGGGAAAGCAAGGCAAGGCAAGGGTATCGGAAGGAACGGCACGGCAAGGGGAAACACGGCTAAGGCACGACAACGCACGGCTAGGCAATGCACGGCAAGGCAAGGCAAGGGTAACACCAGGCAAGGCACGGTCAGGCAAGGCAAGGCTAATGCACGAAAAGGCAAGGCTAGGCAGTGCACGGCAAGGCAAGGAAAGGGTAACGCAAGGCAAGGCACTGTCAGGCGAGGCAAAACTAATGCACGACATCGCAAGGCTAGGCAGTGCACGGCTATGCAAGGAAAGAGTAACGGAAGGAAAGGAAGGCAAGGCAAAGCATGGCAAGGCAAGTGTAACCAAAGGCACGGCCACGGCAAGGGGAAACAAGGCTAAGGCACGACAACGCAAGGCTAGGCAATGCACGGAATGCAAGCAAAGAGTAACGGAAGACAAGGAATGCAAAGGAAAGCAGGGGAAGGTAGGGTAACGAAAGGAACGGCATGATAAGGGGAAACAAGGCTAAGGCACGACAACACGCTGCTAGGCAATGCAGGGCAAGGCAAGGAAAGGGTAACGCAAGGCAAGGCACGGTTTGGGGAGGCAAGGCTAATGCACGACAACGCAAGGCTAGGCAATGAACGGAAGGCAAGCAAAGAGTAACGGAAGGCAAGGAAGGCAAGGGAAAGCAAGGCAAGGCAAGTGTAACCAAAGGCACGGCCACGGCAAGGGGAAACAAGGCTAAGGCACAGCAACGCAAGGCTAGGCAATGCACGGGAAGGCAAGGAAAGGGTAACGCAAGGCAAGGCACGGTTAGGCGAGGCTGGGCTAAGGCTCGACAACGCAAGGCTAGGCAATGCACGGAAGGGAAGCAAAGAGTAACGGAAGGCAAGGAATGCAACGCCACGCAAGGCAACGCAAACAAGGCTATGGCAAGGTGAAAAAAGGCTCAGGCACGACAACGCAAGGCTAGGCAATGCACGGAAGGCAAGCAAAGAGTAACGGAATGGAAGGAAGGCAAGGCAAAGCAAGGCAAAGCAAGCAAGGCTATGGCAAGGTGAAACAAGGCTAAGGCACCACAACACACGTCTAGGCAATGCACGGCCAGCCAAGGAAAAGGTAACGCAAGGCAAGGCACTGTGAGGCAAGGCAAGGCTAATGCACGACAGCGCAAGGCTAGGCAATGCACGGAAGGCAAGCAAAGAGTAACGGAAACCAAGGAAGGCAAGGGAAAGCAAGGCAAGGCAAATGTAACGGAAGTAACAGCACGGCAAGGGGAAACACGGCTAAGGCACGACAACGCACGGCTAGGCAATGCACGGCAAGGCAAGGCAAGGGTAACACCAGGCAAGGCACGGTCAGGCAACGCAAGGCTAATGCACGACAAGGCAAGGCTAGGCAGTGCACGGCAAGGCAAGGAAAGGGTAACGCAAGGCAAGGCACGGTTAGGGGAGGCAAGGCTAATGCAGGACAACGCAAGGCTAGGCAATGCACGGAAGGCAAGCAAAGAGTAACGGAAGGCAAGGAAGGCAAGGCAAAGCAAGGCAACGCAAGCAAGGCTATGGCAAGGTGAAAAAAGGCTAAGACACGACAACGCAAGGCTAGGCAATGCACGGAAGGCAAGCAACGAGTAACGGAAGGCAAGGAAGGCAAGGGAAAGCAAGGCAAGGCAAGGGTAACGGAAGGAACGGCACGGTAAGGGGAAACAAAGCTAAGGCACGACAACGCAGGGCTAGGCAATGCAGGGCAAGTCAAGGAAAGGGTAACGCAAGGCAAGGCACGGTGAGGCAAGACAAGGCAAATGCACGACAACGCACGGCAGGCAATGCACGGCAAGGCAAGGATAGGGTACCGCAAGGCAAGGCACGGTCAGGCGAGGCAAGGCTAAGGAACGACAACGCAAGGCTAGGCAATGCACGGAAGGCAAGCAAAGAGTAACGGAAGGCAAGGAAGGCAAGGGAAAGCAAGGCAAGGCAATGGTAACGGAAGGAACGGCACGGCAAGGGGAAACAAGGCTATGGCACGACAACGCACGGCTAGGCAATGCACTGCAAGGCAAGGAAAGGGTAACGCAAGGCAAGGCACGTTGAGGCAAGGCAAGGCTGATGCACGACAACGCACGGCTAGGCAATTCACGGCAAGGCAAGGAAAGGGTAACGCAAGGCAAGGCACGGTCAGAAGAGGCAAGGCTAAGGCACGACAACGCAAGGCTAGGCAATGCACGGAAGGCAAGCAAAGAGTAAGGGAAGGCAAGGAATGCAAGGGAAAACAGGGGAAGGCAAGGGTAACGAAAGGAACGGCACGGTAAGGGGAAACAAGGCTAAGGCACGACAACACAGGGCTAGGCAATGCAGGGCAAGGCAAGGAAAGGGTAACGCAAGGCAAGGCACGGTCAGGCGAGGCAAGGCTAAGGCACGACAACGCAAGGGTAGGCAATGCACGGAAGGCAAGCAAAGAGTAACGGAAAGCAAGGAAGGCAAGGGAAAGCAAGGCAAGGCAAGGTTAACGGAAGGAACGGCACGGCAAGGGGAAACAAGGCTAAGGCACGGCAACGTACGGCTAGGCAATGCAGGGCAAGGCAAGGAAATGGTAACGCAAGGCAAGGCACGGTTTGGGGAGGCAAGGCTAATGCACAACAACTCAAGGCTAGGCAGTGCACGGCTAGGTAAGGAAAGAGTAACGGAAGGAAAGGAAGGCAAGGCAAAGCAAGGCAAGGCAAGTGTAACAAAAGGCAAGGCACGGCAAGGGGAAACAAGGCTAAGGAACGGAAACACACGGCTAGGCAATGCACGACCAGGCAAGGAAAGGGTAACGCAAGGCAAGGCACTGTCAGGCGAGGCAAAACTAATGCACGACATCGCAAGGCTAGGCAGTGCACGGCTAGGCAAGGAAAGAGTAACAGAAGGAAAGGAAGGCAAGGCAAAGCATGGCAAGGCAAGTGTAACAATAGGCACGGCACGGCAAGGGGAAACAAGGCTAAGGCACGACAACGCAAGGCTAGGCAATGCACGGAAGGCAAGCAAAGAGTAACGGAAGGCAAGGAATGCAAAGGAAAGCAGGGGAAGGCAAGGTTAACGAAATGAACGGCACGATAAGGGGAAACAAGGCTAAGGCACGACAACACGCTGCTAGGGAATGCAGGGCAAGGCAAGGAAAGGGTAACGCAAGGCAAGGCACGGTTTGGGGATTCAAGGCCAATGCACGACAACGCAAGGCTAGGCAATGCAAGGAAGGCAAGCAAAGAGTAACGGAAGGCAAGGAAGGCAAGGCAAAGCAAGGCAACGCAAGCAAGTCTATGGCAAGGTGAAAAAAGGCTAAGACACGACAACGCAAGGCTAGGCAATGCACGGAAGGCAAGCAAAGAGTAACGGAAGGCCAGGAAGGCAAGGGAAAGCAAGGCAAGGCAAAGGTAACGGAAGGAACGGCACGGTAAGGGGAAACAAAGCTAACGCATGACAATGCAGGGCTAGGCAATGCACGGCAAGGCAAGGAAAGGGTAACGCAAGGCAAGGAACGGTGAGACAAGACAAGGCAAATGCACGACAACGCACGGCTAGGCAATGCACGGCAAGGCAAGGAAAGGGTACCGCAAGGCAAGGCACGGTCAGGCGAGGCAAGGCGAAGGAACGACAAGGGTAACGCAAGGCAAGGCACGGTGAAGGGTAACGCAAGGCAAACGCAACGCAAGGCTAGGCAATGAACTTGAAGGCAAGGAAAGGGTAACGCAAGGCAAGGCACGGTGAGGCAAGGCAAGGCTGATGCACGACAACGCATGGCTAGGCAATTCACGGCAAGGCAAGGAAAGGGTAACGCAAGGCAAGGCACGGTCAGGCGAGGCAAGGCTAAGGCACGACAACGCAAGGTTAGGCAATGCACGGAAGGCAAGCAAAGAGTAACGGAAGGCAAGGAAGGCAAGGGAAACCAAGGCAAGGGTAACGGAAGGAACGGCTCGGCAAGGGGAAACAAGGCTAAGGCACGGCAACGCAGGGCTAGGCAATGCACGGCAAGGCAAGGAAAGGGTAACGCAAGGCAAGGCACTGTCAGGCGAGTCAATGCTAATGCACGACATCGCAAGGCTAGGCAGTGCACGGCTAGGCAAGGAAAAAGTAACGGAAGGAAAGGAAGGCAAGGCAAAGCATGGCAAGGCAAGTGTAACAACAGGCACGGCACGGCAAGGGGAAACAAGGCTAAGGCACGACAACGCAAGGCTAGGCAATGCACGAAAGGCAAGCAAAGAGTAACGGAAGGCAAGGAATGCAAAGGAAAGCATGGGAAGGCAAGGGTAACGAAAGGAACGGCACGGTAAGGGGAAACAAGGCTAAGGCACGACAACACAGGGCTAGGCAATGCAGGGCAAGGCAAGGAAAGGGTAACACAAGGCAAGGCACGGTTTGGGGAGGCAAGGCTAATGCACGACAACGCAAGGCTAGGCAATGCACGGAAGGCAAGCAAAGAGTAACGGAAGGCAAGGAAGGCAAGGGAAAGCAAGGCAAGGCAAGGGTAACGGAAGGAACGGCACGGCAAGGGGAAACAAGGCTAAGGCACGGCAACGCACGGCTAGGCAATGCACGGCAAGGCAAGGAAAGTGTAACGCAAGGCAAGGCACGGTGAGGCAAGGCAAAGCTGATGCACGACAACGCACGGCTAGGCAATGCACGGCAAGGCAAGGAAAGGGTAACGCAAGGCAAGGCACGGTCAGGCGAGGCAAGGCTAAGGCACGACAACGCAAGGCTAGGCAATGCACGGAAGGCAAGCAAAGAGTAACGGAAGGCAAGGAGGGCAAGGGAAAGCAGGGGAAGGCAAGGGTAAGGGAAGAAACGGCACGGTAAAGGGAAACAAGCCTCAGGCACGACAACGCAGGGCTAGGCAATGCACGGCAAGTCAAGGAAAGGGTAACGCAAGGCAAGGCACGGTCAGGCGCGGCAAGGGTAATGCACGACAACGCAAGGCTACGCAGTGCACGGCTAGGAAATGAAAGAGTAACGGAAGGAAAGGAAGGCAAGGCAAAGCAAGGCAAGGAAAGTGTAACAAAAGGCAAGGCACGGCAAGGGGAAACAAGGCTAAGGCACGGCAACGCAAGGCTAAGCAATGCACGGCCAGGCATGGAAAGGGTAACGCAAGGCACGGCACGGTCGGGCGAGGCAAGGCTAATGCATGACAGCGCAAGGCTAGGCAATGCACGGAAGGCAAGCAAAGAGTAACGGAAACCAAGGAAGGCAAGGGAAATCAAGGCAAGGCAAGGGTAAGGGAAGGAAGGGCACGGCAAGGGGAAACAAGGCTAAGGCACGACAACACACGGCTAGGCAATTCACGGCAAGGCAAGGAAAGGGTAACGCCAGGCAAGGCACGGTCAGGCAAGGCAAGGCTAATGCACGACAAGGCAAGGCTAGGCAATGCACGGCAAGGCAAGGAAAGGGTAACGCAAGGCAAGGCACGGTCAGGCGAGGCAAGGCTAAGGCACGACAACGCAAGGCTAGGCAATGCACGGAAGGCAAGCAAAGAGTAACGGAAGGCAAGGAATGCAAGGCAAAGCAAGGCAACGGAAGCAAGGCTATGGCAAGGTGAAAAAAGGCTAAGGCACGACAACGCAAGGCTAGGCAATGCACGGAAGGCAAGCAAAGAGTAACGGAAGGCAAGGAAGGCAAGGCAAAGCAAGGCAACGCAAGCAAGTCTATGGCAAGGTGAAAAAAGGCTAAGACACGACAACGCAAGGCTAGGCAATGCACGGAAGGCAAGCAAAGAGTAACGGAATGCAAGGAAGGCAAGGGAAAGCAAGGCAAGGCAAGGGTAACGGAAGGAACGGCACGGTAAGGGGAAACAAAGCTAAGGCACGACAATGCAGGGCTAGGCAATGCACGGCAAGGCAAGGAAAGGGTAACGCAAGGCAAGGCACGGTGAGGCAAGACAAGGCTAATGCACGACAACGCACGGCTACGCAATGCACGGCAAGGCAAGGAAAGGGTAACGCAAGGCAAGGCACGGTCAGGCGAGGCAAGACTGATGCACGACAACGCACGGCTAGGCAATGCACGGAAGACAAGCAAAGAGTAAAGGAAGGCAAGGAATGCACAGGAAAGCAGGGGAAGGCAAGAATAACGAATGGAACGGCACGGTAAGGGGAAACAAGGCTGAGGCACGACAACACAGGGCTAGGCAATGCAGGGCAAGGCAAGGAAAGGGTAACGCAAGGCAAGGCACGGTTTGGGGAGGCAAGGCTAATGCACGACAACGCAAGGCTAGGCAATGCACGGAAGGCAAGCAAAGAGTAACGGAAGGAAAGGAAGGCAAGGCAAAGCAAGGCAAGGCAAGTGTAACAAAAGAAGAGGCACGGCAAGGGGAAACAAGGCTAAGGCACGGCAACGCACGGCTAGGCAATGCACGGCAAGGCAAGGAAAGGGTAACGCAAGGCAAGGCACGGTCAGGCGAGGCAAGGCTAAGGCACGACAACGCAAGGCTAGGCAGTGCACGGCTAGGCAAGGAAAGAGTAACGGAAGGAAAGGAAGGCAAGGCAAAGCAAGGCAAGGCAAGTGTAACAAAAGGCAAGGCACGGCAAGGGGAAACAAGGCTAAGGAACGGCAACGCACGGCTAGGCAATGCACGGCCAGGCAAGGAAAGGGTAACGCAAGGCAAGGCACGGTAAGGCAAGACAAGGCTAATGCACGACAACGCACGGCTAGGCAATTCACGGCAAGGCAAGGAAAGGGTAACGCAAGGCAAGGCACGGTCAGGCGAGGCAAGGCTAAGGCACGACAACGCAAGGCTAGGCAATGCACGGAAGGCAAGCAAAGAGTAACGGAAGGCAAGGAATGCAAGGGAAAGCAGGGGAAGGCAAGGGTAACGAAAGGAACGACACGGTAAGGGGAAACAAGGCTAAGGCACGACAACACAGGGCTAGGCAATGCAGGGCAAGGCAAGGTAAGGGTAACGCAAGGCAAGGCACGGTCAGTCGACGCAAGGCTAAGGCACGACAACGCAAGGCTAGGCAATGCACCGAAGCCAAGCAAAGAGTAACGGAACGCAAGGAAGGCAAGGGAAAGCAAGGCAAGGCAAGGTTAACGGAAGGAACGGCACGGCAAGGGGAAACAAGGCTAAGGCACGACAACGCACGGCTAGGCAATGCAGGGCAAGGCAAGGAAATGGTAACGCAAGGCAAGGCACGGTTTGGGGAGGCAAGGCTAAGGCACGACAACGCAAGGCTAGGCAATGCACGGAAGGCAAGGAAAGGGTAACGCAAGGCAAGGCACGGTCAGGCGAGGCAAGGCTAATGCACGACAACGCAAGGCTAGGCAATGCACGGAAGGCAAGCAAAGAGTAACGGAAGGCAAAGAAGGCAAGGGAAACCAAAGCAAGGCAAGGGTAACGGAAGGAACGGCACGGCAAGGGGAAACAAGGCTAAGGTACGACAACGCAAGGCTAGGCAATGCACGGAAGGCAAGCAAAGAGTAACGGAAGGCAAGGAAGGCAAGGGAAAGCAAGGCAAGGCAAGGGTAACGGAAGGAACGGCACGGCAAGGGGAAACAAGGCTAAGGCACGGCAACGCACGGCTAGGCAATGCACGGCAAGGCAAGGAAAGTGTAACGCAAGGCAAGGCACGGTGAGGCTAGGCAAAGCTGATGCACGACAACGCACGGCTAGGCAATGCACGGCAAGGCAAGGAAAGGGTAACGCAAGGCAAGGCACGGTCAGGCGAGGCAAGGCTAAGGCACGACAACGCAAGGCTAGGCAATGCACGGAAGGCAAGCAAAGAGTAACGGAAGGCAAGGAGGGCAAGGGAAAGCAGGGGAAGGCAAGGGTAACGGAAGAAACGGCACGGTAAGGGGAAACAAGCCTAAGGCACGACAACGCAGGTCTAGGCAATGCACGGCAAGTCAAGGAAAGGGTAGCGCAAGGCACGGCACGGTCAGGCGAGGCAAGGCTAATGCATGACAGCGCAAGGCTAGGCAATGCACGGAAGGCAAGCAAAGAGTAACGGAAACCAAGGAAGGCAAGGGAAATCAAGGCAAGGCAAGGGTAACGGAAGGAACGGCATGGCAAGGGGAAACAAGGCTAAGGCACGACAACGCACGGCTAGGCAATTCACGGCAAGGCAAGGAAAGGGTAACGCCAGGCAAGGCACGGTCAGGCAAGGCAAGGCTAATGCACGACAAGGCAAGGCTAGGCAGTGCACGGCAAGGCAAGTAAAGGGTAACGCAAGGCAAGGCACAGTCAGGCGAGGCAAGGCTAAGGCACGACAACGCAAGGCTAGGCAATGCACGGAAGGAAAGCAAAGAGTAACGGAAGGCAAGGAAAGCAAGGGAAAGCAAGGCAAGGCAAGGGTAACGGAAGGAACGGCACGGCAAGGGGAAACAAGGCTAAGGCACGACAACACAGGGCGAGGCAATGCAGGGCAAGGCAAGGAAAGGGTAACGCAAGGCAAGGCACGGTTTGGGGAGGCAAGGCTAATGCACGACAACGCAAGTCTAGGCAATGAACGGAAGGGAAGCAAAGAGTAACGGAAGGCAAGGAATGCAAGGCAAAGCAAGGCAACGCAAGCAAGTCTATGGCAAGGTGAAAAAAATCTAAGGCACGACCACGCAAGGCTAGGCAATGCACGGAAGGCAAGCAAAGAGTAACGGAAGGCAAGGAAGGCAAGGCAAAGCAAGGCAACGCAAGAAAGGCTATGGCAAGGTGAAAAAAGGCTAAGACACGACAACGCAAGGCTAGGCAATGCACGGAAGGCAAGCAAAGAGTAACGGAATGCAAGGAAGGCAAGGGAAAGCAAGGCAAGGCAAGGGTAATGGAAGGAACGGCACGGTAAGGGGAAACAAAGCTAAGGCACGACAATGCAGGGCTAGGCAATGCACGGCAAGGCAAGGAAAGGGTAACGCAAGGCAAGGCACGGTGAGGCAAGACAAGGCAAATGCACGACAACGCACGGCTACGCAATGCACGGCAAGGAAAGGAAAGGGTACCGCAAGGCAAGGCACGGTCAGGCGAGGCAAGGCTGATGCACGACAACGCACGGCTAGGCAATGCACGGAAGGCAAGCAAAGAGTAAAGGAAGGCAAGGAATGCAAAGGAAAGTAGGGGAAGGCAAGAGTAACGAAAGGAACGGCACGGTAAGGGGAAACAAGGCTGAGGCACGACAACACAGGGCTAGGCAATGCAGGGCAAGGCAAGGAAAGGGTAACGCAAGGCAAGGCACGGTTTGGGGAGGCAAGGCTAATGCACGACAACGCGAGGCTAGGCAATGCACGGAAGGCAAGCAAAGAGTAACGGAAGGAAAGGAAGGCAAGGCAAAGCAAGGCAAGGCAAGTGTAACAAAAGGAAAGGCACGGCAAGGGGAAACAAGGCTAAGGAACGGAAACGCACGGCTAGGCAATGCACGACCAGGCAAGGAAAGGGTAACGCCAGGCAAGGCACGGTCAGGCAAGGCAAGGCTAATGCACGACAAGGCAAGGCTAGGCAGTGCACGGCAAGGCAAGTAAAGGGTAACGCAAGGCAAGGCACTGTCAGGCGAGGCAAGGCTAAGGCACGACAACGCAAGGCTAGGCAAAGCACGGAAGTAGAGCAAAGAGTAACGGAAGGCAAGGAAAGCAAGGGAAAGCAAGGCAAGGCAAGGGTAACGGAAGGAACGGCACGGCAAGGGGAAACAAGGCTAAGGCACGGCAACACAGGGCTACGCAATGCAGGGAAAGGCAAGGAAAGGGTAATGCAAGGCAAGGCACGGTTTGGGGAGGCAAGGCTAATGCACGACAACGCAAGGCTAGGCAATTCACGGCAAGGCAAGGAAAGGGTAACGCAAGGCAAGGCACGGTCAGGCGAGGCAACACTAAGGCACGACAACGCAAGGCTAGGCAATGCACGGAAGGCAAGCAAAGAGTAACGGAAGGCAAGGAAGGCTAGGGAAAGCAGGGGAAGGCAATGGTAACGGAAGGAACGGCACGGTAAGGGCAAACAAGACTAAGGCACGACAACACAGGGCTAGGCAATGCAGGGCAAGGCAAGGAAATGGTAACGCAAGGCAAGGCACGGTTTGGGGAGGCAAGGCTAATGCACGACAACGCAAGGCTAGGCAGTGCACGGCTAGGCAAGGAAAGAGTAACGGAAGGAAAGGAAGGCAAGGCAAAGCAAGGCAAGGCAAGTGTAACAAAAGGCAAGGCACGGCAAGGGGAAACAAGGCTAAGGAACGGCAACGCACGGCTAGGCAATTCACGGCCAGGCAAGGAAAGGGTAACGCAAGGCAAGGCACGGTCAGGCGAGGCAAGGCTAAGGTACGACAACGCAAGGCTAGGCAATGCACGGAAGGCAAGCAAAGAGTAACGGAAGGCAAGGAAGGCAAGGGAAAGCAAGGCAAGTCAAGGGTAACGGAAGGCACGGCACCGCAAGGGGAAACAAGGCTAAGGCACGACAACGCACGGCTAGGCAATGCACGGCAAGGCAAGGAAAGGGTAGCGCAAGGCAAGGCACGGTGAGGCAAGGCAAGGCTAATGCACGAAAACGCACGGCTAGGCAATGCACGGCAAGGCAAGGAAAAGGTAACGCAAGGCAAGGCACGGTGAGGCAAGGCAAGGCTAATGCACGACAACGCAAGGCTAGGCAATGCACGGAAGGGAAGCAAAGAGTAACGAAAGGCAAGGAATGCAAGGCAAAGGAAGGCAACGCAAGAAAGGCTATGGCAAGGTGAAAAAAGGCTAAGGCACGACAACGCACGGCTAGGCAATGCACGGCAAGGCAAGGAAAGAGTAACGGAAGGCAAGGAAGGCAAGGCAAAGCAAGGCAACGCAAGCAAGGCTATGGCAAGGTGAAAAAAGGCTAAGGCACGACAACGCAAGGTTAGGCAATGCACGGAAGGCAAGCAAAGAGTAACGGAAGGCAAGGAATGCAAGGCAAAGCAAGGCAACGCAAGCAAGGCTATGGCAAGGTGATAAAAGGCTAAGTCAAGACAACGCAAGGTTAGGCAATGCACGGAAGGCAAGCAAAGAGTAACGGAAGGCAAGGAAGGCAAGGCAAAGCAAGGCAACGCAAGCAAGGTTATGGCAAGGTGAAACAAGGCTAAGGCAGCAAGCAAGGTTATGGCAAGGTGAAACAAGGCTAAGGCACCACAACGCACGGCTAGGCAATGCACGGCCAGCCAAGGAAAAGGTAACGCAAGGCAAGGCACTGTGAGGCAAGGGAAGGCTAATGCACGACAGCGCAAGGCTAGGCAATGCACGGAAGGCAAGCAAAGAGTAACGGAAGGCAAGGAAGGCAAGGGAAAGCAAGGCAAGGCAAGGGTAACGGAAGGAACGGCCCGGCAAGGGGAAACAAGGCTAAGGCACGGCAACGCACGGCTAGGCAATGCAATGCCAGGCAAGGAAAGAGTAACGCAAGGCAAGAAACTGTCAGGTGAGGCAAGGCTAAGGCACGACAACGCAAGGCTAGGCAGTGCACGGCTAGGCAAGGAAAGAGTAACGGAAGGAAAGGAAGGCAAGGCAAAGCAAGGCAAGGCAAGTGTAACAAAAGGCAAGGAACGGCAAGGGGAAACAAGGCTAAGGAACGGCAACGCACGGCTAGGCAATGCACGGACAGGCAAGGAAAGGGTAACGCAAGGCAAGGCACGGTAAGGCAAGACAAGGCAAGGAAAGGGTAACGCAAGGCAAGGCACGGTCAGGCGAGGCAAGGCTAAGGCACGACAACGCAAGGCTAGGCAATGCACGGAAGGCAAGCAAAGAGTAACGGAAGGCAAGGAATGCAAGGGAAAGCAGGGGAAGGCAAGGGTAACGAAAGGAACGGCACGGTAAGGGGAAACAAGGCTAAGGCACGACAACACAGGGCTAGGCAATGCAGGGCAAGGCAAGGTAAGGGTAACGCAAGGCAAGGCACGGTCAGGCGAGGCAAGGCTAAGGCACGACAACGCAAGGCTAGGCAATGAACGGAAGGCAAGCAAAGAGTAACGGAAGGCAAGGAAGGCAAGGGAAAGCAAGGCAAGGCAAGTGTTCCCAAAGGCACGGCCACGGCAAGGGGAAACAAGGCTAAGGCACGGCAACGCAAGGCTAGGCAATGCACGGCAAGGCAAGGAAAGGGTAACGCAAGGCAAGGCACGGTTAGGCGAGGCTTGGCTAAGGCTCGACAACGCAAGGCTAGGCAATGCACGGAAGGCAAGCAAAGAGTAACGGAAGGCAAGGAATGCAACGCAAAGCAAGGCAACGCAAACAAGGCTATGGCAAGGTGAAAAAAGGCTCAGGCACGACAACGCAAGGCTAGGCAATGCACGGAAGGCAAGCAAAGAGTAACGGAATGGAAGGAAGGCAAGGCAAAGCAAGGCAAAGCAAGCAAGGCTATGGCAAGGTGAAACAAGGCTAAGGCACCACAACGCACGTCTAGGCAATGCACGGCAAGCCAAGGAAAAGGTAACGCAAGGCAAGGCACTGTGAGGCAAGGCAAGGCTAATGCACGACAGAGCAAGTCTAGGCAATGCACGGAAGGCAAGCAAAGAGTAACGGAAACCAAGGAAGTCAAGGGAAAGCAAGGCAAGGCAAGGGTAACGGAAGGAACAGCACGGCAAGGGGAAACACGGCTAAGGCACGACAACGCACGGCTAGGCAATGCACGGCAAGGCAAGGCAAGGGTAACACCAGGCAAGGCACGGTCAGGCAAGGCAAGGCTAATGCACGACAAGGCAAGGCTAGGCAGTGCACGGCAAGGCAAGGAAAGGGTAACGCAAGGCAAGGCACTGTCAGGCGAGGCAAGGCTAAGGCACGACAACGCAAGGCTAGGCAATGCACGGAAGGAAAGCAAAGAGTAACGGAACGCAAGGAAAGCAAGGGAAAGCAAGGCAAGGCAAGGGTAACGGAAGGAACGGCACGGCAAGCGGAAACAAGGCTACGGCACGACAACGGACGGATAGGCAATGCACGGCAAGGCAAGGCAAGGGTAACGCAAGGCAAGGCACGGTTTGGGGAGGCAAGGCTAATGCACGACAACGCAAGGCTAAGCAACTCACGGCAAGGCAAGGAAAGGGTAACCCAAGGCAAGGCACGGTCAGGCGAGGCAACACTAAGGCACGACAACGCAAGGCTAGGCAATGCACGGAAGGCAAGCAAAGAGTAACGGAAGGCAAGGAAAGCTAGGGAAAGCAGGGGAAGGCAATGGTAACGGAAGGAACGGCACGGTAAGGGCAAACAAGACTAAGGCACGACAACACAGGGCTAGGCAATGCAGGGCAAGGCAAGGAAATGGTAACGCAAGGCAAGGCACGGTTTGGGGAGGCAAGGCTAATGCACGACAACGCAAGGCTAGGCAGTGCACGGCTAGGCAAGGAAAGAGTAACGGAAGGAAAGGAAGGCAAGGCAAAGCAAGCAAGGCAAGTGTAACAAAAGGCAAGGCACGGCAAGGGGAAACAAGGCTAAGGAACGGCAACGCACGGCTAGGCAATGCACGGCCAGGCAAGGAAAGGGTAACGCAAGGCAAGGCACGGTCAGGCGAGGCAAGGCTAAGGCACGACAACGCACGGCTAGACAATGCACGGCAAGGGAAGGAAAGGGTAACGCACGGCAAGGCACGGTTAGGCGAGGCAAGGCTAAGACACGACAACGCAAGGCTAGGCAATGCACGGAAGGCAAGCAAAGAGTAACGGAAGGCAAGGAATGCAAGGCAAAGCAAGGCAACGCAAGCAAGTCTATGGCAAGGTGAAAAATTGCTAAGGCACGACCACGCAAGGGTAGGCAATGCACGGAAGGCAAGCAAAGAGTAACGGAATGCAAGGAAGGCAAGGCAAAGCAAGGCAACGCAAGCAAGTCTATGACAAGGTGAAAAAAGGCTAAGACACGACAACGCAAGGCTAGGCAATGCACGGAAGGCAAGCAAAGAGTAACGGACGGCAAGGAATGCAAGGCAAAGCAAGGCAACGCAAGCAAGGCTATGGCAAGTTGAAAAAAGGCTAAGGCACGACAGCGCAAGGTTAGGCAATGCAACGGAAGGCAAGCAAAGAGTAACGGAATGGAAGGTAGGCAAGGCAAAGCAAGCAAGGCTATGGCAAGGTGAAACAAGGCTAAGGCACCACAACGCACGGCTCGGCAATGCACGGCCAGCCAAGGAAAAGGTAACGCAAGGCAAGGCACTGTGAGGCAAGGCAAGGCTAATGCACGACAGCGCAAGGCTAGGCAATGCACGGAAGGCAAGCAAAGAGTAACGGAAGGCAAGGAAGGCAAGGCAAAGCAAGGCAAGGCAAGTGTAACAAAAGGCAAGGCACGGCAAGGGGAAACAAGGCTAAGGAACGGCAACGCACGGCTAGGCAATGCACGGCCAGGCAAGGAAAGGGTAACGCAACGCAAGGCATGGTAAGGCAAGACAAGGCTCATGCACGACAACGCACGGCTAGGCAATGCACGGCAAGGCAAGGAAAGGGTAACGCAAGGCAAGGCACGATTTGGGGAGGCAAGGCTAATGCACGACAACGCAAGGCTAGGCAGTGCACGGCTAGGCAAGGAAAGAGTAACGGAAGGAAAGGAAGGCAAGGCAAAGCAAGGCAAGGCAAGTGTAACAAAAGGAAAGGCACGGCAAGGGGAAACAAGGCTAAGGAACGGCAACGCACGGCTAGGCAATGCACGGCCAGGCAAGGAAAGGGTAACGCAAGGCAAGGCACGGTAAGGCAAGACAAGGCTAATGCACGACAACGCACGGCTAGGCAATGCAAGGCAAGGCAAGGAAAGGGTAACGCAAGGCAAGGCACGGTCAGGCGAGGCAAGGCTAATGCACGACAACGCAAGGCTAGGCAATGCACGGAAGGCAAGCAAAGAGTAACGGAAGGCAAGGAAGGCAAGGGAAACCAAAGCAAGGCAAGGGTAACGGAAGGAACGGCTCGACAAGGGGAAACAAGGCTAAGGCACGGCAACGCAGGGCTAGGCAATGCACGGCAAGGCAAGGAAAGGGTAACGCAAGGCAAGGCACGGTTAGGCGAGGCATGGCTAAGGCACGACAACGCAAGGCTCGGCAATGCACGGAAGGCAAGCAAAGAGTAACGGAAGGCGAGGAATGCAAGGCAAAGCAAGGCAACGCAAACAAGGCTATGGCAAGGTGAATAAAAGCTCAGGCACGACAACGCAAGGCTAGGCAATGCACGGCCAGCCAAGGAAAAGGTAAGGCAAGGCAAGGCACTGTGAGGCAAGGCAAGGCTAATGCACGACAGCGCAAGGCTAGGCAATGCACGGAAGGTAAGCAAAGAGTAACGGAAACCAAGGAAGGCAAGGGAAAGCAAGGCAAGGCAAGGGTAACGGAAGGAACGGCACGGCAAGGGGAAACACGGCTAAGGCACGACAACGCACGGCTAGGCAATGCACGGCAAGGCAAGGCAAGGGTAACACCAGGCAAGGCACGGTCAGGCAAGGCAAGGCTAATGCACGAAAAGGCAAGGCTAGGCAGTGCACGGCTATGCAAGGAAAGAGTAACGGAAGGAAAGGAAGGCAAGGCAAAGCATGGCAAGGCAAGTGTAACCAAAGGCACGGCCACGGCAAGGGGAAACAAGGCTAAGGCACGACAACGCAAGGCTAGGCAATGCACGGCCAGCCAAGGAAAAGGTAACGCAAGGCAAGGCACTGTGAGGCAAGGCAAGGCTAATGCACGACAGCGCAAGGCTAGGCAATGCACGGAAGGTAAGCAAAGAGTAACGGAAGACAAGGAATGCAAAGGAAAGCAGGGGAAGGTAAGGGTAACGAAAGGAACGGCATGATAAGGGGAAACAAGGCTAAGGCACGACAACACGCTGCTAGGCAATGCAGGGCAAGGCAAGGAAAGGGTAACGCAAGGCAAGGCACGGTTTGGGGAGGCAAGGCTAATGCACGACAACGCAAGACTAGGTAATGAACGGAAGGCAAGCAAAGAGTAACGGAAGGCAAGGAAGGCAAGGGAAAGCAAGGCAAGGCAAGTGTAACAAAAGGCACGGCCACGGCAAGGGGAAACAAGGCTAAGGCACAGCAACGCAAGGCTAGGCAATGCACGGGAAGGCAAGGAAAGGGTAACGCAAGGCAAGGCACGGTTAGGCGAGGCTGGGCTAAGGCTCGACAACGCAAGGCTAGGCAATGCACGGAAGGGAAGCAAAGAGTAACGGAAGGCAAGGAATGCAACGCAAAGCAAGGCAACGCAAACAAGGCTATGGCAAGGTGAAAAAAGGCTAAGGCACGACAACGCAAGGCTAGGCAATGCACGGAAGGCAAGCAAAGAGTAACGGAAGGCAAGGAATGCAACGCAAAGCAAGGCAACGCAAACAAGGCTATGGCAAGGTGAAAAAAGGCTCAGGCACGACAACGCAAGGCTAGGCAATGCACGGAAGGCAAGCAAAGAGTAACGGAATGGAAGGAAGGCAAGGCAAAGCAAGGCAAGGCAAGCAAGGCTATGGCAAGGTGAAACAAGGCTAAGGCACCACAACACACGTCTAGGCAATGCACGGCCAGCCAAGGAAAAGGTAACGCAAGGCAAGGCACTGTGAGGCAAGGCAAGGCTAATGCACGACAGCGCAAGGCTAGGCAATGCACGGAAGACAAGCAAAGAGTAACGGAAACCAAGGAAGGCAAGGGAAAGCAAGGCAAGGCAAATGTAACGGAAGGAACAGCACGGCAAGGGGAAACACGGCTAAGGCACGACAACGCACGGCTAGGCAATGCACGGCAAGGCAAGGCAAGGGTAACACCAGGCAAGGCACGGTCAGGCAAGGCAAGGCTAATGCACGACAAGGCAAGGCTAGGCAGTGCACGGCAAGGCAAGGAAAGGGTAACGCAAGGCAAGGCACGGTTAGCGGAGGCAAGGCTAATGCAGGACAACGCAAGGCTAGGCAATGCACGGAAGGCAAGGAAAGAGTAACGGAAGGCAAGGAAGGCAAGGCAAAGCAAGGCAACGCAAGCAAGGCTATGGCAAGGTGAAAAAAGGCTAAGACACGACAACGCAAGGCTAGGCAATGCACGGAAGGCAAGCAACGAGTAACGGAAGGAAAGGAAGGCAAGGGAAAGCAAGGCAAGGCAAGGGTAACGGAAGGAACGGCACGGCAAGGGGAAACAAGGCTAAGGCACGACAATGCAGGGCTAGGCAATGCACGGCAAGGCAAGGAAAGGGTAACGCAAGGCAAGGCACGGTGAGGCAAGACAAGGCAAATGCACGACAACGCACGGCTAGGCAATGCACGGAAAGGCAAGGAAAGGGTACCGCAAGGCAAGGCACGGTCAGGCGAGGCAAGGCTAAGGCACGACAACGCAAGGCTAGGCAATGCACGGAAGGCAAGCAAAGAGTAACGGAAGGCAAGGAAGGCAAGGGAAAGCAAGGCAAGGCAATGGTAACGGAAGGAACGGCACGGCAAGGGGAAACAAGGCTAAGGCACGACAACGCACGGCTAGGCAATGCACGGCAAGGCAAGGAAAGGGTAACGCAAGGCAAGGCACGTTGAGGCAAGGCAAGGCTGATGCACGACAACGCACGGCTAGGCAATTCACGGCAAGGCAAGGAAAGGGTAACGCAAGGCAAGGCACGGTCAGAAGAGGCAAGGCTAAGGCACGACAACGCAAGGCTAGGCAATGCACGGAAGGCAAGCAAAGAGTAAGGGAAGGCAAGGAATGCAAGGGAAAACAGGGGAAGGCAAGGGTAACGAAAGGAACGGCACGGTAAGGGGAAACAAGGCTAAGGCACGACAACACAGGGCTAGGCAATGCAGGGCAAGGCAAGGTAAGGGTAACGCAAGGCAAGGCACGGTCAGGCGAGGCAAGGCTAAGGCACGACAACGCAAGGGTAGGCAATGCACGGAAGGCAAGCAAAGAATAACGGAAAGCAAGGAAGGCAAGGGAAAGCAAGGCAAGGCAAGGTTAACGGAAGGAACGGCACGGCAAGGGGAAACAAGGCTAAGGCACGGCAACGTACGGCTAGGCAATGCAGGGCAAGGCAAGGAAATGGTAACGCAAGGCAAGGCACGGTTTGGGGAGGCAAGGCTAATGCACAACAACTCAAGGCTAGGCAGTGCACGGCTAGGTAAGGAAAGAGTAACGGAAGGAAAGGAAGGCAAGGCAAAGCAAGGCAAGGCAAGTGTAACAAAAGGCAAGGCACGGCAAGGGGAAACAAGGCTAAGGAACGGAAACGCACGGCTAGGCAATGCACGACCAGGCAAGGAAAGGGTAACGCAAGGCAAGGCACTGTCAGGCGAGGCAAAACTAATGCACGACATCGCAAGGCTAGGCAGTGCACGGCTAGGCAAGGAAAGAGTAACGGAAGGAAAGGAAGGCAAGGCAAAGCATGGCAAGGCAAGTGTAACAATAGGCACGGCACGGCAAGGGGAAACAAGGCTAAGGCACGACAACGCAAGGCTAGGCAATGCACGGAAGGCAAGCAAAGAGTAACGGAAGGCAAGGAATGCAAAGGAAAGCAGGGGAAGGCAAGGTTAACGAAATGAACGGCACGATAAGGGGAAACAAGGCTAAGGCACGACAACACGCTGCTAGGGAATGCAGGGCAAGGCAAGGAAAGGGTAACGCAAGGCAAGGCACGGTTTGGGGATTCAAGGCCAATGCACGACAACGCAAGGCTAGGCAATGCAAGGAAGGCAAGCAAAGAGTAACGGAAGGCAAGGAAGGCAAGGCAAAGCAAGGCAACGCAAGCAAGTCTATGGCAAGGTGAAAAAAGGCTAAGACACGACAACGCAAGGCTAGGCAATGCACGGAAGGCAAGCAAAGAGTAACGGAAGGCCAGGAAGGCAAGGGAAAGCAAGGCAAGGCAAAGGTAACGGAAGGAACGGCACGGTAAGGGGAAACAAAGCTAACGCATGACAATGCAGGGCTAGGCAATGCACGGCAAGGCAAGGAAAGGGTAACGCAAGGCAAGGCACGGTGAGACAAGACAAGGAAAATGCACGACAACGCACGGCTAGGCAATGCACGGCAAGGCAAGGAAAGGGTACCGCAAGGCAAGGCACGGTCAGGCGAGGCAAGGCGAAGGAACGACAACGCAAGGCTAGGCAATGAACTTGAAGGCAAGGAAAGGGTAACGCAAGGCAAGGCACGGTGAGGCAAGGCAAGGCTGATGCACGACAACGCATGGCTAGGCAATTCACGGCAAGGCAAGGAAAGGGTAACGCAAGGCAAGGCACGGTCAGGCGAGGCAAGGCTAAGGCACGACAACGCAAGGTTAGGCAATGCACGGAAGGCAAGTAAAGAGTAACGGAAGGCAAGGAAGGCAAGGGAAACCAAGGCAAGGGTAACGGAAGGAACGGCTCGGCAAGGGGAAACAAGGCTAAGGCACAGCAACGCAGGGCTAGGCAATGCACGGCAAGGCAAGGAAAGGGTAACGCAAGGCAAGGCACTGTCAGGCGAGTCAATGCTAATGCACGACATCGCAAGGCTAGGCAGTGCACGGCTAGGCAAGGAAAAAGTAACGGAAGGAAAGGAAGGCAAGGCAAAGCATGGCAAGGCAAGTGTAACAACAGGCACGGCACGGCAAGGGGAAACAAGGCTAAGGCACGACAACGCAAGGCTAGGCAATGCACGAAAGGCAAGCAAAGAGTAACGGAAGGCAAGGAATGCAAAGGAAAGCATGGGAAGGCAAGGGTAACGAAAGGAACGGCACGGTAAGGGGAAACAAGGCTAAGGCACGACAACACAGGGCTAGGCAATGCAGGGCAAGGCAAGGAAAGGGTAACACAAGGCAAGGCACGGTTTGGGGAGGCAAGGCTAATGCACGACAACGCAAGGCTAGGCAATGCACGGAAGGCAAGCAAAGAGTAACGGAAGGCAAGGAAGGCAAGGGAAAGCAAGGCAAGGCAAGGGTAACGGAAGGAACGGCACGGCAAGGGGAAACAAGGCTAAGGCACGGCAACGCACGGCTAGGCAATGCACGGCAAGGCAAGGAAAGTGTAACGCAAGGCAAGGCACGGTGAGGCAAGGCAAAGCTGATGCACGACAACGCACGGCTAGGCAATGCACGGCAAGGCAAGGAAAGGGTAACGCAAGGCAAGGCACGGTCAGGCGAGGCAAGGCTAAGGCACGACAACGCAAGGCTAGGCAATGCACGGAAGGCAAGCAAAGAGTAACGGAAGGCAAGGAGGGCAAGGGAAAGCAGGGGAAGGCAAGGGTAACGGAAGAAACGGCACGGTAAGGGGAAACAAGCCTCAGGCAGGACAACGCAGGGCTAGGCAATGCACGGCAAGTCAAGGAAAGGGTAACGCAAGGCAAGGCACGGTCAGGCGCGGCAAGGGTAATGCACGACAACGCAAGGCTACGCAGTGCACGGCTAGGAAATGAAAGAGTAACGGAAGGAAAGGAAGGCAAGGCAAAGCAAGGCAAGGCAAGTGTAACAAAAGGCACGGCACGGCAAGGGGAAACAAGGCTAAGGCACGGCAACGCAAGGATAAGCAATGCACGGCCAGGCATGGAAAGGGTAACGCAAGGCACGGCACGGTCGGGCGAGGCAAGGCTAATGCATGACAGCGCAAGGCTAGGCAATGCACGGAAGGCAAGCAAAGAGTAACGGAAACCAAGGAAGGCAAGGGAAATCAAGGCAAGGCAAGGGTAAGGGAAGGAAGGGCACGGCAAGGGGAAACAAGGCTAAGGCACGACAACGCACGGCTAGGCAATGCACGGCAAGGCAAGGAAAGGGTAACGCCAGGCAAGGCACGGTCAGGCAAGGCAAGGCTAATGCACGACAAGGCAAGGCTAGGCAGTGCACGGCAAGGCAAGGAAAGGGTAACGCAAGGCAAGGCACAGTCAGGCGAGGCAAGGCTAAGGCACGACAACGCAAGGCTAGGCAATGCACGGAAGGTAAGCAAAGAGTAACGGAAGGCAAGGAATGCAAGGCAAAGCAAGGCAACGCAAGCAAGGCTATGGCAAGGTGAAAAAAATCTAAGGCACGACCACGCAAGGCTAGGCAATGCACGGAAGGCAAGCAAAGAGTAACGGAAGGCAAGGAAGGCAAGGCAAAGCAAGGCAACGCAAGAAAGTCTATGGAAAGGTGAAAAAAGGCTAAGACACGACAACGCAAGGCTAGGCAATGCACGGAAGGCAAGCAAAGAGTAACGGAATGCAAGGAAGGCAAGGGAAAGCAAGGCAAGGCAAGGGTAACGGAAGGAACGGCACGGCAAGGGGAAACAAGGCTAAGGCACGACAACGCAGGGCTAGGCAATGCACGGCAAGGCAAGGAAAGGGTAACGCAGGCAAGGCACGGTGAGGCAAGACAAGGCAAATGCACGACAACGCACGGCTACGCAATGCACGGCAAGGCAAGGAAAGGGTACCGCAAGGCAAGGCACGGTCAGGCGAGGCAAGACTGATGCACGACAACGCACGGCTAGGCAATGCACGGAAGACAAGCAAAGAGTAAAGGAAGGCAAGGAATGCACAGGAAAGCAGGGGAAGGCAAGAGTAACGAAAGGAACGGCACGGTAAGGGGAAACAAGGCTGAGGCACGACAACACAGGGCTAGGCAATGCAGGGCAAGGCAAGGAAAGGGTAACGCAAGGCAAGGCACGGTTTGGGGAGGCAAGGCTAATGCACGACAACGCAAGGCTAGGCAATGCACGGAAGGCAAGAAAGAGTAACGGAAGGCAAGGAAGGCAAGGGAAAGCAAGGCAAGGCAAGTGTAACAAAAGAAGAGGCACGGCAAGGGGAAACAAGGCTAAGGAACGGAAACGCACGGCTAGGCAATGCACGACCAGGCAAGGAAAGGTTAACGCCAGGCAAGGCACGGTCAGGCAAGGCAAGGCTAATGCACGACAAGGCAAGGCTAGGCAGTGCACGGCAAGGCAAGGAAAGGGTAACGCAAGGCAAGGCACTGTCAGGCGAGGCAAGGCTAAGGCACGACAACGCAAGGCTAGGCAATGCACGGAAGGAGAGCAAAGAGTAACGGAAGGCAAGGAAAGCAAGGGAAAGCAAGGCAAGGCAAGGGTAACGGAAGGAACGGCACGGCAAGGGGAAACAAGGCTAAGGCACGACAACACAGGGCTAGGCAATGCAGGGCAAGGCAAGGAAAGGGTAACGCAAGGCAAGGCACGGTTTGGGGAGGCAAGGCTAATGCACGACAACGCAAGGCTAGGCAATTCACGGCAAGGCAAGGAAAGGGTAACGCAAGGCAAGGCACGGTCAGGCGAGGCAAGGCTAAGGCACGACAACGCAAGGCTAGGCAATGCACGGAAGGCAAGCAAAGAGTAACGGAAGGCAAGGAAGGCTAGGGAAAGCAGGGGAAGGCAATGGTAACGGAAGGAACGGCACGGTACGGGCAAACAAGACTAAGGCACGACAACACAGGGCTAGGCAATGCAGGGCAAGGCAAGGAAATGGTAACGCAAGGCAAGGCACGGTTTGGGGAGGCAAGGCTAATGCACGACAACGCAAGGCTAGGCAGTGCACGGCTAGGCAAGGAAAGAGTAACGGAAGGAAAGGAAGGCAAGGCAAAGCAAGGCAAGGCAAGTGTAACAAAAGGCAAGGCACGGCAAGGGGAAACAAGGCTAAGGAACGGCAACGCACGGCTAGGCAATGCACGGCCAGGCAAGGAAAGGGTAACGCAAGGCAAGGCACGGTAAGGCAAGACAAGGCTAATGCACGACAACGCACGGCTAGGCAATGCACGGCAAGGCAAGGAAAGGGTAACGCAAGGCAAGGCACGGTCAGGCGAGGCAAGGCTAAGGCACGACAACGCAAGGCTAGGTAATGCACGGAATGCAAGAAAAGAGTAACGGAATGCAAGGAAGGCAAGGGAAAGCAAGGGAAGGCAAGGGTAACGGAAGGAACGGCACGGCAAGGGGAAACAAGGCTAAGGTACGACAACGCACGGCTAGGCAATGCACGGCAAGGCAAGGAAAGGGTAACCAAGGCAAGGCACGGTAAGGCAAGGCAAGGCTAATGCACGACAACGCACGGCTAGACAATGCACGGCAAGGGAAGGAAAGGGTAACGCACGGCAAGGCACGGTTAGGCGAGGCAAGGCTAAGACACGACAACGCAAGGCTAGGCAATGCACGGAAGGCAAGCAAAGAGTAACGGAATGGAAGGTAGGCAAGGCAAAGCAAGCAAGGCTATGGCAAGGTGAAACAAGGCTAAGGCACGACAACGCACGGCTAGGCAGTGCACGGCTAGGCAAGGAAAGAGTAACGGAAGGAAAGGAAGGCAAGGCAAAGCAAGGCAAGGCTAGTGTAACAAAAGGCAAGGCACGGCAAGGGGAAACAAGGCTAAGGAACGGCAACGCACGGCTAGGCAATGCACGGCCAGGCAAGGAAAGGGTAACGCAAGGCAAGGCACGGTCCGGCAAGGCAAGGCTGATGCACGACAACGCACGGCTCGGCAATTCACGGCAAGGAAAGGAAAGGGTAACGCAAGGCAAGGCACGGTCAGGCGATGCAAGGCTAAGGCACGACAACGCAAGGCTAGGCAATGCACGGAAGGCAAGCAAAGAGTAACGGAAGGCAAGGAATGCAAGGGAAAGCAGGGGAAGGCAAGGGTAACGGAAGGAACGGCACGGCAAGGGGAAACAAGGCTAAGGCACGACAACACAGGGCTAGGCAATGCACGGAAGGCAAGCAAAGAGTAACGGAAGGAAAGACAGGCAAGGGAAAGCAAGGCAAGGCAAGGGTAACGGAGGGAACGGCACAGCAAGGGGAAACAAGGCTAAGGCACGGCAACGCACGGCTAGGCAATGCACGGCAAGGCAAGGAAAGGGTAACGCAAGGCAAGGCACGGTAAGGCAAGACAAGGCTAATGCACGACAACGCACGGCTAGGCAATGCACGGCAAGGCAAGGAAAGGGTAACGCAAGGCAAGGCACGGTCAGGCGAGGCAAGGCTAATGCACGACAACGCAAGGCTAGGCAATGCACGGAAGGCAAGCAAAGAGTAACGGAAGGAACGGCTCGGCAAGGGGAAACAAGGCTAAGGCACGGCAACGCACGGCTAGGCAATGCACGGCAAGGCAAGGAAAGGGTAACGCAAGGCAAGGCACGGTCAGGCGAGGCAAAGCTAATGCACGACATCGCAAGGCTAGGCAGTGCACGGCTAGGCAAGGAAAGAGTAACGGAAGGAAAGGAAGGCAAGGCAAAGCATGGCAAGGCAAGTGTAACAACAGGCACGGCACGGCAAGGGGAAACAAGGCTAAGGCACGACAACGCAAGGCTAGGCAATGCTCGGAAGGCAAGGAAGGAGTAACGGAAGGCAAGGAATGCAAAGGAAAGCAGGAGAAGGCAAGGGTAACGAAAGGAACGGCACGGTAAGGGGAAACAAGGCTAAGGCACGACAACGCAGGGCTAGGCAATGCACGGCAAGGCAAGGAAAGGGTAACGCAAGGCAAGGCACGGTCAGGCGAGGCAAGGCTAAGGCACGACAAAGCAAGGCTAGGCAATGCACGGAAGGCAAGCAAAGAGTAACGGAACGCAAGGAAGGCAAGGGAAACCAAGGCAAGGCAAGGGTAACGGAAGGAACGGCACGGCAAGGGGAAACAAGGCTAATGCACGACAACGCACGGCTAGGCAATGCAGGGCAAGGCAAGGAAATGGTAACGCAAGGCAAGGCACGGTTTGGGGAGGCAAAGCTAATGCACGACAACGCAAGGCTAGGCAGTGCACGGCTAGGCAAGGAAAGAGTAACGGAAGGAAAGGAAGGCAAGGCAAAGCAAGGCAAGGCAAGTGTAACAAAAGGCAAGGCACGGCAAGGGGAAACAAGGCTAAGGAACGGCAACGCACGGCTAGGCAATGCACGGCCAGGCAAGGAAAGGGTAACGCAAGGCAAGGCACTGTAAGGCAAGACAAGGCTAAGGCACGACAACGCACGGCTAGGCAATGCACGGCAAGGCAAGGAAAGGGTAACGCAAGGCAAGGCACGGCAAGGCAAGGCAAGGCTAAGGCACGACAACGCACGGCTAGGCAATGCACGGTAGGCAAGCAAAGAGTAACGGAAGGCAAGGAATGCAAAGGAAAGCAGGGGAACGCAAGGGTAACGAAAGGAACGGCACAGTAAGGGGAAACAAGGCTAAGGCACGACAACGCACGGCTAGGCAATGCAGGCCAAGGCAAGGAAAGGGTAACGCAAGGCAATACACGGTTAGGGGAGGCAAGGGTAATGCACGACAACGCAAGGCTAGGCAATGCACGGAAGGCAAGCAAAGAGTAACGGAAGGAAAGGAAGGCAAGGGAAAGCAAAGCAAGGCAAGGGTAACGGAAGGAACGGCACAGGAAGGGGAATCAAGGCTAAGGCACGGCAACGCACGGCTAGGCAATGCACGGCAAGGCAAGGAAATGGTAACGCAAGGCAAGGCACGGTTTGTGGAGGCAAGGCTAATGCACGACAACGCAAGGCTAGGCAGTGCACGGCTAGGCAAGGAAAGAGTAACGTTAGGAATGGAAGGCAAGGCAAAGCAAGGCAAGGCAAGTGTAACAAAAGGCAAGGCACGGCAAGGGGAAACAAGGCTAAGGAACGGCAACGCACGGCTAGGCAATGCACGGCCAGGCAAGGAAAGGGTAACGCAAGGGAAGGCACGGTAAGGCAAGACAAGGCTAATGCACGACAACGCACGGCTAGGCAATGCACGGCAAGGCAAGGAAAGGGTAACGCAAGGCAAGGCACGGTCAGTCGAGGCAAGGCTAATGCACGACATCGCAAGGCTAGCAATGCACGGAAGGCAAGCAAAGAGTAACGGAAGGCATGGAAGGCAAGGGAAACCAAGACAAGGCAAGGGTAACGGAAGGAACGGCTCGGCAAGGGGAAACAAGGCTAAGGCACGGCAACGCAGGGCTATGCAATGCACGGCAAGGCAAGGAAAGGGTAACGCAAGGCAAGGCACTGTCAGGCGAGGCAAAGCTAATGCACTACATCGCAAGGCTAGGCAGTGCACGGCTAGAAAAGGAAAGAGTAACGGAAGGAGAGGAAGGCAAGGCAAAGCATGGCAAGGCATGTGTAACAACAGGCACGGCACGGCAAGGGCAAACAAGGCTAAGGCACGACAACGCAAGGCTAGGCAATGCACGGAAGGCAAGCAAAGAGTAACGGAAGGCAAGGAATGCAAAGGAAAGCAGGGGAAGGCAAGGGTAACGAAAGGAACGGCACGGTAAGGGGAAACAAGGCTAAGGCACGACAACACAGGGCTAGGCAATGCAGGGCAAGGCAAGGAAAGGGTAACGCAAGGCAAGTCACGGTTTGGGGAGGCAAGGCTAATGCACGACAACGCAAGGCTAGGCAATGCACGGAAGTCAAGCAAAGAGTAACGGAAGGCAAGGAAGGCAAGGGAAAGCAAGGCAAGGCTAGGGTAACGGAAGGAACGGCACGGCAAGGGGAAACAAGGCTAAGGCACGACAACGCAGGGCTAGGCAATGCACGGCAAGGCAAGGAAAGGGTAATGCAAGGCAAGGAACGGTCAGGCGAGGCAAGGGTAATGCACGACAACGCAAGGCTATGCAGTGCACGGATAGGCAAGGAAAGAGTAATGGAAGGAAAGGAAGGCAAGGCAAAGCAAGGCAAGGCAAGTGTAACAATAGGCACGGCACGGCAAGGGGAAACAAGGCTAAGGCACGACAACTCAACGCTAGGCAATGCACGGAATGCAAGCAAAGAGTAACGGAAGGCAAGGAATGCAAAGGAAAGCAGGGGAAGGCAAGGGTAACGAAAGGAACGGCACGATAAGGGGAAACAAGGCTAAGGCACGACAACACGCTGCTAGGCAATGCAGGGCAAGGCAAGGAAAGGGTAACGCAAGGCAAGGCACGGTCAGGCGAGGCAAGGCTAAGGCACGACAACGCAAGGCTAGGCAATGCACGGAAGGCAAGCAAAGAGTAACGGAAGGCAAGGAAGGCAAGGCAAAGCAAGGCAACGCAAGCAAGGCTATGGCAAGGTGAAAAAAGGCTAAGACACGACAACGCAAGGCTAGGCAATGCACGGAAGGCAAGCAAAGAGTAACGGAAGGCAAGGAAGGCAAGGGAAAGCAAGGCAAGGCAAGGGTAACGGAAGGAACGGCACGGTAAGGGGAAACAAAGCTAAGGCACGACAATGCAGGGCTAGGCAATGCACGGCAAGGCAAGGAAAGGGTAACGCAAGGCAAGGCACGGTGACGCAAGACAAGGCAAATGCACGACAACGCACGGCTAGGCAATGCACGGCAAGGCAAGGAAAGGGTACCGCAAGGCAAGGCACGGTCAGGCGAAGCAAGGCGTAGGAACGACAACGCAAGGCTAGGCAATGCACGGAAGGCAAGCAGAGACTAACGGAAGGCAAGGAAGGCAAGGGAAAGCAAGGCAAGGCAATGGTAACGGAAGGAACGGCACGGCAAGGGGAAACAAGGCTAAGGCACGACAACGCACGGCTAGTTAATGCACTGCAAGGCAAGGAAAGGGTAACGCAAGGCAAGGCACGGTGAGGCAAGTCAAGGCTGATGCACGACAACGCACGGCTAGGCAATTCACGGCAAGGCAAGGAAAGGGTAACGCAAGGCAAGGCACGGTCAGGCGAGGCAAGGCTAAGGCACGACAACGCAAGGCTAGGCAATGCACGGAAGGCAAGCAAAGAGTAACGGAAGGCAAATAATGCAAGGGAAAGAAGGGGAAGGCAAGGGTAACGAAAGGAACGGCACGGTAAGGGGAAACAAGGCTAAGGCACGACAACACAGGGCTAGGCAATGCAGGGCAAGGCAAGGAAAGGGTAACGCAAGGCAAGGCACGGTCAGGCGAGGCAAGGCTAAGGCACGACAACGCAAGGCTAGGCAATGCACGGAAGGCAAGAAAAGAGTAACGGAAGGCAAGGAATGCAAGGGAAAGCAAGGCAAGGCAAGGGTAACGGAAGGAACGGCACGGCAAGGGGAAACAAGGCTAAGGCACGGCAACGCACGGCTAGGCAATGCACGGCAAGGCAAGGAAAGGGTAACGCAAGGCAAGGCACGGTAAGGGAAGACAAGGCTAATGCACGACAACGCACGGCTAGGCAATGCAAGGCAAGGCAAGGAAAGGGTAACGCAAGGCAAGGCACGGTCAGGCGAGGCAAGGCTAAGGCACGACAACGCAAGGCTAGGCAATGCACGGAAGGCAAGCAAAGAGTAACGGAAGGCAAGGAAAGCAAGGGAAAGCAAGGCAAGGCAAGGGTAACGGAAGGAACGGCACGGCGAGGGGAAACAAGGCTAAGGCACGACAACACAGGGCTAGGCAATGCACGGCAAGGCAAGGAAAGGGTAACGCAAGGCAAGGCACGGTTTGGGGAGGCAAGGCTAATGCACGACAACGCAAGGCTAGGCAATGCACGGAAGGCAAGCAAAGCGTAACGGAAGGCAAGGAATGCAAGGCAAAGCAAGGCAACGCAAGCAAGGCTATGGCAAGGTGAAAAAAGGCTAAGGCACGACCACGCAAGGATAGGCAATGCACGGAAGGCAAGCAAAGAGTAACGGAAGGCAAGGAAGGCAAGGCAAAGCAAGGCAACGCAAGCAAGGCTATGGCAAGGTGAAAAAAGGCTAAGACACGACAACGCAAGGCTAGGCAATGCACGGAAGGCAAGCAAAGAGTAACGGAACGCAAGGAAGGCAAGGGAAACAAAGGCAAGGGAAGGGTAACGGAAGGAATGGCTCGGCAAGGGGAAACAAGGCTAAGGCACGGCAACGCAGTGCTAGGCAATGCACGGCAAGGCAAGGAAAGGGTAACGCAAGGCAAGGCACTGTCAGGCGAGGCAAAACTAATGCACGACATCGCAAGGCTAGGCAGTGCACGGCTAGGCAAGGAAAAAGTAACGGAAGGAAAGGAAGGCAAGGCAAAGCATGGCAAGGCAAGTGTAACAACAGGCACGGCACGGCAAGGGGAAACAAGGCTAAGGCACGACAACGCAAGGCTAGGCAATGCAGGGCAAGGCAAGGAAAGGGTAACGCAATGCAAGGCACGGTTTGGGGATTCAAGGCGAATGCACGACAACGCAAGGCTGGGCAATGCACGGAAGGCAAGCAAAGAGTAACGGAAGGCAAGGAAGGCAAGGCAAAGCAAGGCAACGCAAGCAAGGCTATGGCAAGGTGAAAAAAGGCTAAGACACGACAACGCAAGGCTAGGCAATGCACGGAAGGCAAGCAAAGAGTAACGGAAGGCCAGGAAGGCAAGGGAAAGCAAGGCAAGGCAAGGGTAACGGAAGGAACGGCACGGCAAGGGGAAACAAGGCTAAGGCACGACAACGCAGGGCTAGGCAATGCACGGCAAGGCACGGAAAGGGTAACGCAAGGCAAGGCACGGTGAGGCAAGACAAGGCAAATGCACGACAACGCACGGCTAGGCAATGCACGGAAGGCAAGCAAAGAGTAACGGAAGGAAAGGAAGGCAAGGGAAAGCAAGGCAAGGCAAGGGTAACGGAAGGAACGGCACAGCAAGGGGAATCAAGGCTAAGGCACGGCAACGCACGGCTAGGCAATGCACGGCAAGGCAAGGAAATGGTAACGCAAGGCAAGGCACGGTTTGGGGAGGCAAGGCTAATGCACGACAACGCAAGGCTAGGCAGTGCACGGCTAGGCAAGGAAAGAGTAACGGAAGGAAAGGAAGGCAAGGCAAAGCAAGGCAAGGCAAGTGTAACAAAAGGCAAAGCACGGCAAGGGGAAACAAGGCTAAGGAACGGCAACGCACGGCTAGGCAATGAACGGCCAGGCAAGGAAAGGGTAACGCAAGGGAAGGCACGGTAATGCAAGACAAGGCTAATGCACGACAACGCACGGCTAGGCAATGCACGGCAAGGCAAGGAAAGGGTAACGCAAGGCAAGGCACGGTCAGGCGAGGCAAGGCAAATGCACGACAACGCAAGGCTAGCAATGCACGGAAGGCAAGCAAAGAGTAACGGAAGGCATGGAAGGCAAGGGAAACCAAGACAAGGCAAGGGTAACGGAAGGAACGGCTCGGCAAGGGGAAACAAGGCTAAGGCACGGCAACGCAGGGCTATGCAATGCACGGCAAGGCAAGGAAAGGGTAACGCAAGGCAAGGCACTGTCAGGCGAGGCAAAGCTAATGCACTACATCGCAAGGCTAGGCAGTGCACGGCTAGGAAAGGAAAGAGTAACGGAAGGAAAGGAAGGCAAGGCAAAGCATGGCAAGGCATGTGTAACAACAGGCACGGCACGGCAAGGGCAAACAAGGCTAAGGCACGACAACGCAAGGCTAGGCAATGCACGGAAGGCAAGCAAAGAGTAACGGAAGGCAAGGAATGCAAAGGAAAGCAGGGGAAAGCAAGGGTAACGAAAGGAAGGGCACGGTAAGGGGAAACAAGGCTAAGGCACGACAACACAGGGCTAGGTAATGCAGGGCAAGGCAAGGAAAGGGTAACGCAAGGCAAGTCACGGTTTGGGGAGGCAAGGCTAATGCACGACAACGCAAGGCTAGGCAATGCACGGAAGTCAAGCAAAGAGTAACGGAAGGCAAGGAAGGCAAGGGAAAGCAAGGCAAGGCAAGGGTAACGGAAGGAACGGCACGGCAAGGGGAAACAAGGCTAAGGCACGACAACGCAGGGCTAGGCAATGCACGGCAAGGCAAGGAAAGGGTAATGCAAGGCAAGGAACGGTCAGGCGAGGCAAGGGTAATGCACGACAACGCAAGGCTACGCAGTGCACGGATAGGCAAGGAAAGAGTAATGGAAGGAAAGGAAGGCAAGGCAAAGCAAGGCAAGGCAAGTGTAACAATAGGCACGGCACGGCAAGGGGAAACAAGGCTAAGGCACGACAACTCAACGCTAGGCAATGCACGGAATGCAAGCAAAGAGTAACGGAAGGCAAGGAATGCAAAGGAAAGCAGGGGAAGGCAAGGGTAACGAAAGGAACGGCACGATAAGGGGAAACAAGGCTAAGGCACGACAACACGCTGCTAGGCAATGCAGGGCAAGGCAAGGAAAGGGTAACGCAAGGCAAGGCACGGTTTGGGGAGGCAAGGCTAATGCACGACAACGCAAGGCTAGGCAATGCACGGAAGGCAAGCAAAGAGTAACGGAAGGCAAGGAAGGCAAGGCAAAGCAAGGCAACGCAAGCAAGGCTATGGCAAGGTGAAAAAAGGCTAAGACACGACAACGCAAGGCTAGGCAATGCACGGAAGGCAAGCAAAGAGTAACGGAAGGCAAGGAAGGCAAGGGAAAGCAAGGCAAGGCAAGGGTAACGGAAGGAACGGCACGGTAAGGGGAAACAAAGCTAAGGCACGACAATGCAGGGCTAGGCAATGCACGGCAAGGCAAGGAAAGGGTAACGCAAGGCAAGGCACGGTGACGCAAGACAAGGCAAATGCACGACAACGCACGGCTAGGCAATGCACGGCAAGGCAAGGAAAGGGTACCGCAAGGCAAGGCACGGTCAGGCGAGGCAAGGCGTAGGAACGACAACGAAAGGCTAGGCAATGCACGGAAGGCAAGCAAAGAGTAACGGAAGGCAAGGAAGGCAAGGGAAAGCAAGGCATGGCAATGGTAACGGAAGGAACGGCACGGCAAGGGGAAACAAGGCTAAGGCACGACAACGCACGGCTAGGCAATGCACGGCAAGGCAAGGAAAGGGTAACGCAAGGCAAGGCACGGTGAGGCAAGGCAAGGCTAATGCACGACAACGCACGGCTAGGAAATTCACGGCAAGGAAAGGAAAGGGTAACGCAAGGCAAGGCACGGTCAGGCGAGGCAAGGCTAAGGCACGACAACGCAAGGCTAGGCAATGCACGGAAGGAAGCAAAGAGTAACGGAAGGCAAATAATGCAAGGGAAAGACGGGGAAGGCAAGGGTAACGAAAGGAACGGCACGGTAAGGGGAAACAAGGCTAAGGCACGACAACGCACGGCTAGGCAATGCACGGCAAGGCAAGGAAAGGGTAACGCAAGGCAAGGCACGGTGAGGCGAGGCAAGGCTAAGGCACGACAACGCAAGGCTAGGTAATGCACGGAAGGCAAGAAAAGAGTAACGGAATGCAAGGAAGGCAAGGGAAAGCAAGGCAAGGCAAGGTTAACGGAAGGAACGGCACGGCAAGGGGAAACAAGGCTAAGGCACGGCAACGCACGGCTAGGCAATGCAGGGCAAGGCAAGGAAATGGTAACGCAAGGCAAGGCACGATTTGGGGAGGCAAGGCTAATGCACGACAACGCAAGGCTAGGCAGTGCACGGCTAGGCAAGGAAAGAGTAACGGAATGAAAGGAAGGCAAGGCAAAGCAAGGCAAGGCAAGTGTAACAAAAGGCAAGGCACGGCAAGGGGAAACAAGGCTAAGGAACGGCAACGCACGGCTAGGCAATGCACGGCCAGGCAAGGAAAGGGTAACGCAAGGCAAGGCACGGTAAGGCAAGACAAGGCTAATGCACGACAACGCACGGCTAGGCAATGCAAGGCAAGGCAAGGAAAGGGTAACGCAAGGCAAGGCACGGTCAGGCGAGGCAAGGCTAATGCACGACAACGCAAGGCTAGGCAATGCACGGAAGGCAAGCAAAGAGTAACGGAAGGCAAGGAAGGCAAGGGAAACCAAGGCAAGGCAAGGGTAACGGAAGGAACGGCTCGACAAGGGGAAACAAGGCTAAGGCACGGCAAAGCACGGATAGGCAATGCACGGCAAGGCAAGGCAAGGGTAACACCAGGCAAGGCACGGTCAGGCAAGGCAAGGCTAATGCACGACAAGGCAAGGCTAGGCAGTGCACGGCAAGGCAAGGAAAGGGTAACGCAAGGGAAGGCACTGTCAGGCGAGGCAAGGCTAAGGCACGACAACGCAAGGCTAGGCAATGCACGGAAGGAAAGCAAAGAGTAACGGAAGGCAAGGAAAGCAAGGGAAAGCAAGGCAAGGCAAGGGTAACGGAAGGAACGGCACGGCAAGGGGAAACAAGGCTAAGGCACGACAACACAGGGCTAGGCAATGCAGGGCAAGGCAAGGAAAGGGTAACGCAAGGCAAGGCACGGTTTGGGGAGGCAAGGCTAATGCACGACAACGCAAGGCTAGGCAATGCACGGAAGGCAAGCAAAGAGTAACGGAAGGCAAGGAATGCAAGGCAAAGCAAGGCAACGCAAGCAAGGCTATGGCAAGGTGAAAAAAGGCTAAGGCACGACCACGCAAGGATAGGCAATGCACGGAAGGCAAGCAAAGAGTAACGGAAGGCAAGGAAGGCAAGGCAAAGCAAGGCAACGCAAGCAAGGCTATGGCAAGGTGAAAAAAGGCTAAGACACGACAACGCAAGGCTAGGCAATGCACGGAAGGCAAGCAAAGAGTAACGGAACGCAAGGAAGGCAAGGGAAACAAAGGCAAGGGAAGGGTAACGGAAGGAATGGCTCGGCAAGGGGAAACAAGGCTAAGGCACGGCAACGCAGGGCTAGGCAATGCACGGCAAGGCAAGGAAAGGGTAACGCAAGGCAAGGCACTGTCAGGCGAGGCAAAACTAATGGACGACATCGCAAGGCTAGGCAGTGCACGGCTAGGCAAGGAAAAAGTAACGGAAGGAAAGGAAGGCAAGGCAAAGCATGGCAAGGCAAGTGTAACAATAGGCACGGCACGGCAAGGGGAAACAAGGCTAAGGCACGACAACTCAACGCTAGGCAATGCACGGAATGCAAGCAAAGAGTAACGGAAGGCAAGGAATGCAAAGGAAAGCAGGGGAAGGCAAGGGTAACGAAAGGAACGGCACGATAAGGGGAAACAAGGCTAAGGCACGACAACACGCTGCTAGGCAATGCAGGGCAAGGCAAGGAAAGGGTAACGCAAGGCAAGGCACGGTTTGGGGAGGCAAGGTTAATGCACGACAACGCAAGACTAGGCAATGCACGGAAGGCAAGCAAAGAGTAACGGAAGGAAAGGAAGGCAAGGGAAAGCAAGGCAAGGCAAGGGTAACGGAAGGAACGGCACACCAAGGGGAAACAAGGCTAAGGCACGACAACGCAAGGCTAGGCAATGCACGGAAGGCAAGCAAAGAGTAACGGAAGGCAAGGAAGGCAAGGCAAAGCAAGGCAACGCAAGCAAGGCTATGGCAAGGTGAAAAAAGGCTAAGACACGACAACGCAAGGCTAGGCAATGCACGGAAGGCAAGCAAAGAGTAACGGAAGGCAAGGAAGGCAAGGGAAAGCAAGGCAAGGCAAGGGTAACGGAAGGAACGGCACGGTAAGGGGAAACAAAGCTAAGGCACGACAATGCAGGGCTAGGCAATGCACGGCAAGGCAAGGAAAGGGTAACGCAAGGCAAGGCACGGTGACGCAAGACAAGGCAAATGCACGACAACGCACGGCTAGGCAATGCACGGCAAGGCAAGGAAAGGGTACCGCAAGGCAAGGCACGGTCAGGCGAGGCAAGGCTTAGGAACGACAACGCAAGGCTAGGCAATGCACGGAAGGCAAGCAAAGAGTAACGGAAGGCAAGGAAGGCAAGGGAAAGCAAGGCAAGGCAATGGTAACGGAAGGAACGGCACGGCAAGGGGAAACAAGGCTAAGGCACGACAACGCACGGCTAGGCAATGCACTGCAAGGCAAGGAAAGGGTAACGCAAGGCAAGGCACGGTGAGGCAAGTCAAGGCTGATGCACGACAACGCACGGCTAGGCAATTCACGGCAAGGCAAGGAAAGGGTAACGCAAGGCAAGGCACGGTCAGGCGAGGCAAGGCTAAGGCACGACAACGCAAGGCTAGGCAATGCACGGAAGGCAAGCAAAGAGTAACGGAAGGCAAATAATGCAAGGGAAAGAAGGGGAAGGCAAGGGTAACGAAAGGAACGGCACGGTAAGGGGAAACAAGGCTAAGGCACGACAACACAGGGCTAGGCAATGCAGGGCAAGGCAAGGTAAGGGTAACGCAAGGCAAGGCACGGTCAGGCGAGGCAAGGCTAAGGCACGACAACGCAAGGCTAGGCAATGCACGGAAGGCAAGAAAAGAGTAACGGAACGCAAGGAAGGCAAGGGAAAGCAAGGCAAGGCAAGGTTAACGGAAGGAACGGCACGGCAAGGGGAAACAAGGCTAAGGCACGGCAACGCACGGCTAGGCAATGCAGGGCAAGGCAAGGAAATGGTAACGCAAGGCAAGGCACGATTTGGGGAGGCAAGGCTAATGCACGACAACGCAAGGCTAGGCAGTGCACGGCTAGGCAAGGAAAGAGTAACGGAATGAAAGGAAGGCAAGGCAAAGCAAGGCAAGGCAAGTGTAACAAAAGGCAAGGCACGGCAAGGGGAAACAAGGCTAAGGAACGGCAACGCACGGCTAGGCAATGCACGGCCAGGCAAGGAAATGGTAACGCCAGGCAAGGCACGGTAAGGCAAGACAAGGCTAATGCACGACAACGCACGGCTAGGCAATGCACGGCAAGGCAAGGAAAGGGTAACGCAAGGCAAGGCACGGTCAGGCGAGGCAAGGCTAATGCACGACAACGCAAGGCTAGGCAATGCACGGAAGGCAAGCAGAGAGTAACGGAAGGCAAGGAAGGCAAGGGAAACCAAGGCAAGGCAAGGGTAACGGAAGGAACCGCTCGACAAGGGGAAACAAGGCTAAGGCACGGCAACGCAGGGCTAGGCAATGCACGGCAAGGCAAGGAAAGGGTAACGCAAGGCAAGGCACTGTCAGGCAGGCAAGGCTAATGCACGACAAGGCAAGGCTAGGCAGTGCACGGCAAGGCAAGGAAAGGGTAACGCAAGGGCAAGGCACTGTCAGGCGAGGCAAGGCTAAGGCACGACAACGCAAGGCTAGGCAATGCACGGAAGGCAAGCAAAGAGTAACGGAAGGCAAGGAAAGCAAGGGAAAGCAAGGCAAGGCAAGGGTAACGGAAGGAACGGCACGGCAAGGGGAAACAAGGCTAAGGCACGACAACACAGGGCTAGGCAATGCAGGGCAAGGCAAGGAAAGGGTAACGCAAGGCAAGGCACGGTTTGGGGAGGCAAGGCTAATGCACGACAACGCAAGGCTAGGCAATGCACGGAAGGCAAGCAAAGAGTAACGGAAGGCAAGGAATGCAAGGCAAAGCAAGGCAACGCAAGCAAGGCTATGGCAAGGTGAAAAAAGGCTAAGGCACGACCACGCAAGGATAGGCAATGCACGGAAGGCAAGCAAAGAGTAACGGAAGGCAAGGAAGGCAAGGCAAAGCAAGGCAACGCAAGCAAGGCTATGGCAAGGTGAAAAAAGGCTAAGACACGACAACGCAAGGCTAGGCAATGCACGGAAGGCAAGCAAAGAGTAACGGAACGCAAGGAAGGCAAGGGAAACAAAGGCAAGGGAAGGGTAACGGAAGGAATGGCTCGGCAAGGGGAAACAAGGCTAAGGCACGGCAACGCAGGGCTAGGCAATGCACGGCAAGGCAAGGAAAGGGTAACGCAAGGCAAGGCACTGTCAGGCGAGGCAAAACTAATGCACGACATCGCAAGGCTAGGCAGTGCACGGCTAGGCAAGGAAAAAGTAACGGAAGGAAAGGAAGGCAAGGCAAAGCATGGCAAGGCAAGTGTAACAATAGGCACGGCACGGCAAGGGGAAACAAGGCTAAGGCACGACAACTCAACGCTAGGCAATGCACGGAATGCAAGCAAAGAGTAACGGAAGGCAAGGAATGCAAAGGAAAGCAGGGGAAGGCAAGGGTAACGAAAGGAACGGCACGATAAGGGGAAACAAGGCTAAGGCACGACAACACGGCTAGGCAATGCAGGGCAAGGCAAGGAAAGGGTAACGCAAGGCAAGGCACGGTTTGGGGAGGCAAGGTAATGCACGACAACGCAAGGCTAGGCAATGCACGGAAGGCAAGCAAAGAGTAACGGAAGGAAAGGAAGGCAAGGGAAAGCAAGGCAAGGCAAGGGTAACGGAAGGAACGGCACACCAAGGGGAAACAAGGCTAAGGCACGACAACGCAAGGCTAGGCAATGCACGGAAGGCAAGCAAAGAGTAACGGAAGGCAAGGAAGGCAAGGCAAAGCAAGGCAACGCAAGCAAGGCTATGGCAAGGTGAAAAAAGGCTAAGACACGACAACGCAAGGCTAGGCAATGCACGGAAGGCAAGCAAAGAGTAACGGAAGGCAAGGAAGGCAAGGGAAAGCAAGGCAAGGCAAGGGTAACGGAAGGAACGGCACGGTAAGGGGAAACAAAGCTAAGGCACGACAATGCAGGGCTAGGCAATGCACGGCAAGGCAAGGAAAGGGTAACGCAAGGCAAGGCACGGTGACGCAAGACAAGGCAAATGCACGACAACGCACGGCTAGGCAATGCACGGCAAGGCAAGGAAAGGGTACCGCAAGGCAAGGCACGGTCAGGCGAGGCAAGGCTTAGGAACGACAACGCAAGGCTAGGCAATGCACGGAAGGCAAGCAAAGAGTAACGGAAGGCAAGGAAGGCAAGGGAAAGCAAGGCAAGGCAATGGTAACGGAAGGAACGGCATGGCAAGGGGAAACAAGGCTAAGGCACGACAACGCACGGCTAGGCAATGCACTGCAAGGCAAGGAAAGGGTAACGCAAGGCAAGGCACGGTGAGGCAAGGCAAGGCTGATGCACGACAACGCACGGCTAGGCAATGCACGGCAAGGCAAGGAAAGGGTAACGCAAGGCAAGGCACGGTCAGGCGAGGCAAGGCTAAGGCACGACAACGCAAGGCTAGGCAATGCACGGAAGGCAAGCAAAGAGTAACGGAAGGCAAATAATGCAAGGGAAAGAAGGGGAAGGCAAGGGTAACGAAAGGAACGGCACGGTAAGGGGAAACAAGGCTAAGGCACGACAACACAGGGCTAGGCAATGCAGGGCAAGGCAAGGTAAGGGTAACGCAAGGCAAGGCACGGTCAGGCGAGGCAAGGCTAAGGCACGACAACGCAAGGCTAGGCAATGCACGGAAGGCAAGAAAAGAGTAACGGAACGCAAGGAAGGCAAGGGAAACCAAGGCAAGGCAAGGTTAACGGAAGGAACGGCACGGCAAGGGGAAACAAGGCTAAGGCACGGCAACGCACGGCTAGGCAATGCAGGGCAAGGCAAGGAAATGGTAACGCAAGGCAAGGCACGATTTGGGGAGGCAAGGCTAATGCACGACAACGCAAGGCTAGGCAGTGCACGGCTAGGCAAGGAAAGAGTAACGGAATGAAAGGAAGGCAAGGCAAAGCAAGGCAAGGCAAGTGTAACAAAAGGCAAGGCACGGCAAGGGGAAACAAGGCTAAGGAACGGCAACGCACGGCTAGGCAATGCACGGCCAGGCAAGGAAAGGGTAACGCAAGGCAAGGCACGGTAAGGCAAGACAAGGCTAATGCACGACAAGGCAAGGCTAGGCAGTGCACGGCAAGGCAAGGAAAGGGTAACGCAAGGGAAGGCACTGTCAGGCGAGGCAAGGCTAAGGCACGACAACGCAAGGCTAGGCAATGCACGGAAGGAAAGCAAAGAGTAACGGAAGGCAAGGAAAGCAAGGGAAAGCAAGGCAAGGCAAGGGTAACGGAAGGAACGGCACGGCAAGGGGAAACAAGGCTAAGGCACGACAACACAGGGCTAGGCAATGCAGGGCAAGGCAAGGAAAGGGTAACGCAAGGCAAGGCACGGTTTGGGGAGGCAAGGCTAATGCACGACAACGCAAGGCTAGGCAATGCACGGAAGGCAAGCAAAGAGTAACGGAAGGCAAGGAATGCAAGGCAAAGCAAGGCAACGCAAGCAAGGCTATGGCAAGGTGAAAAAAGGCTAAGGCACGACCACGCAAGGATAGGCAATGCACGGAAGGCAAGCAAAGAGTAACGGAAGGCAAGGAAGGCAAGGCAAAGCAAGGCAACGCAAGCAAGGCTATGGCAAGGTGAAAAAAGGCTAAGACACGACAACGCAAGGCTAGGCAATGCACGGAAGGCAAGCAAAGAGTAACGGAACGCAAGGAAGGCAAGGGAAACAAAGGCAAGGGAAGGGTAACGGAAGGAATGGCTCGGCAAGGGGAAACAAGGCTAAGGCACGGCAACGCAGGGCTAGGCAATGCACGGCAAGGCAAGGAAAGGGTAACGCAAGGCAAGGCACTGTCAGGCGAGGCAAAACTAATGCACGACATCGCAAGGCTAGGCAGTGCACGGCTAGGCAAGGAAAAAGTAACGGAAGGAAAGGAAGGCAAGGCAAAGCATGGCAAGGCAAGTGTAACAACAGGCACGGCACGGCAAGGGGAAACAAGGCTAAGGCACGACAACGCAAGGCTAGGCAATGCAGGGCAAGGCAAGGAAAGGGTAACGCAATGCAAGGCACGGTTTGGGGATTCAAGGCGAATGCACGACAACGCAAGGCTAGGCAATGCACGGAAGGCAAGCAAAGAGTAACGGAAGGCAAGGAAGGCAAGGCAAAGCAAGGCAACGCAAGCAAGGCTATGGCAAGGTGAAAAAAGGCTAAGACACGACAACGCATGGCTAGGCAATGCACGGAACGCAAGCAACGAGTAACGGAAGGCAAGGAAGGCAAGGGAAAGCAAGGCAAGGCAAGGGTAACGGAAGGAACGGCACGGCAAGGGGAAACAAGGCTAAGGCACGACAACACAGGGCTAGGCAATGCAGGGCAAGGCAAGGAAAGGGTAACGCAAGGCAAGGCACGGTTTGGGGAGGCAAGGCTAATGCACGACAACGCAAGGCTAGGCAATGCACGGATCAAGCAAAGAGTAACGGAAGGCAAGGAAGGCAAGGGAAAGCAAAGAGTAACGGAAGGCAAGGAAGGCAAGGGAAAGCAAGGCAAGGCAAGGGTAACGGAAGGAACGGCACGGCAAGGGGAAACAAGGCTAAGGCACGGCAACGCAAGGCTAGGCAATGCACGGCAAGTCAAGGAAAGGGTAACGCAAAGCAAGGCACGGTCAGGCGAGGCAAGGGTAATGCACGACAACGCAAGGCTACGCAGTGCATGGCTAGGAAATGAAAGAGTAACGGAAGGAAAGGAAGGCAAGGCAAAGCAAGGCAAGGCAAGTGTAACAAAAGGCACGGCACGGCAAGGGGAAACAAGGCTAAGGCACGGCAACGCAAGGCTAAGCAATGCACGGCCAGGCAAGGAAAGGGTAACGCAAGGCACGGCACGGTCAGGCGAGGCAAGGCTAATGCATGACAGCGCAAGGCTAGGCAATGCACGGAAGGCAAGCAAAGAGTAACGGAAACCAAGGAAGGCAAGGGAAATCAAGGCAAGGCAAGGGTAACGGAAGGAACGGCACGGTAAGGGGAAACAAGGCTAAGGCACGACAACACAGGGCTAGGCAATGCAGGGCAAGGCAAGGAAAGGGTAACGCAAGGCAAGGCACGGTCAGGCAAGGCAAGGCTAATGCACGACAAGGCAAGGCTAGGCAGTGCACGGCAAGGCAAGGAAAGGGTAACGCAAGGCAAGGCACAGTCAGGCGAGGCAAGGCTAAGGCACGACAACGCAAGGCTAGGCAATGCACGGAAGGAAAGCAAAGAGTAACGGAAGGCAAGGAAAGCAAGGGAAAGCAAGGCAAGGCAAGGGTAACGGAAGGAACGGCACGGCAAGGGGAAACAAGGCTAAGGCACGACAACACAGGGCGAGACAATGCAGGGCAAGGCAAGGAAAGGGTAACGCAAGGCAAGGCACGGTTTGGGGAGGCAAGGCTAATGCACGACAACGCACGGCTAGGCAATGCACGGCCAGGCAAGGAAAGGGTAACGCAAGGCAAGGCACGGTCAGGCGAGGCAAGGCTAAGGCACGACCACGCAAGGCTAGGCAATGAACGGAAGGGAAGCAAAGAGTAACGGAAGGCAAGGAATGCAACGCAAAGCAAGGCAACGCAAGCAAGGCTATGGCAAGGTGAAAAAAATCTAAGGCACCACCACGCAAGGCTAGGCAATGCACGGAAGGCAAGCAAAGAGTAACGGAAGGCAAGGAAGGCAAGGCAAAGCAAGCCAACGCAAGAAAGTCTATGGCAACGTTGAAAAAAGGCTAAGACACGACACCGCAAGGCTAGGCAATGCACGGAAGGCAAGCAAAGAGTAACGGAATGCAAGGAAGGCAAGGGAAAGCAAGGCAAGGCAAGGGTAACGGAAGGAACGGCACGGTAAGGGGAAACAAAGCTAAGGCACGACAATGCAGGGCTAGGCAATGCACGGCAAGGCAAGGAAAGGGTAACGCAAGGCAAGGCACGGTGAGGCAAGACAAGGCAAATGCACGACAACGCACGGCTACGCAATGCACGGCTAGGCAAGGAAAGGGTACCGCAAGGCAAGGCACGGTCAGGCGAGGCAAGGCTGATGCACGACAACGCACGGCTAGGCAATGCACGGAAGGCAAGCAAAGAGTAACGGAAGGCAAGGAAGGCAAGGGAAAGCAAGGCAAGGCAAGGGTAACGGAAGGAACGGCACGATAAGGGGAAACAAGGCTGAGGCACGACAACACAGGGCTAGGCAATGGAGGGCAAGGCAAGGAAAGGGTAACGCAAGGCAAGGCAAGGTTTGGGGAGGCAAGGCTAATGCACGACTACGCAAGGCTAGGCAATGCACGGAATGCAAGCAAAGAGTAACGGAAGGAAAGGAAGGCAAGGCAAAGCAAGGCAAGGCAAGTGTAACAAAAGGAAAGGCACGGCAAGGGGAAACAAGGCTAAGGAACGAAAACGCACGGCTAGGCAATGCACGGCCAGGCAAGGAAAGGGTAACGCAAGGCAAGGCACGGTCAGGCGAGGCAAGGCTAATGCACGACAAGGCAAGGCTAGGCAGTGCACGGCAAGGCAAGGAAAGGGTAACGCAAGGCAAGGCACTGTCAGGCGAGGCAAGGCTAAGGCACGACAACGCAAGGCTAGGCAATGCACGGAAGGAGAGCAAAGAGTAACGGAAGTCAAGGAAACTCAGGGAAAGCAAGGCAAGGCAAGGGTAACGGAAGGAACGGCACGGCAAGGGGAAACAAGGCTAAGGCACGACAACACAGGGCTAGGCAATGCAGGGCAAGGCAAGGAAAGGGTAACGCAAGGCAAGGCACGGTTTGGGGAGGCAAGGCTAATGCACGACAACGCAAGGCTAGGCAATGCACGGCAAGGCAAGGAAAGGGTAACGCAAAGCAAGGCACGGTCAGGCGAGGCAAGGCTAAGGCACGACAACGCAAGGCTAGGCAATGCACGGAAGGCAAGCAAAGAGTAACGGAAGGCAAGGAAGGCAAGGGAAAGCAAGGCAAGGCAAGGGTAACGGAAGGAACGGCACGGCAAGGGGAAACAAGGCTAAGGCAGGAAAACGCACGGCTAGGCAATGCACGGCAAGGCAAGGAAAGGGTAACGCAAGGCAAGGCACGGTCAGGCGAGGCAAGGCTAAGGCACGACCACGCAAGGCTAGGCAATGAACGGAAGGGAAGCAAAGAGTAACGGAAGGCAAGGAATGCAACGCAAAGCAAGGCAACGCAAGCAAGGCTATGGCAAGGTGAAAAAAATCTAAGGCACCACCACGCAAGGCTAGGCAATGCACGGAAGGCAAGCAAAGAGTAACGGAAGGCAAGGAAGGCAAGGCAAAGCAAGCCAACGCAAGAAAGTCTATGGCAACGTTGAAAAAAGGCTAAGACACGACACCGCAAGGCTAGGCAATGCACGGAAGGCAAGCAAAGAGTAACGGAATGCAAGGAAGGCAAGGGAAAGCAAGGCAAGGCAAGGGTAACGGAAGGAACGGCACGGTAAGGGGAAACAAAGCTAAGGCACGACAATGCAGGGCTAGGCAATGCACGGCAAGGCAAGGAAAGGGTAACGCAAGGCAAGGCACGGTGAGGCAAGACAAGGCAAATGCACGACAACGCACGGCTACGCAATGCACGGCTAGGCAAGGAAAGGGTACCGCAAGGCAAGGCACGGTCAGGCGAGGCAAGGCTGATGCACGACAACGCACGGCTAGGCAATGCACGGAAGGCAAGCAAAGAGTAACGGAAGGCAAGGAATGCAAGGCAAAGCAAGGCAACGCAAGCAAGGCTATGGCAAGGTGAAAAAAGGCTAAGGCACGACCACGCAAGGATAGGCAATGCACGGAAGGCAAGCAAAGAGTAACGGAAGGCAAGGAAGGCAAGGCAAAGCAAGGCAACGCAAGCAAGGCTATGGCAAGGTGAAAAAAGGCTAAGACACGACAACGCAAGGCTAGGCAATGCACGGAAGGCAAGCAAAGAGTAACGGAACGCAAGGAAGGCAAGGGAAACAAAGGCAAGGGAAGGGTAACGGAAGGAATGGCTCGGCAAGGGGAAACAAGGCTAAGGCACGGCAACGCAGGGCTAGGCAATGCACGGCAAGGCAAGGAAAGGGTAACGCAAGGCAAGGCACTGTCAGGCGAGGCAAAACTAATGCACGACATCGCAAGGCTAGGCAGTGCACGGCTAGGCAAGGAAAAAGTAACGGAAGGAAAGGAAGGCAAGGCAAAGCATGGCAAGGCAAGTGTAACAACAGGCACGGCACGGCAAGGGGAAACAAGGCTAAGGCACGACAACGCAAGGCTAGGCAATGCAGGGCAAGGCAAGGAAAGGGTAACGCAATGCAAGGCACGGTTTGGGGATTCAAGGCGAATGCACGACAACGCAAGGCTGGGCAATGCACGGAAGGCAAGCAAAGAGTAACGGAAGGCAAGGAAGGCAAGGCAAAGCAAGGCAACGCAAGCAAGGCTATGGCAAGGTGAAAAAAGGCTAAGACACGACAACGCAAGGCTAGGCAATGCACGGAAGGCAAGCAAAGAGTAACGGAAGGCTAGGAAGGCAAGGGAAAGCAAGGCAAGGCAAAGGTAACGGAAGGAACGGCACGGTAAGGGGAAAGAAAGCTAACGCATGACAATGCAGGGCTAGGCAATGCACGGCAAGGCACGGAAAGGGTAACGCAAGGCAAGGCACTGTGAGGCAAGACAAGGCAAATGCACGACAACGCACGGCTAGGCAATGCACGGAAGGCAAGCAAAGAGTAACGGAAGGAAAGGAAGGCAAGGGAAAGCAAGGCAAGGCAAGGGTAACGGAAGGAACGGCACAGCAAGGGGAATCAAGGCTAAGGCACGGCAACGCACGGCTAGGCAATGCACGGCAAGGCAAGGAAATGGTAACGCAAGGCAAGGCACGGTTTGGGGAGGCAAGGCTAATGCACGACAACGCAAGGCTAGGCAGTGCACGGCTAGGCAAGGAAAGAGTAACGGAAGGAAAGGAAGCCAAGGCAAAGCAAGGCAAGGCAAGTGTAACAAAAGGCAAAGCACGGCAAGGGGAAACAAGGCTAAGTAACGGCAACGCACGGCTAGGCAATGAACGGCCAGGCAAGGAAAGGGTAACGCAAGGGAAGGCACGGTAAGGCAAGACAAGGCTAATGCACGACAACGCACGGCTAGGCAATGCACGGCAAGGCAAGGAAAGGGTAACGCAAGGCAAGGCACGGTCAGGCGAGGCAAGGCAAATGCACGACAACGCAAGGCTAGCAATGCACGGAAGGCAAGCAAAGAGTAACGGAAGGCATGGAAGGCAAGGGAAACCAAGACAAGGCAAGGGTAACGGAAGGAACGGCTCGGCAAGGGGAAACAAGGCTAAGGCACGGCAACGCAGGGCTATGCAATGCACGGCAAGGCAAGGAAAGGGTAACGCAAGGCAAGGCACTGTCAGGCGAGGCAAAGCTAATGCACTACATCGCAAGGCTAGGCAGTGCACGGCTAGGAAAGGAAAGAGTAACGGAAGGAAAGGAAGGCAAGGCAAAGCATGGCAAGGCATGTGTAACAACAGGCACGGCACGGCAAGGGCAAACAAGGCTAAGGCACGACAACGCAAGGCTAGGCAATGCACGGAAGGCAAGCAAAGAGTAACGGAAGGCAAGGAATGCAAAGGAAAGCAGGGGAAAGCAAGGGTAACGAAAGGAAGGGCACGGTAAGGGGAAACAAGGCTAAGGCACGACAACACAGGGCTAGGTAATGCAGGGCAAGGCAAGGAAAGGGTAACGCAAGGCAAGTCACGGTTTGGGGAGGCAAGGCTAATGCACGACAACGCAAGGCTAGGCAATGCACGGAAGTCAAGCAAAGAGTAACGGAAGGCAAGGAAGGCAAGGGAAAGCAAGGCAAGGCAAGGGTAACGGAAGGAACGGCACGGCAAGGGGAAACAAGGCTAAGGCACGACAACGCAGGGCTAGGCAATGCACGGCAAGGCAAGGAAAGGGTAATGCAAGGCAAGGAACGGTCAGGCGAGGCAAGGGTAATGCACGACAACGCAAGGCTACGCAGTGCACGGATAGGCAAGGAAAGAGTAATGGAAGGAAAGGAAGGCAAGGCAAAGCAAGGCAAGGCAAGTGTAACAATAGGCACGGCACGGCAAGGGGAAACAAGGCTAAGGCACGACAACTCAACGCTAGGCAATGCACGGAATGCAAGCAAAGAGTAACGGAAGGCAAGGAATGCAAAGGAAAGCAGGGGAAGGCAAGGGTAACGAAAGGAACGGCACGATAAGGGGAAACAAGGCTAAGGCACGACAACACGCTGCTAGGCAATGCAGGGCAAGGCAAGGAAAGGGTAACGCAAGGCAAGGCACGGTTTGGGGAGGCAAGGCTAATGCACGACAACGCAAGGCTAGGCAATGCACGGAAGGCAAGCAAAGAGTAACGGAAGGCAAGGAAGGCAAGGCAAAGCAAGGCAACGCAAGCAAGGCTATGGCAAGGTGAAAAAAGGCTAAGACACGACAACGCAAGGCTAGGCAATGCACGGAAGGCAAGCAAAGAGTAACGGAAGGCAAGGAAGGCAAGGGAAAGCAAGGCAAGGCAAGGGTAACGGAAGGAACGGCACGGTAAGGGGAAACAAAGCTAAGGCACGACAATGCAGGGCTAGGCAATGCACGGCAAGGCAAGGAAAGGGTAACGCAAGGCAAGGCACGGTGACGCAAGACAAGGCAAATGCACGACAACGCACGGCTAGGCAATGCACGGCAAGGCAAGGAAAGGGTACCGCAAGGCAAGGCACGGTCAGGCGAGGCAAGGCGTAGGAACGACAACGAAAGGCTAGGCAATGCACGGAAGGCAAGCAAAGAGTAACGGAAGGCAAGGAAGGCAAGGGAAAGCAAGGCAAGGCAATGGTAACGGAAGGAACGGCACGGCAAGGGGAAACAAGGCTAAGGCACGACAACGCACGGCTAGGCAATGCACTGCAAGGCAAGGAAAGGGTAACGCAAGGCAAGGCACGGTGAGGCAAGTCAAGGCTGATGCACGACAACGCACGGCTAGGCAATTCACGGCAAGGAAAGGAAAGGGTAACGCAAGGCAAGGCACGGTCAGGCGAGGCAAGCCTAAGGCACGACAACGCAAGGCTAGGCAATGCACGGAAGGCAAGCAAAGAGTAACGGAAGGCAAATAATGCAAGGGAAAGATGGGGAAGGCAAGGGTAACGAAAGGAACGGCACGGTAAGGGGAAACAAGGCTAAGGCACGACAACACAGGGCTAGGCAATGCAGGGCAAGGCAAGGTAAGGGTAACGCAAGGCAAGGCACGGTCAGGCGAGGCAAGGCTAAGGCACGACAACGCAAGGCTAGGCAATGCACGGAAGGCAAGAAAAGAGTAACGGAACGCAAGGAAGGCAAGGGAAAGCAAGGCAAGGCAAGGTTAACGGAAGGAACGGCACGGCAAGGGGAAACAAGGCTAAGGCACGGCAACGCACGGCTAGGCAATGCAGGGCAAGGCAAGGAAATGGTAACGCAAGGCAAGGCACGATTTGGGGAGGCAAGGCTAATGCACGACAACGCAAGGCTAGGCAGTGCACGGCTAGGCAAGGAAAGAGTAACGGAATGAAAGGAAGGCAAGGCAAAGCAAGGCAAGGCAAGTGTAACAAAAGGGAAGGCACGGCAAGGGGAAACAAGGCTAAGGAACGGCAACGCACGGCTAGGCAATGCACGGCCAGGCAAGGAAAGGGTAACGCAAGGCAAGGCACGGTAAGGCAAGACAAGGCTAATGCACGACAACGCACGGCTAGGCAATGCAAGGCAAGGCAAGGAAAGGGTAACGCAAGGCAAGGCACGGTCAGGCGAGGCAAGGCTAATGCACGACAACGCAAGGCTAGGCAATGCACGGAAGGCAAGCAAAGAGTAACGGAAGGCAAGGAAGGCAAGGGAAACCAAGGCAAGGCAAGGGTAACGGAAGGAACGGCTCGACAAGGGGAAACAAGGCTAAGGCACGGCAACGCACGGATAGGCAATGCACGGCAAGGCAAGGCAAGGGTAACACCAGGCAAGGCACGGTCAGGCAAGGCAAGGCTAATGCACGACAAGGCAAGGCTAGGCAGTGCACGGCAAGGCAAGGAAAGGGTAACGCAAGGGAAGGCACTGTCAGGCGAGGCAAGGCTAATGCACGACAACGCAAGGCTAGGCAATGCACGGAAGGCAAGCAAAGAGTAACGGAAGGCAAGGAAAGCAAGGGAAATCAAGGCAAGGCAAGGGTAACGGAAGGAACGCCACGGCAAGGGGAAACAAGGCTAAGGCACGACAACGCACGGCTAGGCAATGCAGGGCAAGGCAAGGAAAGGGTAACGCAAGGCAAGGCACGGTTTGGGGAGGCAAGGCTAATGCACGACAACGCAAGGCTAGGCAATGCACGGAAGGCAAGCAAAGAGTAACGGAAGGCAAGGAATGCAAGGCAAAGCAAGGCAACGCAAGCAAGGCTATGGCAAGGTGAAAAAAGGCTAAGGCACGACCACGCAAGGATAGGCAATGCACGGAAGGCAAGCAAAGAGTAACGGAAGGCAAGGAAGGCAAGGCAAAGCAAGGCAACGCAAGCAAGGCTATGGCAAGGTGAAAAAAGGCTAAGACACGACAACGCAAGGCTAGGCAATGCACGGAAGGCAAGCAAAGAGTAACGGAACGCAAGGAAGGCAAGGGAAACAAAGGCAAGGGAAGGGTAACGGAAGGAATGGCTCGGCAAGGGGAAACAAGGCTAAGGCACGGCAACGCAGGGCTAGGCAATGCACGGCAAGGCAAGGAAAGGGTAACGCAAGGCAAGGCACTGTCAGGCGAGGCAAAACTAATGGACGACATCGCAAGGCTAGGCAGTGCACGGCTAGGCAAGGAAAAAGTAACGGAAGGAAAGGAAGGCAAGGCAAAGCATGGCAAGGCAAGTGTAACAATAGGCACGGCACGGCAAGGGGAAACAAGGCTAAGGCACGACAACTCAACGCTAGGCAATGCACGGAATGCAAGCAAAGAGTAACGGAAGGCAAGGAATGCAAAGGAAAGCAGGGGAAGGCAAGGGTAACGAAAGGAACGGCACGATAAGGGGAAACAAGGCTAAGGCACGACAACACGCTGCTAGGCAATGCAGGGCAAGGCAAGGAAAGGGTAACGCAAGGCAAGGCACGGTTTGGGGAGGCAAGGTTAATGCACGACAACGCAAGACTAGGCAATGCACGGAAGGCAAGCAAAGAGTAACGGAAGGAAAGGAAGGCAAGGGAAAGCAAGGCAAGGCAAGGGTAACGGAAGGAACGGCACACCAAGGGGAAACAAGGCTAAGGCACGACAACGCAAGGCTAGGCAATGCACGGAAGGCAAGCAAAGAGTAACGGAAGGCAAGGAAGGCAAGGCAAAGCAAGGCAACGCAAGCAAGGCTATGGCAAGGTGAAAAAAGGCTAAGACACGACAACGCAAGGCTAGGCAATGCACGGAAGGCAAGCAAAGAGTAACGGAAGGCAAGGAAGGCAAGGGAAAGCAAGGCAAGGCAAGGGTAACGGAAGGAACGGCACGGTAAGGGGAAACAAAGCTAAGGCACGACAACGCAGGGCTAGGCAATGCATGGCAAGGCAAGGAAAGGGTAACGCAAGGCAAGGCACGGTGACGCAAGACAAGGCAAATGCACGACAACGCACGGCTAGGCAATGCACGGCAAGGCAAGGAAAGGGTACCGCAAGGCAAGGCACGGTCAGGCGAGGCAAGGCTTAGGAACGACAACGCAAGGCTAGGCAATGCACGGAAGGCAAGCAAAGAGTAACGGAAGGCAAGGAAGGCAAGGGAAAGCAAGGCAAGGCAATGGTAACGGAAGGAACGGCATGGCAAGGGGAAACAAGGCTAAGGCACGACAACGCACGGCTAGGCAATGCACTGCAAGGCAAGGAAAGGGTAACGCAAGGCAAGGCACGGTGAGGCAAGTCAAGGCTGATGCACGACAACGCACGGCTAGGCAATTCACGGCAAGGCAAGGAAAGGGTAACGCAAGGCAAGGCACGGTCAGGCGAGGCAAGGCTAAGGCACGACAACGCAAGGCTAGGCAATGCACGGAAGGCAAGCAAAGAGTAACGGAAGGCAAATAATGCAAGGGAAAGAAGGGGAAGGCAAGGGTAACGAAAGGAACGGCACGGTAAGGGGAAACAAGGCTAAGGCACGACAACACAGGGCTAGGCAATGCAGGGCAAGGCAAGGAAAGGGTAACGCAAGGCAAGGCACGGTCAGGCGAGGCAAGGCTAAGGCACGACAACGCAAGGCTAGGTAATGCACGGAAGGCAAGAAAAGAGTAACGGAATGCAAGGAAGGCAAGGGAAAGCAAGGGAAGGCAAGGTTAACGGAAGGAACGGCACGGCAAGGGGAAACAAGGCTAAGGCACGACAACGCACGGCTAGGCAATGCAGGGCAAGGCAAGGAAATGGTAACGCAAGGCAAGGCACGGTCAGGCAAGGCAAGGCTAATGCACGACAAGGCAAGGCTAGGCAGTGCACGGCAAGGCAAGGAAAGGGTAACGCAAGGGAAGGCACGGTCAGGCGAGGCAAGGCTAAGGCACGACAACGCAAGGCTAGGCAATGCACGGAAGGCAAGCAAAGAGTAACGGAAGGCAAGGAAGGCAAGGGAAAGCAAGGCAAGGCAAGGGTAACGGAAGGAACGGCACGGCAAGGGGAAACAAGGCTAAGGCACGACAACACAGGGCTAGGCAATGCAGGGCAAGGCAAGGAAAGGGTAACGCAAGGCAAGGCACGGTTTGGGGAGGCAAGGCTAATGCACGACAACGCAAGGCTAGGCAATGCACGGAAGGCAAGCAAAGAGTAACGGAAGGCAAGGAATGCAAGGCAAAGCAAGGCAACGCAAGCAAGGCTATGGCAAGGTGAAAAAAGGCTAAGGCACGACCACGCAAGGATAGGCAATGCACGGAAGGCAAGCAAAGAGTAACGGAAGGCAAGGAAGGCAAGGCAAAGCAAGGCAACGCAAGCAAGGCTATGGCAAGGTGAAAAAAGGCTAAGACACGACAACGCAAGGCTAGGCAATGCACGGAAGGCAAGCAAAGAGTAACGGAACGCAAGGAAGGCAAGGGAAACAAAGGCAACGGAAGGGTAACGGAAGGAATGGCTCGGCAAGGGGAAACAAGGCTAAGGCACGGCAACGCAGGGCTAGGCAATGCACGGCAAGGCAAGGAAAGGGTAACGCAAGGCAAGGCACTGTCAGGCGAGGCAAAACTAATGCACGACATCGCAAGGCTAGGCAGTGCACGGCTAGGCAAGGAAAAAGTAACGGAAGGAAAGGAAGGCAAGGCAAAGCATGGCAAGGCAAGTGTAACAACAGGCACGGCACGGCAAGGGGAAACAAGGCTAAGGCACGACAACGCAAGGCTAGGCAATGCAGGGCAAGGCAAGGAAAGGGTAACGCAATGCAAGGCACGGTTTGGGGATTCAAGGCGAATGCACGACAACGCAAGGCTAGGCAATGCACGGAAGGCAAGCAAAGAGTAACGGAAGGCAAGGAAGGCAAGGCAAAGCAAGGCAACGCAAGCAAGGCTATGGCAAGGTGAAAAAAGGCTAAGACACGACAACGCATGGCTAGGCAATGCACGGAACGCAAGCAACGAGTAACGGAAGGCAAGGAAGGCAAGGGAAAGCAAGGCAAGGCAAAGTTAACGGAAGGAACGGCACGGTAAGGGGAAACAAAGCTAAGGCACGACAACACAGGGCTAGGCAATGCAGGGCAAGGCAAGGAAAGGGTAACGCAAGGCAAGGCACGGTTTGGGGAGGCAAGGCTAATGCACGACAACGCAAGGCTAGGCAATGCACGGATGTCAAGCAAAGAGTAACGGAAGGCAAGGAAGGCAAGGGAAAGCAAGGCAAGGCAAGGGTAACGGAAGGAACGGCACGGCAAGGGGAAACAAGGCTAAGGCACGACAACGCAGGGCTAGGCAATGCACGGCAAGGCAAGGAAAGGGTAACGCAAAGCAAGGCACGGTCAGGCAAGGCAAGGCTAATGCACGACAACGCAAGGCTAGGCAGTGCACGGCTAGGGAATGAAAGAGTAACGGAAGGAAAGGAAGGCAAGGCAAAGCAAGGCAAGGCAAGTGTAACAAAAGGCACGGCACGGCAAGGGGAAACAAGGCTAAGGCACGGCAACGCAAGGCTAAGCAATGCACGGCCAGGCAAGGAAAGGGTAACGCAAGGCACGGCACGGTCAGGCGAGGCAAGGCTAATGCATGACAGCGCAAGGCTAGGCAATGCACGGAAGGCAAGCAAAGAGTAACGGAAACCAAGGAAGGCAAGGGAAATCAAGGCAAGGCAAGGGTAACGGAAGGAACGGCACGGAAAGGGGAAACAAGGCTAAGGCACGACAACGCAGGGCTAGGCAATGCACGGCCAGGCAAGGAAAGGGTAACGCAAGGCAAGGCACGGTCAGGCAAGGCAAGGCTGAGGCACGACAACGCAAGGCTAGGCAATGCACGGCAAGGCAAGGAAAGAGTAACGCAAGGCAAGGCACGGTCAGGCGAGGCAAGGCTAAGGCACGACAACGCAAGGCTAGGTAATGCACGGAAGGCAAGAAAAGAGTAACGGAAGGCAAGGAAAGCAAGGGAAAGCAAGGCAAGGCAAGGGTAACGGAAGGAACGGCACGGCAAGGGGAAACAAGGCTAAGGCACGACAACACAGGGCTAGGCAATGCAGGGCAAGGCAAGGAAAGGGTAACGCAAGGCAAGGCACGGTTTGGGGAGGCAAGGCTAAGGCTCGACAACGCAGGCCTAGGCAATGCACGACCAGGCAAGGAAAGGGTAACGCAAGGCAAGGCACGGTCAGGCGAGGCAAGGCTAAGGCACGACCACGCAAGGCTAGGCAATGAACGGAAGGGAAGCAAAGAGTAACGGAAGGCAAGGAATGCAACGCAAAGCAAGGCAACGCAAGCAAGGCTATGGCAAGGTGAAAAAAATCTAAGGCACCACCACGCAAGGCTAGGCAATGCACGGAAGGCAAGCAAAGAGTAACGGAAGGCAAGGAAGGCAAGGCAAAGCAAGCCAACGCAAGAAAGTCTATGGCAACGTTGAAAAAAGGCTAAGACACGACACCGCAAGGCTAGGCAATGCACGGAAGGCAAGCAAAGAGTAACGGAATGCAAGGAAGGCAAGGGAAAGCAAGGCAAGGCAAGGGTAACGGAAGGAACGGCACGGTAAGGGGAAACAAAGCTAAGGCACGACAACGCACGGCTAGGCAATGCACGGCAAGGCAAGGAAAGGGTAACGCAAGGCAAGGCACGGTGAGGCAAGGCAAGGCTAATGCACGACAACGCACGGCTACGCAATGCACGGCTAGGCAAGGAAAGGGTAACGCAAGGCAAGGCACGGTCAGGCGAGGCAAGTCTGATGCACGACAACGCACGGCTAGGCAATGCACGGAAGGCAAGCAAAGAGTAAAGGAAGGCAAGGAATGCAAAGGAAAGATGGGGAAGGCAAGGGTAACGAAAGGAACGGCACGGTAAGGGGAAACAAGGCTAAGGCACGACAACACAGGGCTAGGCAATGCAGGGCAAGGCAAGGTAAGGGTAACGCAAGGCAAGGCACGGTCAGGCGAGGCAAGGCTAAGGCACGACAACGCAAGGCTAGGTAATGCACGGAAGGCAAGAAAAGAGTAACGGAATGCAAGGAAGGCAAGGGAAAGCAAGGGAAGGCAAGGGTAACCGACGGAACGGCACGGCAAGGGGAAACAAGGCTAAGGCACGGCAACGCACGGCTAGGCAATGCAGGGCAAGGCAAGGAAATGGTAACGCAAGGCAAGGCACGATTTGGGGAGGCAAGGCTAATGCACGACAACGCAAGGCTAGGCAGTGCACGGCTAGGCAAGGAAAGAGTAACGGAATGAAAGGAAGGCAAGGCAAAGCAAGGCAAGGCAAGTGTAACAAAAGGGAAGGCACGGCAAGGGGAAACAAGGCTAAGGAACGGCAACGCACGGCTAGGCAATGCACGGCCAGGCAAGGAAAGGGTAACGCAAGGCAAGGCACGGTAAGGCAAGACAAGGCTAATGCACGACAACGCACGGCTAGGCAATGCAAGGCAAGGCAAGGAAAGGGTAACGCAAGGCAAGGCACGGTCAGGCGAGGCAAGGCTAATGCACGACAACGCAAGGCTAGGCAATGCACGGAAGGCAAGCAAAGAGTAACGGAAGGCAAGGAAGGCAAGGGAAACCAAGGCAAGGCAAGGGTAACGGAAGGAACGGCTCGACAAGGGGAAACAAGGCTAAGGCACGGCAACGCACGGATAGGCAATGCACGGCAAGGCAAGGCAAGGGTAACACCAGGCAAGGCACGGTCAGGCAAGGCAAGGCTAATGCACGACAAGGCAAGGCTAGGCAGTGCACGGCAAGGCAAGGAAAGGGTAACGCAAGGGAAGGCACTGTCAGGCGAGGCAAGGCTAAGGCACGACAACGCAAGGCTAGGCAATGCACGGAAGGAAAGCAAAGAGTAACGGAAGGCAAGGAAAGCAAGGGAAAGCAAGGCAAGGCAAGGGTAACGGAAGGAACGGCACGGCAAGGGGAAACAAGGCTAAGGCACGACAACACAGGGCTAGGCAATGCAGGGCAAGGCAAGGAAAGGGTAACGCAAGGCAAGGCACGGTTTGGGGAGGCAAGGCTAATGCACGACAACGCAAGGCTAGGCAATGCACGGAAGGCAAGCAAAGAGTAACGGAAGGCAAGGAATGCAAGGCAAAGCAAGGCAACGCAAGCAAGGCTATGGCAAGGTGAAAAAAGGCTAAGGCACGACCACGCAAGGATAGGCAATGCACGGAAGGCAAGCAAAGAGTAACGGAAGGCAAGGAAGGCAAGGCAAAGCAAGGCAACGCAAGCAAGGCTATGGCAAGGTGAAAAAAGGCTAAGACACGACAACGCAAGGCTAGGCAATGCACGGAAGGCAAGCAAAGAGTAACGGAACGCAAGGAAGGCAAGGGAAACAAAGGCAAGGGAAGGGTAACGGAAGGAATGGCTCGGCAAGGGGAAACAAGGCTAAGGCACGGCAACGCAGGGCTAGGCAATGCACGGCAAGGCAAGGAAAGGGTAACGCAAGGCAAGGCACTGTCAGGCGAGGCAAAACTAATGGACGACATCGCAAGGCTAGGCAGTGCACGGCTAGGCAAGGAAAAAGTAACGGAAGGAAAGGAAGGCAAGGCAAAGCATGGCAAGGCAAGTGTAACAATAGGCACGGCACGGCAAGGGGAAACAAGGCTAAGGCACGACAACTCAACGCTAGGCAATGCACGGAATGCAAGCAAAGAGTAACGGAAGGCAAGGAATGCAAAGGAAAGCAGGGGAAGGCAAGGGTAACGAAAGGAACGGCACGATAAGGGGAAACAAGGCTAAGGCACGACAACACGCTGCTAGGCAATGCAGGGCAAGGCAAGGAAAGGGTAACGCAAGGCAAGGCACGGTTTGGGGAGGCAAGGTTAATGCACGACAACGCAAGACTAGGCAATGCACGGAAGGCAAGCAAAGAGTAACGGAAGGAAAGGAAGGCAAGGGAAAGCAAGGCAAGGCAAGGGTAACGGAAGGAACGGCACACCAAGGGGAAACAAGGCTAAGGCACGACAACGCAAGGCTAGGCAATGCACGGAAGGCAAGCAAAGAGTAACGGAAGGCAAGGAAGGCAAGGCAAAGCAAGGCAACGCAAGCAAGGCTATGGCAAGGTGAAAAAAGGCTAAGACACGACAACGCAAGGCTAGGCAATGCACGGAAGGCAAGCAAAGAGTAACGGAAGGCAAGGAAGGCAAGGGAAAGCAAGGCAAGGCAAGGGTAACGGAAGGAACGGCACGGTAAGGGGAAACAAAGCTAAGGCACGACAACGCAGGGCTAGGCAATGCATGGCAAGGCAAGGAAAGGGTAACGCAAGGCAAGGCACGGTGACGCAAGACAAGGCAAATGCACGACAACGCACGGCTAGGCAATGCACGGCAAGGCAAGGAAAGGGTACCGCAAGGCAAGGCACGGTCAGGCGAGGCAAGGCTTAGGAACGACAACGCAAGGCTAGGCAATGCACGGAAGGCAAGCAAAGAGTAACGGAAGGCAAGGAAGGCAAGGGAAAGCAAGGCAAGGCAATGGTAACGGAAGGAACGGCATGGCAAGGGGAAACAAGGCTAAGGCACGACAACGCACGGCTAGGCAATGCACTGCAAGGCAAGGAAAGGGTAACGCAAGGCAAGGCACGGTGAGGCAAGTCAAGGCTGATGCACGACAACGCACGGCTAGGCAATTCACGGCAAGGCAAGGAAAGGGTAACGCAAGGCAAGGCACGGTCAGGCGAGGCAAGGCTAAGGCACGACAACGCAAGGCTAGGCAATGCACGGAAGGCAAGCAAAGAGTAACGGAAGGCAAATAATGCAAGGGAAAGAAGGGGAAGGCAAGGGTAACGAAAGGAACGGCACGGTAAGGGGAAACAAGGCTAAGGCACGACAACACAGGGCTAGGCAATGCAGGGCAAGGCAAGGTAAGGGTAACGCAAGGCAAGGCACGGTCAGGCGAGGCAAGGCTAAGGCACGACAACGCAAGGCTAGGCAATGCACGGAAGGCAAGAAAAGAGTAACGGAACGCAAGGAAGGCAAGGGAAACCAAGGCAAGGCAAGGTTAACGGAAGGAACGGCACGGCAAGGGGAAACAAGGCTAAGGCACGGCAACGCACGGCTAGGCAATGCAGGGCAAGGCAAGGAAATGGTAACGCAAGGCAAGGCACGATTTGGGGAGGCAAGGCTAATGCACGACAACGCAAGGCTAGGCAGTGCACGGCTAGGCAAGGAAAGAGTAACGGAATGAAAGGAAGGCAAGGCAAAGCAAGGCAAGGCAAGTGTAACAAAAGGCAAGGCACGGCAAGGGGAAACAAGGCTAAGGAACGGCAACGCACGGCTAGGCAATGCACGGCCAGGCAAGGAAAGGGTAACGCAAGGCAAGGCACGGTAAGGCAAGACAAGGCTAATGCACGACAAGGCAAGGCTAGGCAGTGCACGGCAAGGCAAGGAAAGGGTAACGCAAGGGAAGGCACTGTCAGGCGAGGCAAGGCTAAGGCACGACAACGCAAGGCTAGGCAATGCACGGAAGGAAAGCAAAGAGTAACGGAAGGCAAGGAAAGCAAGGGAAAGCAAGGCAAGGCAAGGGTAACGGAAGGAACGGCACGGCAAGGGGAAACAAGGCTAAGGCACGACAACACAGGGCTAGGCAATGCAGGGCAAGGCAAGGAAAGGGTAACGCAAGGCAAGGCACGGTTTGGGGAGGCAAGGCTAATGCACGACAACGCAAGGCTAGGCAATGCACGGAAGGCAAGCAAAGAGTAACGGAAGGCAAGGAATGCAAGGCAAAGCAAGGCAACGCAAGCAAGGCTATGGCAAGGTGAAAAAAGGCTAAGGCACGACCACGCAAGGATAGGCAATGCACGGAAGGCAAGCAAAGAGTAACGGAAGGCAAGGAAGGCAAGGCAAAGCAAGGCAACGCAAGCAAGGCTATGGCAAGGTGAAAAAAGGCTAAGACACGACAACGCAAGGCTAGGCAATGCACGGAAGGCAAGCAAAGAGTAACGGAACGCAAGGAAGGCAAGGGAAACAAAGGCAACGGAAGGGTAACGGAAGGAATGGCTCGGCAAGGGGAAACAAGGCTAAGGCACGGCAACGCAGGGCTAGGCAATGCACGGCAAGGCAAGGAAAGGGTAACGCAAGGCAAGGCACTGTCAGGCGAGGCAAAACTAATGCACGACATCGCAAGGCTAGGCAGTGCACGGCTAGGCAAGGAAAAAGTAACGGAAGGAAAGGAAGGCAAGGCAAAGCATGGCAAGGCAAGTGTAACAACAGGCACGGCACGGCAAGGGGAAACAAGGCTAAGGCACGACAACGCAAGGCTAGGCAATGCAGGGCAAGGCAAGGAAAGGGTAACGCAATGCAAGGCACGGTTTGGGGATTCAAGGCGAATGCACGACAACGCAAGGCTAGGCAATGCACGGAAGGCAAGCAAAGAGTAACGGAAGGCAAGGAAGGCAAGGCAAAGCAAGGCAACGCAAGCAAGGCTATGGCAAGGTGAAAAAAGGCTAAGACACGACAACGCATGGCTAGGCAATGCACGGAACGCAAGCAACGAGTAACGGAAGGCAAGGAAGGCAAGGGAAAGCAAGGCAAGGCAAAGTTAACGGAAGGAACGGCACGGTAAGGGGAAACAAAGCTAAGGCACGACAACACAGGGCTAGGCAATGCAGGGCAAGGCAAGGAAAGGGTAACGCAAGGCAAGGCACGGTTTGGGGAGGCAAGGCTAATGCACGACAACGCAAGGCTAGGCAATGCACGGATGTCAAGCAAAGAGTAACGGAAGGCAAGGAAGGCAAGGGAAAGCAAGGCAAGGCAAGGGTAACGGAAGGAACGGCACGGCAAGGGGAAACAAGGCTAAGGCACGGCAACGCAGGGCTAGGCAATGCACGGCAAGTCAAGGAAAGGGTAACGCAAAGCAAGGCACGGTCAGGCGAGGCAAGGGTAATGCACGACAACGCAAGGCTACGCAGTGCATGGCTAGGAAATGAAAGAGTAACGGAAGGAAAGGAAGGCAAGGCAAAGCAAGGCAAGGCAAGTGTAACAAAAGGCACGGCACGGCAAGGGGAAACAAGGCTAAGGCACGGCAACGCAAGGCTAAGCAATGCACGGCCAGGCAAGGAAAGGGTAACGCAAGGCACGGCACGGTCAGGCGAGGCAAGGCTAATGCATGACAGCGCAAGGCTAGGCAATGCACGGAAGGCAAGCAAAGAGTAACGGAAACCAAGGAAGGCAAGGGAAATCAAGGCAAGGCAAGGGTAACGGAAGGAACGGCACGGCAAGGGGAAACAAGGCTAAGGCACGACAACGCACGGCTAGGCAATTCACGGCAAGGCAAGGAAAGGGTAACGCCAGGCAAGGCACGGTCAGGCAAGGCAAGGCTAATGCACGACAAGGCAAGGCTAGGCAGTGCACGGCAAGGCAAGGAAAGGGTAACGCAAGGCAAGGCACAGTCAGGCGAGGCAAGGCTAAGGCACGACAACGCAAGGCTAGGCAATGCACGGAAGGAAAGCAAAGAGTAACGGAAGGCAAGGAAAGCAAGGGAAAGCAAGGCAAGGCAAGGGTAACGGAAGGAACGGCACGGCAAGGGGAAACAAGGCTAAGGCACGACAACACAGGGCGAGACAATGCAGGGCAAGGCAAGGAAAGGGTAACGCAAGGCAAGGCACGGTTTGGGGAGGCAAGGCTAATGCACGACAACGCACGGCTAGGCAATGCACGGCCAGGCAAGGAAAGGGTAACGCAAGGCAAGGCACGGTCAGGCGAGGCAAGGCTAAGGCACGACCACGCAAGGCTAGGCAATGAACGGAAGGGAAGCAAAGAGTAACGGAAGGCAAGGAATGCAACGCAAAGCAAGGCAACGCAAGCAAGGCTATGGCAAGGTGAAAAAAATCTAAGGCACCACCACGCAAGGCTAGGCAATGCACGGAAGGCAAGCAAAGAGTAACGGAAGGCAAGGAAGGCAAGGCAAAGCAAGCCAACGCAAGAAAGTCTATGGCAACGTTGAAAAAAGGCTAAGACACGACACCGCAAGGCTAGGCAATGCACGGAAGGCAAGCAAAGAGTAACGGAATGCAAGGAAGGCAAGGGAAAGCAAGGCAAGGCAAGGGTAACGGAAGGAACGGCACGGTAAGGGGAAACAAAGCTAAGGCACGACAATGCAGGGCTAGGCAATGCACGGCAAGGCAAGGAAAGGGTAACGCAAGGCAAGGCACGGTGAGGCAAGACAAGGCAAATGCACGACAACGCACGGCTACGCAATGCACGGCTAGGCAAGGAAAGGGTACCGCAAGGCAAGGCACGGTCAGGCGAGGCAAGGCTGATGCACGACAACGCACGGCTAGGCAATGCACGGAAGGCAAGCAAAGAGTAAAGGAAGGCAAGGAATGCAAAGGAAAGCAGGGGAAGGCAAGAGTAACGAAAGGAACGGCACGATAAGGGGAAACAAGGCTGAGGCACGACAACACAGGGCTAGGCAATGGAGGGCAAGGCAAGGAAAGGGTAACGCAAGGCAAGGCAAGGTTTGGGGAGGCAAGGCTAATGCACGACTACGCAAGGCTAGGCAATGCACGGAATGCAAGCAAAGAGTAACGGAAGGCAAGGAAGGCAAGGCAAAGCAAGGCAAGGCAAGTGTAACAAAAGGAACGGCACGGCAAGTGGAAACAAGGCTAAGGAACGGAAACGCACGGCTAGGCAATGCACGACCAGGCAAGGAAAGGGTAACGCCAGGCAAGGCACGGTCAGGCAAGGCAAGGCTAAGGCACGACAACGCAAGGCTAGGCAATGCACGGAAGGAGAGCAAAGAGTAACGGAAGTCAAGGAAAGCCAGGGAAAGCAAGGCAAGGCAAGGGTAACGGAAGGAACGGCACGGCAAGGGGAAACAAGGCTAAGGCACGACAACACAGGGCTAGGCAATGCAGGGCAAGGCAAGGAAAGGGTAACGCAAGGCAAGGCACGGTTTGGGGAGGCAAGGCTAATGCACGACAACGCAAGGCTAGGCAATTCACGGCAAGGCAAGGAAAGGGTAACGCAAAGCAAGGCACGGTCAGGCGAGGCAACGCTAAGGCACGACAACGCAAGGCTAGGCAATGCACGGAAGGCAAGCAAAGAGTAACGGAAGGCAAGGAAGGCTAGGGAAAGCAAGGTAAGGCAATGGTAACGGAAGGAACGGCACGGTAAGGGCAAACAAGACTAAGGCACGACAACACAGGGCTAGGCAATGCAGGGCAAGGCAAGGAAATGGTAACGCAAGGCAAGGCACGGTTTGGGGAGGCAAGGCTAATGCACGACAACGCAAGGCTAGGCAGTGCACGGCTAGGCAAGGAAAGAGTAACGGAAGGAAAGGAAGGCAAGGCAAAGCAAGGCAAGGCAAGTGTAACAAAACGCAAGGCACGGCAAGGGGAAACAAGGCTAAGGCACGGCAACGCACGGCTAGGCAAGGAAAGGGTAACGCAAGGCAAGGCACGGTAAGGCAAGACAAGGCTAATGCACGACAACGCACGGCTAGGCAATGCACGGCAAGGCAAGGAAAGCGTAACGCAAGGCAAGGCACGGTCAGGCGAGGCAAGGCTAAGGCACGACAACGCAAGGCTAGGCAATGCACGGAAGGCAAGCAAAGAGTAACGGAAGGCAAGGAAGGGAAGGGAAAGCAAGGCAAGGCAAGGGTAACGGAAGGAACGGCACGGCAAGGGGAAACAAGGCTAAGGCACGGCAACGCACGGCTAGGCAATGCACGGCAAGGCAAGGAAAGGGTAACGCAAGGCAAGGCACGGTAAGGCAAGGCAAGGCTAATGCACGACAACGCACGGCTAGACAATGCACGGCAAGGCAAGGAAAAGGTAACGCACGGCAAGGCACGATTAGGCGAGGCAAGGCTAAGACACGACAACGCAAGGCTAGGCAATGCACGGAAGGCAAGCAAAGAGTAACGGAAGGCAAGGAATGCAAGGCAAACCAAGGCAACGCAAGCAAGGCTATGGCAAGGTGAAAAAAGGCTAAGGCACGACCAAGCAAGGCTAGGCAATGCACGGAAGGCAAGCAAAGAGTAACGGAAGGCAAGGAAGGCAAGGCAAAGCAAGGCAACGCAAGGAAGGCTATGGCAAGGTGAAAAAAGGCTAAGAAACGACAACGCAAGGCTAGGCAATGCACGGAAGGCAAGCAAAGAGTAACGGAAGGCAAGGAAGGCAAGGCAAAGCAAGGCAACGCAAGGAAGGCTATGGCAAGGTGAAAAAAGGCTAAGAAACGACAACGCAAGGCTAGGCAATGCACGGAAGGCAAGCAAAGAGAAACGGAACGCAAGGAAGGCAAGGGAAACCAAGGCAAGGGAAGGGTAACGGACGGAATGGCTCGGCAAGGGTAAACAAGGCTAAGGCACGGCAACGCAGAGCTAGGCAATGCACGGCAAGGCAAGGAAAGGGTAACGCAAGGCAAGGCACTGTCAGGCGAGTAAAAACTAATGCACGACATCGCAAGGCTAGGCAGTGCAAGGCTAGGCAAGGAAAGAGTAACAGAAGGAAAGGAAGGCAAGGCAAAGCATGGCTAGGCAAGTGTAACAATAGGCACGGCACGGCAAGGGGAAACAAGGCTAAGGCACGACAAAGCAAGGCTAGGCAATGCACGGAAGGCAAGCAAAGAGTAACGGAAGGCAAGGAATGCAAAGGAAAGCAGGGGAAGGCAAGGTTAACGAAAGGAACGGCACGATAAGGGGAAACAAGGCTAAGGCACGACAACACGCTGCTAGGCAATGCAGGGCAAGGCAAGGAAAGGGTAACGCAAGGCAAGGCACGGTTTGGGGATTCAAGGCTAATGCACGACAACGCAAGGCTAGGCAATGCACGGAAGGCAAGCAAAGAGTAACGGAAGGCCAGGAAGGCAAGGGAAAGCAAGGCAAGGCAAAGGTAACGGAAGGAACGGCACGGTAAGAGGAAACAAAGCTAACGCATGACAATGCATTGCTAGGCAATGCACGGCAAGGCAAGGAAAGGGTAACGCAAGGCAAGGCACGGTGAGGCAAGACAAGGCAAATGCACGACAACGCACGGCTAGGCAATGCACGGCAAGGCAAGGAAAGGGTACCGCAAGGCAAGGCATGGTCAGGCGAGGCAAGGCGAAGGAACGACAACGCAAGGCTAGGCAATGTACGGAAGGTAAGCAAAGAGTAACGGAAGGCAAGGAATGCAAGGGAAAGCAAGGCAAGGCAATGGTAACGGAAGGAACGGCACGGCAAGGGGAAACAAGGCTAAGCCACGACAACGCACGGCTAGGAAATGCACGGCAAGGCAAGGAAAGGGTAACGCAAGGCAAGGCACGGTGAGGCAAGGCAAGGCTGATGCACGACAACGCAGGGCTAGGCAATTCACGGCAAGGCAAGGAAAGGGTAACGCAAGGCAAGGCACGGTCAGAAGAGGCAAGGCTAAGGCACGACAACGCAAGGCTAGGCAATGCACGGAAGGCAAGCAAAGAGTAACGGCAGGCAAGGAAGGCAAGGGAAACCAAGGCAAGGCAAGGGTAACGGAAGGAACGGCTCGCCAAGGGGAAACAAGGCTAAGGCACGGCAACGCAAGGCTAGGCAATGCACGGCAAGGCAAGGAAAGGGTAACGCAAGGCAAGGCACTGTCAGGCGAGGCAAAACTAATGCACGACATCGCAAGGCTAGGCAGTGCACGGCTAGGCAAGGAAAAAGTAACGGAAGGAAAGGAAGGCAAGGCAAAGCATGGCAAGGCAAGTGTAACAACAGGCACGGCACGGCAAGGGGAAACAAGGCTAAGGCACGACAACGCAAGGCTAGGCAATGCACGAAAGGCAAGCAAAGAGTAACGGAAGGCAAGGAATGCAAAGGAAAGCAGGGGAAGGCAAGGGTAACGAAAGGAACGGCACGGTAAGGGGAAACAAGGCTAAGGCACGACAACACAGGGCTAGGCAATGCAGGGCAAGGCAAGGAAAGGGTAACGCAAGGCAAGGCACGGTTTGGGGAGGCAAGGCTAATGCACGACAACGCAAGGCTAGGCAATGCACGGAAGGCAAGCAAAGAGTAACGGAAGGCAAGGAAGCAAGGGAAAGCAAGGCAAGGCAAGTGTAACCAAAGGCACGGCCACGGCAACGGGAAACAAGGCTAAGGCACGGCAACGCAGGGCTAGGCAATGCACGGCAAGGCAAGGAAAGGGTAAGGCAAGGCAAGGCACGGTTTGGGGAGGCAAGGCTAATGCACGACAACGCAAGGCTAGGCAATGCACGGAAGGCAAGGAAAGAGTAAGGGAAGGCAAGGAATGCAAGGCAAAGCAAGGCAACGCAAGCAAGGATATGGCAAGGAGAAAAAAGGCTAAGGCACGACCACGCAAGGCTAGGCAATGCACGGAAGGCAAGCAAGGAGTAACGGAAGGCAAGGAAGGCAAGGCAAAGCAAGACAACGCAAGCAAGGCTATGGCAAGGTGAAAAAAGGCTAAGACACGACAACGCAAGGCTAGGCAATGCACGGAAGGCAAGCAAAGAGTAACGGAAGGCAAGGAAGGCAAGGGAAAGCAAGGCAAGGCAAGGGTAACGGAAGGAACGGCACGGTAAGGGGAAACAAAGCTAAGGCACGACAATGCAGGGCTAGGCAATGCACGGAAAGGCAAGGAAAGGGTAACGCAAGGCACGGCACGGTGAGGCAAGACAAGGCAAATGCACGACAACGCACGGCTAGACAATGCACGGCAAGGCAAGGAAAGGGTACCGCAAGGCAAGGCACGGTCAGGCGAGGCAAGGCTAAGGCACGACAACGCAAGGCTAGGCAATGCACAGAAGGCAAGCAAAGAGTAACGGAAGGCAAGGAAGGCAAGGGAAACCAAGGCAAGGGAAGGGTAACGGAAGGAATGGCTCGGCAAGAGGAAACAAGGCTAAGGCACGGCAACGCAGGGCTAGGCAATGCACGGCAAGGCAAGGAAAGGGTAACGCAAGGCAAGGCACCGTCAGGCGAGGCAAAACTAATCCACGAAATCGTAAGGCTAGGCAGTGCACGCCTAGGAAATGAAAGAGTAACGGAAGGAAAGGAAGGCAAGGCAAAGCAAGGCAAGGCAAGTGTAACAAAAGGCACGGCAAGGCAAGGGGAAACAAGGCTAAGGCAACGCAACGCAAGGCTAGGCAATGCACGGCAAGGCAAGGAAAGGGTAACGCAAGACAAGGCATGGTTAGGCGAAGCTTGGCTAAGGCTCGACGACGCAAGGCTAGGCAATGCACGGAAGGCAAGCAAAGAGTAACGGAAGGCAAGGAATGCAACACAAAGCAAGGCAACGCAAACAAGGCTATGGCAAGGTGAAAAAAGGCTCAGGCACGACAACGCAAGGCTAGGCAATGCACGGAAGGCAAGCAAAGAGTAACGGAATGGAAGGACGGCAAGGCAAAGCAAGGCAAAGCAAGCAAGGCTATGGCAAGGTGAAACAAGGCTAAGGCACCACAACGCACGGCTAGACAATGCACGGCCAGTCAAGGAAAAGGTAACGCAAGGCAAGGCACTGTGAGGCAAGGCAAGGCTAATGCACGACAGCGCAAGGCTAGGCAATGCACGGAAGGCAAGTAAAGAGTAACGGAAACCAAGGAAGGCAAGGGAAAGCAAGGCAAGGCAAGGGTAACGGAAGGAACGGCACGGCAAGGGGAAACAAGGCTAAGGCACGGCAACGCACGGCTAGGCAATGCACGGCAAGGCAAGGAAAGGGTAACGCAAGGCAAGGCACGGTCAGGCGAGGCAAGGGTAATGCACGACAACGCAAGGCTACGCAGTGCACGGCTAGGCAAGGAAAGAGTAAAGGAAGGAAAGGAAGGAAAGGCAAAGCAAGGCAAGGCAAGTGTAACGGAAGGCACGGCACGGCAAGGGGAAACAAGGCTAAGGCACGGCAACGCAAGGCTAAGCAATGCACGGCCAGGCAAGGAAAGGGTAACGCAAGGCAAGGCACGGTAAGGCAAGGCGAGGCTAATGCACGACAACGCACGGCTAGGCAATGCACGGCAAGGCAAGGAAAGGGTAACGCAAGGCAAGGCACGGTTAGGCGAGGCAAGGCTAAGGCACGACAACGCAAGGCTAGGCAATGCACGGAAGGCAAGCAAAGAGAAACGGAAGGCAAGGAATGCAAGGCAAAGCAAGGCAAACAAGTAAGTCTATGGCAAGGTGAAACAATGCTAAGGCACGACAACGCACGGCTAGGCAATGCACGGAAGGCATGCAAAGAGTAACGGAATGGAAGGAAGGGAAGGCAAAGCAAGGCAAAGCAAGCAAGGCTATGGCAAGGTGAAACAAGGCTAAGGCAACACAACGCACGGCTAGACAATGCACGGCCAGTCAAGGAAAAGGTAACGCAAGGCAAGGCACTGTGAGGCAAGGCAAGGCTAATGCACGACAGCGCAAGGCTAGGCAATGCACGGAAGGCAAGTAAAGAGTAACGGAAACCAAGGAAGGCAAGGGAAAGCAAGGCAAGGCAAGGGTAACGGAAGGAACGGCACGGCAAGGGGAAACAAGGCTAAGGCACGACAACGCACGGCTAGGCAATGCACGGCAAGGCAAGGAAAGGGTAACGCAAGGCAAGGCACGGTCAGGCGAGGCAAGGGTAATGCACGACAACGCAAGGCTACGCAGTGCACGGCTAGGCAAGGAAAGAGTAACGGAAGGAAAGGAAGGAAAGGCAAAGCAAGGCAAGGCAAGTGTAACAAAAGGCACGGCACGGCAAGGGGAAACAAGGCTAAGGCACGGCAACGCAAGGCTAAGCAATGCACGGCCAGGCAAGGAAAGGGTAACGCAAGGCAAGGCACGGTAAGCTAAGGCGAGGCTAATGCACGACAACGCACGGCTAGGCAATGCACGGCAAGGCAAGGAAAGGGTAACGCAAGGCAAGGCACGGTTAGGCGAGGCAAGGCTAAGGCACGACAACGCAAGGCTAGGCAATGCACGGAAGGCAAGCAAAGAGAAACGGAAGGCAAGGAATGCAAGGCAAAGCAAGGCAAACAAGTAAGTCTATGGCAAGGTGAAACAATGCTAAGGCACGACAACGCACGGCTAGGCAATGCACGGAAGGCATGCAAAGAGTAACGGAATGGAAGGAAGGCAAGGCAAAGCAAGGCAAAGCAAGCAAGGCTATGGCAAGGTGAAACAAGGCTAAGGCAACACAACGCACGGCTAGACAATGCACGGCCAGTCAAGGAAAAGGTAACGCAAGGCAAGGCACTGTGAGGCAAGGCAAGGCTAATGCACGACAGCGCAAGGCTAGGCAATGCACGGAAGGCAAGTAAAGAGTAACGGAAACCAAGGAAGGCAAGGGAAAGCAAGGCAAGGCAAGGGTAACGGAAGGAACGGCACGGCAAGGGGAAACAAGGCTAAGGCACGAAAACGCACGGCTAGGCAATGCACGGCAAGGCAAGGAAAGGGTAACGCAAGGCAAGGCACGGTCAGGCAAGGCAAGGCTAATGCACGACAAGGCAAGGCTAGGCAGTGCACGGCAAGGCAAGGAAAGGGTAACGCAAGGCAAGGCACGGTCAGGCGAGGCAAGGCTAAGGCACGACAACGCAAGGCTAGGCAATGCAAGGAAGGCAAGCAAAGAGTAACGGAAGGCAAGGAAGGCAAGGGAAACCAAGGCAAGGCAAGGGTAACGGAAGGAACGGCTCGGCAAGGGGAAACAAGGCTAAGGCACGGCAACGCAGGGCTAGGCAATGCACGGCAAGGCAAGGAAATGGTAACGCAAGGCAAGGCACTGTCAGGCGAGGCAAAGCTAATGCACGACATCGCAAGGCTAGGCAGTGCACGGCTAGGCAAGGAAAGAGTAACGGAAGGAAAGGAAGGCAAGGCCAAGAATGGCAAGGCAAGTGTAACAACAGGCACGGCACGGCAAGGGGAAACAAGGCTAAGGCACGACAACGCAAGGCTAGGCAATGCACGGAAGGCAAGCAAAGAGTAACGGAAGGCAAGGAATGCAAAGGAAAGCAGGGGAAGGCAAGGGTAACGAAAGGAACGGCACGGTAAGGGGAAACAAGGCTAAGGCACGACAACAGAGGGCTAGGCAATGCAGGGCAAGGCAAGCAAAGGGTAACGCAAGGCAAGGCACGGTTTGGGGAGGGAAGGCTAATGCACGACAACGCAAGGCTAGGCAATGCAAGGAAGGCAAGCAAAGAGTAACGGAAGGCAAGGAAGGCAAGGGAAAGCAAGGCAAGGCAAGGGTAACGGAAGGAACGGCACGGCAAGGGGAAACAAGGCTAAGGCACGGCAACGCACGGCTACGCAATGCACGGCAAGGCAAGGAAAAGGTAACGCAAGGCAAAGCACCTTGAGGCAAGGCAAGGCTGATGCAGGACAACGCACGGCTAGGCAATGCACGGCAAGGCAAGGAAAGGGTAACTCAAGGCAAGGCACGGTCAGGCGAGGCAAGGCTAAGGCACGACAACGCAAGGCTAGGCAATGCACGAAAGGCAAGCAAAGAGTAACGGAAGGCAAGGAAGGCAAGGGAAAGCAGGGGAAGGCAAGGGTAACGGAAGGAACGGCACGGTAAGGGGAAACAAGGCTAAGGCACGACAACGCAGGGCTAGGCAATGCACGGCAAGGCAAGGAAAGGGTAACGCAAGGCAAGGCACGGTCAGGCGAGGCAAGGGTAATGCACGACAACGCAAGGCTACGCAGTGCACGGCTAGGCAAGGAAAGAGTAACGGAAGGAAAGGAAGGAAAGGCAAAGCAAGGCAAGGCAAGTGTAACAAAAGGCACGGCACGGAAAGGGGAAACAAGGCTAAGGCACGGCAACGCAAGGCTAAGCAATGCACGGCCAGGCAAGGAAAGGGTAACGCAAGGCAAGGCACGGTAAGGCAAGGCGAGGCTAATGCACGACAACGCACGGCTAGGCAATGCACGGCAAGGCAAGGAAAGGGTAACGCAAGGCAAGGCACGGTTAGGCGAGGCAAGGCTAAGGCACGACAACGCAAGGCTAGGCAATGCACGGAAGGCAAGCAAAGAGAAACGGAAGGCAAGGAATGCAAGGCAAAGCAAGGCAAACAAGTAAGTCTATGGCAAGGTGAAACAATGCTAAGGCACGACAACGCACGGCTAGGCAATGCACGGCCAGCCAAGGAAAAGGTAACGCAAGGCAAGGCACTGTGAGGCGATGCAAGGCTAATGCACGACAGCGCAAGGCTAGGCAATGCACGGAAGGCAAGCAAAGAGTAACGGAAACCAAGGAAGGCAAGGGAAAGCAAGGCAAGGCAAGGGTAACGGAAGGAACGGCACGGCAAGGGGAAACAAGTCTAAGGCACGACAACGCACGGCTAGGCAATGCACGGCAAGGCAAGGAAAGGGTAACGCCAGGCAAGGCACGGTCAGGCAAGGCAAGGCTAATGCACGACAAGGCAAGGCTAGGCAGTGCACGGCAAGGCAAGGAAAGGGTAACGCAAGGCAAGGCACGGTCAGGCGAGGCAAGGCTAAGGCACGACAACGCAAGGCTAGGCAATGCACGAAAGGCTAGCAAAGAGTAACGGAAGGCAAGGAAGGCAAGGGAAAGCAGGGGAAGGCAAGGGTAACGGAAGGAACGGTACGGTAAGGGGAAACAAGGCTAAGGCACGACAACGCACGGCTAGGCAATGCACGGCAAGGCAAGGAAAGGGTAACGCAAGGCAAGGCACGGTCAGGCGAGGCAAGGGTAATGCACGACCACGCAAGGCTACGCAGTGCACGGCTAGGCAAGGAAAGAGTAACGGAAGGAAAGGATGGCAAGGCAAAGCAAGGCAAGGCAAGTGTAACAAAAGGCACGGCACGGCAAGGGGAAACAAGGCTAAGGCACGGCAACGCAAGGCTAAGCAATGCACGGCCAGGCAAGGAAAGGGTAACGCAAGGCAAAGCACGGTAAGGCAAGGCGAGGCTAATGCACGACAACGCACGGCTAGGCAATGCACGGCAAGGCAAGGAAAGGGTAACGCAAGGCAAGGCACGGTTAGGCGAGGCAAGGCTAAGGCACGACAACGCAAGGCTAGGCAATGCACGGAAGGCAAGCAAAGAGAAACGGAAGGCAAGGAAGGCAAGGCAAAGCAAGGCAACGCAAGCAAGGCTATGGCAAGGTGAAAAAAGGCTAAGGCACGACAACGCAAGGCTAGGCAATGCACGGAAGGCAAGCAAAGAGTAACGGAATGGAAGGAAGGCAAGGCAAAGCAAGGCAAAGCAAGCAAGGCTATGGCAAGGTGAAACAAGGCTAAGGCACCACAACGCACGGCTAGACAATGCACGGCCAGCCAAGGAAAAGGTAACGCAAGGCAAGGCACTCTGAGGCAAGGCAAGGCTAAGGCACGACAACGCAAGGCTAGGCAATGCACGGAAGGCAAGTAAAGAGTAACGGAAACCAAGGAAGGCAAGGGAAAGCAAGGCAAGGCAAGGGTAACGGAAGGAACGGCACGGCAAGGGGAAACAAGGCTAAGGCACGACAACGCACGGCTAGGCAATGCACAGCAAGGCAAGGAAAGGGTAACGCAAGGCAAGGCACGGTCAGGCAAGGCAAGGCTAATGCACGACAACGCAAGGCTAGGCAATGCACGGCAAGGCAACGAAAGGGTAACGCAAGGCAAGGCACGGTCAGGCGAGGCAAGGCTAAGGCACGACAACGCAAGGCTAGGCAATGCACGGAAGGCAAGCAAAGAGTAACGGAAGGCAAGGAATGCAAGGCAAAGCAAGGCAACGCAAGCAAGGCTATGGCAAGGTGAAAAAAGGCTAAGACACGACAAAAGGCTAGCCAATGCACGGCCAGCCAAGGAAAAGGTAACGCAAGGCAAGGCACGGTGAGGCAAGGCAAGGCTGATGCACGACAACGCACGGCTAGGCAATTCACGGCAAGGCAAGGAAAGGGTAACGCAAGGCAAGGCACGGTCAGGCGAGGCAAGGCTAAGGCACGACAACGCAAGGCTAGGCAATGCACGGAAGGCAAGCAAAGAGTAACGGAAGGCAAATAATGCAACGGAAAGAAGGGGAAGGCAAGGGTAACGAAAGGAACGGCACGGTAAGGGGAAACAAGGCTAAGGCACGACAACACAGGGCTAGGCAATGCAGGGCAAGGCAAGGTAAGGGTAACGCAAGGCAAGGCACGGTCAGGCGAGGCAAGGCTAAGGCACGACAACGCAAGGCTAGGCAATGCACGGAAGGCAAGAAAAGAGTAACGGAACGCAAGGAAGGCAAGGGAAAGCAAGGCGAGGCAAGGTTAACGGAAGGAACGGCACGGCAAGGGGAAACAAGGCTAAGGCACGGCAACGCACGGCTAGGCATTGCAGGGCAAGGCAAGGAAATGGTAACGCAAGGCAAGGCACGATTTGGGGAGGCAAGGCTAATGCACGACAACGCAAGGCTAGGCAGTGCACGGCTAGGCAAGGAAAGAGTAACGGAATGAAAGGAAGGCAAGGCAAAGCAAGGCAAGGCAAGTGTAACAAAAGGCAAGGCACGGCAAGGGGAAACAAGGCTAAGGAACGGCAACGCACGGCTAGGCAATGCACGGCAAGGCAAGGAAAGGGTAACGCAAGGCAAGGCACGGTAAGGCAAGACAAGGCTAATGCACGACAACGCACGGCTAGGCAATGCAAGGCAAGGCAAGGAAAGGGTAACGCAAGGCAAGGCACGGTCAGGCGAGGCAAGGCTAATGCACGACAACGCAAGGCTAGGCAATGCACGGAAGGCAAGCAAAGAGTAACGGAAGGCAAGGAAGGCAAGGGAAACCAAGGCAAGGCAAGGGTAACGGAAGGAACGGCTCGACAAGGGGAAACAAGGCTAAGGCACGGCAACGCACGGCTAGGCAATGCACGGCAAGGCAAGGCAAGGGTAACACCAGGCAAGGCACGGTCAGGCAAGGCAAGGCTAATGCACGACAAGGCAAGGCTAGGCAATTCACGGCAAGGCAAGGAAAGGGTAACGCAAGGGAAGGCACGGTCAGGCGAGGCAAGGCTAAGGCACGACAACGCAAGGCTAGGCAATGCACGGAAGGCAAGCAAAGAGTAACGGAAGGCAAGGAAAGCAAGGGAAAGCAAGGCAAGGCAAGGGTAACGGAAGGAACGGCACGGCAAGGGGAAACAAGGCTAAGGCACGACAACACAAGGCTAGGCAATGCAGGGCAAGGCAAGGAAAGGGTAACGCAAGGCAAGGCACGGTTTGGGGAGGCAAGGCTAATGCACGACAACGCAAGGCTAGGCAATGCACGGAAGGCAAGCAAAGAGTAACGGAAGGCAAGGAATGCAAGGCAAAGCAAGGCAACGCAAGCAAGGCTATGGCAAGGTGAAAAAAGGCTAAGGCACGACCACGCAAGGATAGGCAATGCACGGAAGGCAAGCAAAGAGTAACGGAAGGCAAGGAAGGCAAGGCAAAGCAAGGCAACGCAAGCAAGGCTATGGCAAGGTGAAAAAAGCCTAAGACACGACAACGCAAGGCTAGGCAATGCACGGAAGGCAAGCAAAGAGTAACGGAACGCAAGGAAGGCAAGGGAAACAAAGGCAAGGGAAGGGTAACGGAAGGAATGGCTCGGCAAGGGGAAACAAGGCTAAGGCACGGCAACGCAGGGCTAGGCAATGCACGGCAAGGCAAGGAAAGGGTAACGCAAGGCAAGGCACTGTCAGGCGAGGCAAAACTAATGCACGACATCGCAAGGCTAGGCAGAGCACGGCTAGGCAAGGAAAAAGTAACGGAAGGAAAGGAAGGCAAGGCAAAGCATGGCAAGGCAAGTGTAACAACAGGCACGGCACGGCAAGGGGAAACAAGGCTAAGGCACGACAACGCAAGGCTAGGCAATGCAGGGCAAGGCAAGGAAAGGGTAACGCAATGCAAGGCACGGTTTGGGGATTCAAGGCGAATGCACGACAACGCAAGGCTGGGCAATGCACGGAAGGCAAGCAAAGAGTAACGGAAGGCAAGGAAGGAAAGGCAAAGCAAGGCAACGCAAGCAAGGCTATGGCAAGGTGAAAAAAGGCTAAGACACGACAACGCAAGTCTAGGCAATGCACGGAAGGCAAGCAAAGAGTAACGGAAGGCCAGGAAGGCAAGGGAAAGCAAGGCAAGGCAAAGGTAACGGAAGGAACGGCACGGTAAGGGGAAAGAAAGCTAACGCATGACAATGCAGGGCTAGGCAATGCACGGCAAGGCAAGGAAAGGGTAACGCAAGGCAAGGCACGGTGAGGCAAGACAAGGCAAATGCACGACAACGCACGGCTAGGCAATGCACGGAAGGCAAGCAAAGAGTAACGGAAGGAAAGGAAGGCAAGGGAAAGCAAGGCAAGGCAAGGGTAACGGAAGGAACGGCACAGCAAGGGGAATCAAGGCTAAGGCACGGCAACGCACGGCTAGGCAATGCACGGCAAGGCAAGGAAATGGTAACGCAAGGCAAGGCACGGTTTGGGGAGGCAAGGCTAATGCACGACAACGCAAGGCTAGGCAGTGCACGGCTAGGCAAGGAAAGAGTAACGGAAGGAAAGGAAGGCAAGGCAAAGCAAGGCAAGGCAAGTGTAACAAAAGGCAAGGCACGGCAAGGGGAAACAAGGCTAAGGAACGGCAACGCACGGCTAGGCAATGCACGGCCAGGCAAGGAAAGGGTAACGCAAGGGAAGGCACGGTAAGGCAAGACAAGGCTAATGCACGACAACGCACGGGTAGGCAATGCACGGCAAGGCAAGGAAAGGGTAACGCAAGGCAAGGCACGGTCAGGCGAGGCAAGGCAAATGCACGACAACGCAAGGCTAGCAATGCACGGAAGGCAAGCAAAGAGTAACGGAAGGCATGGAAGGCAAGGGAAACCAAGACAAGGCAAGGGTAACGGAAAGAACGGCTCGGCAAGGGGAAACAAGGCTAAGGCACGGCAACGCAGGGCTATGCAATGCACGGCAAGGCAAGGAAAGGGTAACGCAAGGCAAGGCACTGTCAGGCGAGGCAAAGCTAATGCACTACATCGCAAGGCTAGGCAGTGCACGGCTAGGAAAGGAAAGAGTAACGGAAGGAAAGGAAGGCAAGGCAAAGCATGGCAAGGCATGTGTAACAACAGGCACGGCACGGCAAGGGCAAACAAGGCTAAGGCACGACAACGCAAGGCTAGGCAATGCACGGAAGGCAAGCAAAGAGTAACGGAAGGCAAGGAATGCAAAGGAAAGCAGGGGAAAGCAAGGGTAACGAAAGGAACGGCACGGTAAGGGGAAACAAGGCTAAGGCACGACAACACAGGGCTAGGTAATGCAGGGCAAGGCAAGGAAAGGGTAACGCAAGGCAAGTCACGGTTTGGGGAGGCAAGGCTAATGCACGACAACGCAAGGCTAGGCAATGCACGGAAGTCAAGCAAAGAGTAACGGAAGGCAAGGAAGGCAAGGGAAAGCAAGGCAAGGCAAGGGTAACGGAAGGAACGGCACGGCAAGGGGAAACAAGGCTAAGGCACGACAACGCAGGGCTAGGCAATGCACGGCAAGGCAAGGAAAGGGTAATGCAAGGCAAGGAACGGTCAGGCGAGGCAAGGGTAATGCACGACAACGCAAGGCTACGCAGTGCACGGATAGGCAAGGAAAGAGTAATGGAAGGAAAGGAAGGCAAGGCAAAGCAAGGCAAGGCAAGTGTAACAATAGGCACGGCACGGCAAGGGGAAACAAGGCTAAGGCACGACAACTCAACGCTAGGCAATGCACGGAATGCAAGCAAAGAGTAACGGAAGGCAAGGAATGCAAAGGAAAGCAGTGGAAGGCAAGGGTAACGAAAGGAACGGCACGATAAGGGGAAACAAGGCTAAGGCACGACAACACGCTGCTAGGCAATGCAGGGCAAGGCAAGGAAAGGGTAACGCAAGGCAAGGCACGGTTTGGGGAGGCAAGGCTAATGCACGACAACGCAAGGCTAGGCAATGCACGGAAGGCAAGCAAAGAGTAACGGAAGGCAAGGAAGGCAAGGCAAAGCAAGGCAACGCAAGCAAGGCTATGGCAAGGTGAAAAAAGGCTAAGACACGACAACGCAAGGCTAGGCAATGCACGGCAAGGCAAGGAAAGGGTAACGCAAGGCAAGGCACGGTGACGCAAGACAAGGCAAATGCACGACAACGCACGGCTAGGCAATGCACGGCAAGGCAAGGAAAGGGTACCGCAAGGCAAGGCACGGTCAGGCGAGGCAAGGCGTAGGAACGACAACGCAAGGCTAGGCAATGCACGGAAGGCAAGCAAAGAGTAACGGAAGGCAAGGAAGGCAAGGGAAAGCAAGGCAAGGCAATGGTAACGGAAGGAACGGCACGGCAAGGGGAAACAAGGCTAAGGCACGACAACGCACGGCTAGGCAATGCACTGCAAGGCAAGGAAAGGGTAACGCAAGGCAAGGCACGGTGAGGCAAGTCAAGGCTGATGCACGACAACGCACGGCTAGGCAATTCACGGCAAGGAAAGGAAAGGGTAACGCAAGGCAAGGCACGGTCAGGCGAGGCAAGGCTAAGGCACGACAACGCAAGGCTAGGCAATGCACGGAAGGCAAGCAAAGAGTAACGGAAGGCAAATAATTCAAGGGAAAGACGGGGAAGGCAAGGGTAACGAAAGGAACGGCACGGTAAGGGGAAACAAGGCTAAGGCACGACAACACAGGGCTAGGCAATGCAGGGCAAGGCAAGGTAAGGGTAACGCAAGGCAAGGCACGGTCAGGCGAGGCAAGGCTAAGGCACGACAACGCAAGGCTAGGCAATGCACGGAAGGCAAGAAAAGAGTAACGGAACGCAAGGAAGGCAAGGGAAAGCAAGGCAAGGCAAGGTTAACGGAAGGAACGGCACGGCAAGGGGAAACAAGGCTAAGGCACGGCAACGCACGGCTAGGCAATGCAGGGCAAGGCAAGGAAATGGTAACGCAAGGCAAGGCACGATTTGGGGAGGCAAGGCTAATGCACGACAACGCAAGGCTAGGCAGTGCACGGCTAGGCAAGGAAAGAGTAACGGAATGAAAGGAAGGCAAGGCAAAGCAAGGCAAGGCAAGTGTAACAAAAGGCAAGGCACGGCAAGGGGAAACAAGGCTAAGGAACGGCAACGCACGGCTAGGCAATGCACGGCCAGGCAAGGAAAGGGTAACGCAAGGCAAGGCACGGTAAGGCAAGACAAGGCTAATGCACGACAACGCACGGCTAGGCAATGCAAGGCAAGGCAAGGAAAGGGTAACGCAAGGCAAGGCACGGTCAGGCGAGGCAAGGCTAATGCACGACAACGCAAGGCTAGGCAATGCACGGAAGGCAAGCAAAGAGTAACGGAAGGCAAGGAAGGCAAGGGAAACCAAGGCAAGGCAAGGGTAACGGAAGGAACGGCTCGACAAGGGGAAACAAGGCAAAGGCACGGCAACGCACGGATAGGCAATGCACGGCAAGGCAAGGCAAGGGTAACACCAGGCAAGGCACGGTCAGGCAAGGCAAGGCTAATGCACGACAAGGCAAGGCTAGGCAGTGCACGGCAAGGCAAGGAAAGGGTAACGCAAGGGAAGGCACTGTCAGGCGAGGCAAGGCTAAGGCACGACAACGCAAGGCTAGGCAATGCACGGAAGGAAAGGAAAGACTAACGGAAGGCAAGGAAAGCAAGGGAAAGCAAGGCAAGGCAAGGGTAACGGAAGGAACGGCACGGCAAGGGGAAACAAGGCTAAGGCACGACAACACAGGGCTAGGCAATGCAGGGCAAGGCAAGGAAAGGGTAACGCAAGGCAAGGCACGGTTTGGGGAGGCAAGGCTAATGCACGACAACGCAAGGCTAGGCAATGCACGGAAGGCAAGCAAAGAGTAACGGAAGGCAAGGAATGCAAGGCAAAGCAAGGCAACGCAAGCAAGGCTATGGCAAGGTGAAAAAAGGCTAAGGCACGACCACGCAAGGATAGGCAATGCACGGAAGGCAAGCAAAGAGTAACGGAAGGCAAGGAAGGGAAGGCAAAGCAAGGCAACGCAAGCAAGGCTATGGCAAGGTGAAAAAAAGGCTAAGACACGACAACGCAAGGCTAGGCAATGCACGGAAGGCAAGCAAAGAGTAACGGAACGCAAGGAAGGCAAGGGAAACAAAGGCAAGGGAAGGGTAACGGAAGGAATGGCTCGGCAAGGGGAAACAAGGCTAAGGCACGGCAACGCAGGGCTAGGCAATGCACGGCAAGGCAAGGAAAGGGTAACGCAAGGCAAGGCACTGTCAGGCGAGGCAAAACTAATGGACGACATCGTAAGGCTAGGCAGTGCACGGCTAGGCAAGGAAAGAGTAACGGAAGGAAAGGAAGGCAAGGCAAAGCAAGGCAAGGCAAGTGTAACAAAAGGCACGGCCCGGCAAGGGGAAACAAGGCTAAGGCACGACAACTCAACGCTAGGCAATGTACGGAATGCAAGCAAAGAGTAACGGAAGGCAAGGAATGCAAAGGAAAGCAGGGGAAGGCAAGGGTAACGAAAGGAACGGCACGATAAGGGGAAACAAGGCTAAGGCACGACAACACGCTGCTAGGCAATGCAGGGCAAGGCAAGGAAAGGGTAACGCAAGGCAAGGCACGGTTTGGGGAGGCAAGGCTAATGCACGACAACGCAAGGCTAGGCAATGCACGGAAGGCAAGCAAAGAGTAACGGAAAGCAAGGAAGGCAAGGCAAAGCAAGGCAACGCAAGCAAGGCTATGGCAAGGTGAAAAAAGGCTAAGACACGACAACGCAAGGCTAGGCAATGCACGGAAGGCAAGCAAAGAGTAACGGAAGGCAAGGAAGGCAAGGGAAAGCAAGGCAAGGCAAGGGTAACGGAAGGAACGGCACGGTAAGGGGAAACAAAGCTAAGGCACGACAATGCAGGGCTAGGCAATGCACGGCAAGGCAAGGAAAGGGTAACGCAAGGCAAGGCACGGTGACGCAAGACAAGGCAAATGCACGACAACGCACGGCTAGGCAATGCACGGCAAGGCAAGGAAAGGGTACCGCAAGGCAAGGCACGGTCAGGCGAGGCAAGGCTTAGGAACGACAACGCAAGGCTAGGCAATGCACGGAAGGCAAGCAAAGAGTAACGGAAGGCAAGGAAGGCAAGGGAAAGCAAGGCAAGGCAATGGTAACGGAAGGAACGGCATGGCAAGGGGAAACAAGGCTAAGGCACGACAACGCACGGCTAGGCAATGCACTGCAAGGCAAGGAAACGGTAACGCAAGGCAAGGCACGGTGAGGCAAGTCAAGGCTGATGCACGACAACGCACGGCTAGGCAATTCACGGCAAGGCAAGGAAAGGGTAACGCAAGGCAAGGCACGGTCAGGCGAGGCAAGGCTAAGGCACGACAACGCAAGGCTAGGCAATGCACGGAAGGCAAGCAAAGAGTAACGGAAGGCAAATAATGCAAGGGAAAGAAGGGGAAGGCAAGGGTAACGAAAGGAACGGCACGGTAAGGGGAAACAAGGCTAAGGCACGACAACACAGGGCTAGGCAATGCAGGGCAAGGCAAGGTAAGGGTAACGCAAGGCAAGGCACGGTCAGGCGAGGCAAGGCTAAGGCACGACAACGCAAGGCTAGGCAATGCACGGAAGGCAAGAAAAGAGTAACGGAACGCAAGGAAGGCAAGGGAAACCAAGGCAAGGCAAGGTTAACGGAAGGAACGGCACGGCAAGGGGAAACAAGGCTAAGGCACGGCAACGCACGGCTAGGCAATGCAGGGCAAGGCAAGGAAATGGTAACGCAAGGCAAGGCACGATTTGGGGAGGCAAGGCTAATGCACGACAACGCAAGGCTAGGCAGTGCACGGCTAGGCAAGGAAAGAGTAACGGAATGAAAGGAAGGCAAGGCAAAGCAAGGCAAGGCAAGTGTAACAAAAGGCAAGGCACGGCAAGGGGAAACAAGGCTAAGGAACGGCAACGCACGGCCAGGCAATGCACGGCCAGGCAAGGAAAGGGTAACGCAAGGCAAGGCACGGTAAGGCAAGACAAGGCTAATGCACGACAAGGCAAGGCTAGGCAGTGCACGGCAAGGCAAGGAAAGGGTAACGCAAGGGAAGGCACTGTCAGGCGAGGCAAGGCTAAGGCACGACAACGCAAGGCTAGGCAATGCACGGAAGGAAAGCAAAGAGTAACGGAAGGCAAGGAAAGCAAGGGAAAGCAAGGCAAGGCAAGGGTAACGGAAGGAACGGCACGGCAAGGGGAAACAAGGCTAAGGCACGACAACACAGGGCTAGGCAATGCAGGGCAAGGCAAGGAAAGGGTAACGCAAGGCAAGGCACGGTTTGGGGAGGCAAGGCTAATGCACGACAACGCAAGGCTAGGCAATGCACGGAAGGCAAGCAAAGAGTAACGGAAGGCAAGGAATGCAAGGCAAAGCAAGGCAACGCAAGCAAGGCTATGGCAAGGTGAAAAAAGGCTAAGGCACGACCACGCAAGGATAGGCAATGCACGGAAGGCAAGCAAAGAGTAACGGAAGGCAAGGAAGGCAAGGCAAAGCAAGGCAACGCAAGCAAGGCTATGGCAAGGTGAAAAAAGGCTAAGACACGACAACGCAAGGCTAGGCAATGCACGGAAGGCAAGCAAAGAGTAACGGAACGCAAGGAAGGCAAGGGAAACAAAGGCAAGGGAAGGGTAACGGAAGGAATGGCTCGGCAAGGGGAAACAAGGCTAAGGCACGGCAACGCAGGGCTAGGCAATGCACGGCAAGGCAAGGAAAGGGTAACGCAAGGCAAGGCACTGTCAGGCGAGGCAAAACTAATGCACGACATCGCAAGGCTAGGCAGTGCACGGCTAGGCAAGGAAAAAGTAACGGAAGGAAAGGAAGGCAAGGCAAAGCATGGCAAGGCAAGTGTAACAACAGGCACGGCACGGCAAGGGGAAACAAGGCTAAGGCACGACAACGCAAGGCTAGGCAATGCAGGGCAAGGCAAGGAAAGGGTAACGCAAGGCAAGGCACGGTTTGGGGAGGCAAGGCTAATGCACGACAACGCAAGGCTAAGCAATGCACGGAAGGCAAGCAAAGAGTAACGGAAGGCAAGGAAGGCAAGGCAAAGCAAGGCAACGCAAGCAAGGCTATGGCAAGGTGAAAAAAGGCTAAGGCACGACAACGCAAGGCTAGGCAATGCACGGAAGGCAAGCAAAGAGTAACGGAAGGAAAGGAAGGCAAGGCAAAGCATGGCAAGGCAAGTGTAACAACAGGCACGGCACGGCAAGGGGAAACAAGGCTAAGGCACGACAACGCAAGGCTAGGCAATGCAGGGCAAGGCAAGGAAAGGGTAACGCAAGGCAAGGCACGGTTTGGGGAGGCAAGGCTAATGCACGACAACGCAAGGCTAGGCAATGCACGGATGTCAAGCAAAGAGTAACGGAAGGCAAGGAAGGCAAGGGAAAGCAAGGCAAGGCAAGGGTAACGGAAGGAACGGCACGGCAAGGGGAAACAAGGCTAAGGCACGGCAACGCACGGCTAGGCAATGCACGGCAAGGCAAGGAAAGTGTAACGCAAGGCAAGGCACGGTGAGGCAAGGCAAGCTGATGCATGACAACGCACGGCTAGGCAATGCACGGCAAGGCAAGGAAAGGGTAAAGCAAGGCAAGGCACGGTCAGGCGAGGCAAGGCTAAGGCACGACAACGCAAGGCTAGGCAATGCACGGAAGGCAAGCAAAGAGTAACGGAAGGCAAGGAAGGCAAGGGAAAGCAGGGGAAGGCAAGGGTAACGGAAGGAACGGCACGGTAAGGGGAAACAAGGCTAAGGCACGACAACGCAGGGCTAGGCAATGCACGGCAAGGCAAGGAAAGGGTAACGCAAGGCAAGGCACGGTCAGGCGAGGCAAGGGTAATGCACGACAACGCAAGGCTACGCAGTGCATGGCTAGGAAATGAAAGAGTAACGGAAGGAACGGAAGGCAAGGCAAAGCAAGGCAAGGCAAGTGTAACAAAAGGCACGGCACGGCAAGGGGAAACAAGGCTAAGGCACGGCAACGCAAGGCTAGGCAATGCACGGCCAGGCAAGGAAAGGGTAACGCAAGGCAAGGCACGGTCAGGCGAGGCAAGGCTAAGGCATGACAACGCAAGGCTAGGCAATGCACGGAAGGCAAGCAAAGAGTAACGGAAGGCAAGGAAGGCAAGGGAAAGCAAGGCAAGGCAAGGGTAACGGAAGGAACGGCACGGAAAGGGGAAACAAGGCTAAGGCACGACAACGCACGGCTAGGCAATGCACGGCAAGGCAAGGAAAGGGTAACGCCAGGCAAGGCACGGTCAGGCAAGGCAAGGCTAATGCACGACAAGGCAAGGCTAGGCAGTGCACGGCAAGGCAAGGAAAGGGTAACGCAAGGCAAGGCACAGTCAGGCGAGGCAAGGCTAAGGCACGACAACGCAAGGCTAGGCAATGCACGGAAGGAAAGCAAAGAGTAACGGAAGGCAAGGAAAGCAAGGGAAAGCAAGGCAAGGCAAGGGTAACGGAAGGAACGGCACGGCAAGGGGAAACAAGGCTAAGGCACGACAACACAGGGCGAGGCAATGCAGGGCAAGGCAAGGAAAGGGTAACGCAAGGCAAGGCACGGTTTGGGGAGGCAAGGCTAATGCACGACAACGCAAGGCTAGGCAATGAACGGAAGGGAAGCAAAGAGTAACGGAAGGCAAGGAATGCAAGGCAAAGCCAGGCAACGCAAGCAAGGCTATGGCAAGGTGAAAAAAATCTAAGGCACCACCACGCAAAGCTAGGCAATGCACGGAAGGCAAGCAAAGAGTAACGGAAGGCAAGGAAGGCAAGGCAAAGCAAGCCAACGCAAGAAAGTCTATGGCAACGTTGAAAAAAGGCTAAGACACGACACCGCAAGGCTAGGCAATGCACGGAAGGCAAGCAAAGAGTAACGGAATGCAAGGAAGGCAAGGGAAAGCAAGGCAAGGCAAGGGTAACGGAAGGAACGGCACGGTAAGGGGAAACAAAGCTAAGGCACGACAATGCAGGGCTAGGCAATGCACGGCACGGCAAGGAAAGGGTAACGCAAGGCAAGGCACGGTGAGGCAAGACAAGGCAAATGCACGACAACGCACGGCTACGCAATGCACGGCCAGGCAAGGAAAGGGTAACGCAAGGCAAGGCACGGTGAGGCAAGGCAAGGCTAATGCACGACAACGCACGGCTAGGCAATACACGGCAAGGCAAGCAAAGAGTAACGGAAGGCAAGGAAGGCAAGGGAAAGCAAGGGAAGGCAAGGGTAACGGAAGGAACGGCACGGTAAGGGGAAACAAGGCTAAGGCACGACAACACAGGGCTAGGCAATGCAGGGCAAGGCAAGGAAAGGGTAACGCAAGGCAAGGCACGGTCAGGCGAGGCAAGGCTAATGCACGACAACGCAAGGCTAGGCAATGCACGGAATGCAAGCAAAGAGTAACGGAAGGAAAGGAAGGCAAGGCAAAGCAAGGCAAGGCAAGTGTAACAAAAGGAAAGGCACGGCAAGTGGAAACAAGGCTAAGGAACGGAAACGCACGGCTAGGCAATGCACGACCAGGCAAGGAAAGGGTAACGCCAGGCAAGGCACGGTCAGGCAAGGCAAGGCTAATGCACGACAAGGCAAGGCTAGGCAGTGCACGGCAAGGCAAGGAACGGGTAACGCAAGGCAAGGCACTGTCAGGCGAGGCAAGGCTAAGGCACGACAACGCAAGGCTAGGCAATGCACGGAAGGAGAGCAAAGAGTAACGGCAGTCAAGGAAAGCCAGGGAAAGCAAGGCAAGGCAAGGGTAACGGAAGGAACGGCACGGCAAGGGGAAACAAGGCTAAGGCACGACAACACAGGGCTAGGCAATGCAGGGCAAGGCAAGGAAAGGGTAACGCAAGGCAAGGCACGGTTTGGAGAGGCAAGGCTAATGTACGACAACGCAAGGCTAGGCAATGCACGGCAAGGTAAGGAAAGGGTAAGGCAAGGCAAGGCACTGTCAGGCGAGGCAAGGCTAAGGCACGACAACGCAAGGCTAGGCAATGCACGGAAGGCAAGCAAAGAGTAACGGAAGGCAAGGAAGGCTAGGGAAAGCAAGGTAAGGCAATGGTAACGGAAGGAACGGCACGGTAAGGGCAAACAAGACTAAGGCACGACAACACAGGGCTAGGCAATGCAGGGCAAGGCAAGGAAATGGTAACGCAAGGCAAGGCACGGTTTGGGGAGGCAAGGCTAATGCACGACAACGCAAGGCTAGGCAGTGCACGGCTAGGCAAGGAAAGAGTAACGGAAGGAAAGGAAGGCAAGGCAAAGCAAGGCAAGGCAAGTGTAACAAAAGGCAAGGCACGGCAAGGGGAAACAAGGCTAAGGAACGGCAACGCACGGCTAGGCAAGGAAAGGGTAACGCAAGGCAAGGCACGGTAAGGCAAGACAAGGCTAATGCACGACAACGCACGGCTAGGCAATGCACGGCCAGGCAAGGAAAGGGTAACGCAAGGCAAGGCACGGTCAGGCGAGGCAAGGCTAAGGCACGACAACGCAAGTCTAGGCAATGCACGGAAGGCAAGCAAAGAGTAACGGAAGGCAAGGAAGGCAAGGGAAAGCAAGGCAAGGCAAGGGTAACGGAAGGAACGGCACGGCAAGGGGAAACAAGGCTAAGGCACGACAACGCACGGCTAGGCAATGCAAGGCAAGGCAAGGAAAGGGTAACGCAAGGCAAGGCACGGTAAGGCAAGGCAAGGCTAATGCACGACAACGCACGGCTAGACAATGCACGGCAAGGCAAGGAAAAGGTAACGCACGGCAAGGCACGGTTAGGCGAGGCAAGGCTAAGACACGACAACGCAAGGCTAGGCAATGCACGGAAGGCAAGCAAAGAGTAACGGAAGGCAAGGAATGCAAGGCAAAGCAAGGCAACGCAAGCAAGGCTATGGCAAGGTGAAAAATTGCTAAGGCACGACCACGCAAGGCTAGGCAATGCACGGAAGGCAAGCAAAGAGTAACGGAAGGCAAGGAAGGCAAGGCAAAGCAAGGCAAAGCAAGCAAGTCTATGGCAAGGTGAAACAAGGCTAAGGCACGACAACGCACGGCTAGGCAATGCACGGCAAGGCAAGGAAAGGGTAACGCAAGGCAAGGCACTGTGAGGCAAGGCAAGGCTAATGCACGACAACGCAAGGCTAGGCAATGCACGGAAGGCAAGCAAAGAGTAACGGAAGGCAAGGAAGGCAAGGGAAAGCAAGGCAAGGAAAGGGTAACGGAAGGAACGGCACGGCAAGGGGAAACAAGGCTAAGGCACGGCAACGCACGGCTAGGCAATGCACGGCAAGGCAAGGAAAGGGTAACGCAAGGCAAGGCACGGTCAGGCGAGGCAAGGCTAAGGCACGACAACGCAAGGCTAGGCAATGCACGGAAGCCAAGCAAAAAGAAACGGAACGCAAGGAAGGCAAGGGAAAGCAAGGCAAGGCAAGGTTAACGGAAGGAACGGCACGGCAAGGGGAAACAAGGCTAAGGCACGGCAACGCACGGCTAGGCAATGCAGGGCAAGGCAAGGAAATGGTAACGCAAGGCAAGGCACGATTTGGGGAGGCAAGGCTAATGCACGACAACGCAAGGCTAGGCAGTGCACGGCTAGGCAAGGAAAGAGTAACGGAAGGAAAGGAAGGCAAGGCAAAGCAAGGCAAGGCAAGTGTAACAAAAGGCAAGGCACGGCAAGGGGAAACAAGGCTAAGGAACGGCAACGCACGGCTAGGCAATGCACGGCCAGGCAAGGAAAGGGTAACGCAAGGCAAGGCACGGTGAGGCAAGGCAAGGCTAATGCACGACAACGCACGGCTAGGCAATGCAAGGCAAGGCAAGGAAAGGGTAACGCAAGGCAAGGCACTGTCAGGCGAGGCAAGGCTAATGCACGACAACGCAAGGCTACGCAATGCACGGAAGGCAAGCAAAGAGTAACGGAAGGCAAGGAAGGCAAGGGAAACCAAAGCAAGGCAATGGTAACGGAAGGAACGGCTCGACAAGGGGAAACAAGGCTAAGGCACGGCAACGCAGGGCTAGGCAATGCACGGCAAGGCAAGGAAAGGGTAACGCAAGGCAAGGCACTGTCAGGCGAGTCAAAGCTAATGCACGACATCGCAAGGCTAGGCAGTGCACGGCTAGGCAAGGAAAAAGTAACGGAAGGAAAGGAAGGCAAGGCAAAGCATGGCAAGGCAAGTGTAACAACAGGCACGGCACGGCAAGGGGAAACAAGGCTAAGGCACGACAACGCAAGGCTAGGCAATGCACGGAAAGCAAGCAAAGAGTAACGGAAGGCAAGGAATGCAAAGGAAAGCAGGGGAAGGCAAGGGTAACGAAAGGAACGGCACGGTAAGGGGAAACAAGGCTAAGGCACGACAACACAGGGCTAGGCAATGCAGGGCAAGGCAAGAAAAGGGTAACGCAAGGCAAGGCACGGTTTGGGGAGGCAAGGCTAATGCACGACAACGCAAGGCTAGGCAATGCACGGAAGGCAAGCAAAGAGTAACGGAAGGCAAGGAAGGCAAGGGAAAGCAAGGCAAGTCAAGTGTAACCAAAGGCACGGCCACGGCAAGGGGAAAAAAGGTTAAGGCACGGCAACGCAAGGCTAGGCAATGCACGGCAAGGCAAGGAAAGGGTAACGCAAGGCAAGGCACGGTTAGGCGAGGCATGGCTAAGGCACGACAACGCAAGGCTAGGCAATGCACGGAAGGCAAGCAAAGAGTAACGGAAGGAAAGGAATGCAAGGCAAAGCAAGGCAACGCAAACAAGGCTATGGCAAGGTGAATAAAGGCTCAGGCACGACAACGCAAGGCTAGGCAATGCACGGCCAGCCAAGGAAAAGGTAACGCAAGGCAAGGCACTGACAGGCGAGGCAAGGCTAAGGCACGACAACGCAAGGCTAGGCAATGCACGGAAGGCAAGCAAAGAGTAACGGAATGGAAGGAAGGCAAGGCAAAGCAAGGCAAAGCAAGCAAGTCTATGGCAAGGTGAAACAAGGCTAAGGCACCACAACGCACGTCTAGGCAATGCACGGCCAGCCAAGGAAAGGGTAACGCAAGGCAAGGCACTGTGAGGCAAGGCAAGGCTAATGCACGACAGCGCAAGGCTTGGCAATGCACGGAAGGCAAGCAAAGAGTAACGGAAACCAAGGAAGGCAAGGGAAAGCAAAGCAAGCCAAGGGTAACGGAAGGAACAGCACGGCAAGGGGAAACACGGCTAAGGCACGACAACGCACGGCTAGGCAATGCACGGCAAGGCAAGGCAAGGGTAACACCAGGCAAGGCACGGTCAGGCAAGGCAAGGCTAATGCACGACAAGGCAAGGCTAGGCAGTGCACGGCAAGGCAAGGAAAGGGTAACGCAAGGCAAGGCACTGTCAGGCGAGGCAAGGCTAAGGCACGACAACGCAAGTCTAGGCAATGCACGGAAGGAAAGCAAAGAGTAACGGAAGGCAAGGAAAGCAAGGGAAAGCAAGGCAAGGCAAGGGTAACGGAAGGAAAGGCACGGCAAGGGGAAACAAGGCTAAGGCACGACAACGCACGGATAGGCAATGCACGGCAAGGCAAGGAAAGGGTAACGCAAGGCAAGGCACGGTCAGGCTAGGCAAGGCTAATGCACGACAAGGCAAGGCTAGGCAGTGCACGGCAAGGCAAGGAAAGGGTAACGCAAGGCAAGGCACTGTCAGGCGAGGCAAGGCTAAGGCACGACAACGCAAGGCTAGGCAATGCACGGAAGGAAAGCAAAGAGTAACGGAAGGCAAGGAAAGCAAGGGAAAGCAAGGCAAGGCAAGGGTAACGGAAGGAACGGCACGGCAAGGGGAAACAAGGCTAAGGCACGACAACACAGGGCTAGGCAATGCAGGGCAAGGCAAGGAAAGGGTAACGCAAGGCAAGGCACGGTTTGTGGAAGCAAGGCTAATGCACGACAACGCAAGGCTAGGCAATTCACGGAAGGCAAGCAAAGAGTAACGGAAGGCAAGGAATGCAAGGCAAAGCAAGGCAACGCAAGCAAGGCTATGGCAAGGTGAAAAAAGGCTAAGGCACGACCAAGCAAGGCTAGGCAATGCACGGAAGGCAAGCAAAGAGTAACGGAAGGCAAGGAAGGCAAGGCAAAGCAAGGCAACGCAAGGAAGTCTATGGCAAGGTGAAAAAAGGCTAAGACACGACAACGCAAGGCTAGGCAATGCACGGAAGGCAAGCAAAGAGTAACGGAACGCAAGGAAGGCAAGGGAAACCAAGGCAAGGGAAGGGTAACGGACGGAATGGCTCGGCAAGGGTAAACAAGGCTAAGGCACGGCAAAGCAGAGCTAGGCAATGCACGGCAAGGCAAGGAAAGGGTAACGCAAGGCAAGGCACTGTCAGGCGAGTAAAAACTAATGCACGACATCGCAAGGCTAGGCAATGCAAGGCTAGGCAAGGAAAGAGTAACGGAAGGAAAGGAAGGCAAGGCAAAGCATGGCTAGGCAAGTGTAACAATAGGCACGGCACGGCAAGGGGAAACAAGGCTAAGGCACGACAACGCAAGGCTAGGCAATGCACGGAAGGCAAGCAAAGAGTAACGGAAGGCAAGGAATGCAAAGGAAAGCAGGGGAAGGCAAGGTTAACGAAAGGAACGGCACGGTAAGGGGAAACAAGGCTAAGGCACGACAACACAGGGCTAGGCAATGCAGGGCAAGGCAAGGAAAGGGTAACGCAAGGCAAGGCACGGTTTGGGGATTCAAGGCTAATGCACGACAACGCAAGGCTAGGCAATGCACGGAAGGCAAGCAAAGAGTAACGGAAGGCCAGGAAGGCAAGGGAAAGCAAGGCAAGGCAAAGGTAACGGAAGGAACGGCACGGTAAGAGGAAACAAAGCTAACGCATGACAATGCATTGCTAGGCAATGCACGGCAAGGCAAGGAAAGGGTAACGCAAGGCAAGGCACGGTGAGGCAAGACAAGGCAAATGCACGACAACGCACGGCTAGGCAATGCACGGCAAGGCAAGGAAAGGGTAACGCAAGGCAAGGCACGGTCAGGCGAGGCAAGGCTAAGGCACGACAACGCAAGGCTAGGCAATGCACGGAAGGTAAGCAAAGAGTAACGGAAGGCAAGGAATGCAAGGGAAAGCAAGGCAAGGCAAGGGTAACGGAAGGAACGGCACGGCAAGGGGAAACAAGGCTAAGCCACGACAACGCACGGCTAGGCAATGCACTGCAAGGCAAGGAAAGGGTAACGCAAGGCAAGGCACGGTGAGGCAAGGCAAGGCTGATGCACGACAACGCACGGCTAGGCAATGCACGGCAAGGCAAGGAAAGGGTAACGCAAGGCAAGGCACGGTCAGGCGAGGCAAGGCAAAGGCACGACAACGCAAGGCTAGGCAATGCACGGAAGGCAAGCAAAGAGTAACGGAAGGCAAGGAAGGCAAGGGAAAGCAAGGCAAGGCAAGGGTAACGGAAGGAACGGCTCGGCAAGGGGAAACAAGGCTAAGGCACGGCAACGCAAGGCTAGGCAATGCACGGCAAGGCAAGGAAAGGGTAACGCAAGGCAAGGCACTGTCAGGCGAGGCAAAGCTAATGCACGACATCGCAAGGCTAGGCAGTGCACGGCTAGGCAAGGAAAAAGTAACGGAAGGAAAGGAAGGCAAGGCAAAGCATGGCAAGGCAAGTGTAACAACAGGCAGGGCACGGCAAGGGGAAACAAGGCTAAGGCACGACAACGCAAGGCTAGGCAATGCACGGAAGGCAAGCAAAGAGTAACGGAAGGCAAGGAATGCAAAGGAAAGCAGGGGAAGGCAAGGGTAACGAAAGGAACGGCACGGTAAGGGGAAACAAGGCTAAGGCACGACAACGCAGGGCTAGGCAATGCAGGGCAAGGCAAGGAAAGGGTAACGCAAGGCAAGGCACGGTTTGGGGAGGCAAGGCTAATGCACGACAACGCAAGGCTAGGCAGTGCACGGCTAGGCAAGGAAAGAGTAACGGAAGGCAAGGAAGCAAGGGAAAGCAAGGCAAGGCAAGTGTAACCAAAGGCACGGCCACGGCAACGGGAAACAAGGCTAAGGCACGGCAACGCAGGGCTAGGCAATGCACGGCAAGGCAAGGAAAGGGTAAGGCAAGGCAAGGCACGGTTTGGGGAGGCAAGGCTAATGCACGACAACGCAAGGCTAGGCAATGCACGGAAGGCAAGGAAAGAGTAAGGGAAGGCAAGGAATGCAAGGCAAAGCAAGGCAACGCAAGCAAGGATATGGCAAGGAGAAAAAAGGCTAAGGCACGACCACGCAAGGCTAGGCAATGCACGGAAGGCAAGCAAGGAGTAACGGAAGGCAAGGAAGGCAAGGCAAAGCAAGACAACGCAAGCAAGGCTATGGCAAGGTGAAAAAAGGCTAAGACACGACAACGCAAGGCTAGGCAATGCACGGAAGGCAAGCAAAGAGTAACGGAAGGCAAGGAAGGCAAGGGAAAGCAAGGCAAGGCAAGGGTAACGGAAGGAACGGCACGGTAAGGGGAAACAAAGCTAAGGCACGACAATGCAGGGCTAGGCAATGCACGGAAAGGCAAGGAAAGGGTAACGCAATGCACGGCACGGTGACGCAAGACAAGGCAAATGCACGACAACGCACGGCTAGGCAATGCACGGCAAGGCAAGGAAAGGGTACCGCAAGGCAAGGCACGGTCAGGCGAGGCAAGGCTAAGGCACGACAACGCAAGGCTAGGCAATGCACAGAAGGCAAGCAAAGAGTAACGGAAGGCAAGGAAGGCAAGGGAAACCAAGGCAAGGCAAGAGTAACGGAAGGAACGGCACGGCAACGGGAAACAAGGCTAAGGCACGACAACGCACGGCTAGGCAATGCACGGCAAGGCAAGGAAAGGGTAACGCAAGGCAAGGCACCGTCAGGCGAGGCAAAACTAATCCACGAAATCGTAAGGCTAGGCAGTGCACGGCTAGGAAAGGAAAGCGTAACGGAAGGAAAGGAAGGCAAGGCAAAGCAAGGCAAGGCAAGTGTAACAAAAGGCACGGAAAGGCAAGGGGAAACAAGGCTAAGGCACGACAACGCAAGGCTAGGCAATGCACGGCAAGGCAAGGAAAGGGTAACGCAAGGCAAGGCACGGTTAGGCGAGGCAAGGCTAAGGCTCGACGACGCAAGGCTAGGCAATGCACGGAAGGCAAGCAAAGAGTAACGGAAGGCAAGGAATGCAACACAAAGCAAGGCAACGCAAACAAGGCTATGGCAAGGTGAAAAAAGGCTCAGGCACGACAACGCAAGGCTAGGCAATGCACGGAAGGCAAGCAAAGAGTAACGGAATGGAAGGACGGCAAGGCAAAGCAAGGCAAAGCAAGCAAGGCTATGGCAAGGTGAAACAAGGCTAAGGCACCACAACGCACGGCTAGGCAATGCACGGCAAGGCAAGGAAAATGTAACGCAAGGCAAGGCACTGTGAGGCAAGGCAAGGCTAATGCACGACAGCGCAAGGCTAGGCAATGCACGGAAGGCAAGCAAAGAGTAACGGAAACCAAGGAAGGCAAGGGAAAGCAAGGCAAGGCAAGGGTAACGGAAGGAACGGCACGGCAAGGGGAAACAAGGCTAAGGCACGACAACGCACGGCTAGGCAATGCACGGCAAGGCAAGGAAAGGGTAACGCAAGGCAAGGCACGGTCAGGCGAGGCAAGGGTAATGCACGACAACGCAAGGCTACGCAGTGCACGGCTAGGCAAGGAAAGAGTAACGGAAGGAAAGGAAGGCAAGGCAAAGCAAGGCAAGGCAAGTGTAACAAAAGGCACGGCACGGCAAGGGGAAACAAGGCTAAGGCACGGCAACGCAAGGCTAAGCAATGCACGGCCAGGCAAGGAAAGGGTAACGCAAGGCAAGGCACGGTAAGGCAAGGCGAGGCTAATGCACGACAACGCACGGCTAGGCAATGCACGGCAAGGCAAGGAAAGGGTAACGCAAGGCAAGGCACGGTTAGGCGAGGCAAGGCTAAGGCACGACAACGCAAGGCTAGGCAATGCACGGAAGGCAAGCAAAGAGAAACGGAAGGCAAGGAAGGCAAGGCAAAGCAAGGCAACGCAAGCAAGGCTATGGCAAGGTGAAACAAGGCTAAGGCACGACAACGCAAGGCTAGGCAATGCACGGAAGGCAAGCAAAGAGTAACGGAATGGAAGGAAGGCAAGGCAAAGCAAGGGAAAGCAAGGCAAGGCTATGGCAAGGGGAAACAAGGCTAAGGCACGACAACGCACGGCTAGGCAATGCACGGCCAGGCAAGGAAAGGGTAACGCAAGGCAAGGCACTGTGAGGCAAGGCAAGGCTAATGCACGACAGCGCAAGGCTAGGCAATGCACGGAAGGCAAGCAAAGAGTAACGGAAGGCAAGGAAGGCAAGGTGAGGCAAGGCAAGGCTAATGCACGACAACGCAAGGCTAGGCAATGCACGGAAGGCAAGTAAAGAGTAACGGAAACCAAGGAAGGCAAGGGAAAGCAAGGCAAGGCAAGGGTAACGGAAGGAACGGCACGGCAAGGGGAAACAAGGCTAAGGCACGAAAACGCACGGCTAGGCAATGCACGGCAAGGCAAGGAAAGGGTAACGCCAGGCAAGGCACGGTCAGGCAAGGCAAGGCTAATGCCCGACAAGGCAAGGCTAGGCAGTGCACAGCAAGGCAAGGAAAGGGTAACGCAAGGCAAGGCACGGTCAGGCGAGGCAAGGCTAATGCACGACAACGCAAGGCTAGGCAATGCACGGAAGGCAAGCAAAGAGTAACGGAAGGCAAGGAAGGCAAGGGAAAGCAGGCAAGGCAAGGGTAACGGAAGGAACGGCACGGCAAGGGGAAACAAGGCTAAGGCACGACAACGCAGGGCTAGGCAATGCACGGCAAGGCAAGGAAAGGGTAACGCAAGGCAAGGCACTGTCAGGCGAGGCAAAGCTAATGCACGACATCGCAAGGCTAGGCAGTGCACGGCTAGGCAAGGAAAGAGTAACGGAAGGAAAGGAAGCAAGGCCAAGAATGGCAAGGCAAGTGTAACAACAGGCACGGCACGGCAAGGGGAAACAAGGCTAAGGCACGACAACGCAAGGCTAGGCAATGCACGGAAGGCAAGCAAAGAGTAACGGAAGGCAAGGAATGCAAAGGAAAGCAGGGGAAGGCAAGGGTAACGAAAGGAACGGCACGGTAAGGGGAAACAAGGCTAAGGCACGACAACAGAGGGCTAGGCAATGCACGGCAAGGCAAGGAAAGGGTAACGCAAGGCAAGGCACGGTTTGGGGAGGGAAGGCTAATGCACGACAACGCAAGGCTAGGCAATGCAAGGAAGGCAAGCAAAGAGTAACGGAAGGCAAGGAAGGCAAGGCAAAGCAAGGCAAGGCAAGTGTAACAAAAGGCACGGCACGGCAAGGGGAAACAAGGCTAAGGCACGGCAACGCACGGCTAGGCAATGCACGGCAAGGCAAGGAAAAGGTAACGCAAGGCAAAGCACCTTGAGGCAAGGCAAGGCTGATGCAGGACAACGCACGGCTAGGCAATGCACGGCAAGGCAAGGAAAGGGTAACGCAAGGCAAGGCACGGTCAGGCGAGGCAAGGCTAAGGCACGACAACGCAAGGCTAGGCAATGCACGAAAGGCAAGCAAAGAGTAACGGAAGGCAAGGAAGGCAAGGGAAAGCAGGGGAAGGCAAGGGTAACGGAAGGAACGGCACGGTAAGGGGAAACAAGGCTAAGGCACAACAACGCAGGGCTAGGCAATGCACGGCAAGGCAAGGAAAGGGTAACGCAAGGCAAGGCACGCTCAGGCGAGGCAAGGGTAATGCACGACAACGCAAGGCTACGCAGTGCACGGCTAGGCAAGGAAAGAGTAACGGAAGGAAAGGAAGGAAAGGCAAAGCAAGGCAAAGCAAGGCAAGGCAAGTGTAACAAAAGGCACGGCACGGAAAGGGGAAACAAGGCTAAGGCACGGCAACGCAAGGCTAAGCAATGCACGGCCAGGCAAGGAAAGGGTAACGCAAGGCAAGGCACGGTAAGGCAAGGCGAGGCTAATGCACGACAACGCACGGCTAGGCAATGCACGGCAAGGCAAGGAAAGGGTAACGCAAGGCAAGGCACGGTTAGGCGAGGCAAGGCTAAGGCACGACAACGCAAGGCTAGGCAATGCACGGAAGGCAAGCAAAGAGAAACGGAAGGCAAGGAATGCAAGGCAAAGCAAGGCAAACAAGTAAGTCTATGGCAAGGTGAAACAAGGCTAAGGCACGACAACGCACGGCTAGGCAATGCACGGCAAGGCAAGGAAAGGGTAACGCAAGGCAAGGCACGGTCAGGCAAGGCAAGGCTAATGCACGACAAGGCAAGGCTAGGCAGTGCACGGCAAGGCAAGGAAAGGGTAACGCAAGGCAAGGCACGGTCAGGCGAGGCAAGGCTAAGGCACGACAACGCAAGGCTAGGCAATGCACGAAAGGCTAGCAAAGAGTAACGGAAGGCAAGGAAGGCAAGGGAAAGCAGGGGAAGGCAAGGGTAACGGAAGGAACGGCACGGTAAGGGGAAACAAGGCTAAGGCACGACAACGCAGGGCTAGGCAATGCACGGCAAGGCAAGGAAAGGGTAACGCAAGGCAAGGCACGGTCAGGCGAGGCAAGGGTAATGCACGACAACGCAAGGCTACGCAGTGCACGGCTAGGCAAGGAAAGAGTAACGGAAGGAAAGGAAGGCAAGGCAAAGCAAGGCAAGGCAAGTGTAACAAAAGGCACGGCACGGCAAGGGGAAACAAGGCTAAGGCACGGCAACGCAAGGCTAAGCAATGCACGGCCAGGCAAGGAAAGGGTAACGCAAGGCAAAGCACGGTAAGGCAAGGCGAGGCTAATGCACGACAACGCACGGCTAGGCAATGCACGGCAAGGCAAGGAAAGGGTAACGCAAGGCAAGGCACGGTTAGGCGAGGCAAGGCTAAGGCACGACAACGCAAGGCTAGGCAATGCACGGAAGGCAAGCAAAGAGAAACGGAAGGCAAGGAAGGCAAGGCAAAGCAAGGCAACGCAAGCAAGGCTATGGCAAGGTGAAAAAAGGCTAAGGCACGACAACGCAAGGCTAGGCAATGCACGGAAGTCAAGCAAAGAGTAACGGAATGGAAGGAAGGCAAGGCAAAGAAAGGCAAAGCAAGCAAGGCTATGGCAAGGTGAAACAAGGCTAAGGCACCACAACGCACGGCTAGACAATGCACGGCCAGTCAAGGAAAAGGTAACGCAAGGCAAGGCACTGTGAGGCAAGGCAAGGCTAATGCACGACAGCGCAAGGCTAGGCAATGCACGGAAGGCAAGTAAAGAGTAACGGAAACCAAGGAAGGCAAGGGAAAGCAAGGCAAGGCAAGGGTAACGGAAGGAACGGCACGGCAAGGGGAAACAAGGCTAAGGCACGACAACGCACGGCTAGGCAATGCACGGCAAGGCAAGGAAAGGGTAACGCAAGGCAAGGCACGGTCAGGCAAGGCAAGGCTAATGCCCGACAAGGCAAGGCTAGGCAGTGCACAGCAAGGCAAGGAAAGGGTAACGCAAGGCAAGGCACGGTCAGGCGAGGCAAGGCTAATGCACGACAACGCAAGGCTAGGCAATGCACGGAAGGCAAGCAAAGAGTAACGGAAGGCAAGGAAGGCAAGGCAAAGCAAGGCAACGCAAGCAAGGCTATGGCAAGGTGAAAAAAGGCTAAGACACGACAACGCAAGGCTAGGCAATGCACGGCCAGCCAAGGAAAAGGTAACGCAAGGCAAGGCACTCTGAGGCAAGGCAAGGCTAATGCACGACAGCGCAAGGCTAGGCTATGCACGGAAGGCAAGCAAAGAGTAACGGAAGGCAAGGAATGCAAAGGAAAGCAGGGGAAGGCAAGGGTAACGAAAGGAACGCCACGGTAAGGGGAAACCACGCTAAGGCACGAGAACACAGGGCTAGGCAATGCAGGGCAAGGCAAGGAAAGGGTAACGCAAGGCAAGGCACGGTTTGGGGAGGCAAGGCTAATGCACGACAACGCAAAGCTAGGCAATGCACGGAAGGCAAACAAAGAGTAACGGAAACCAAGGAAGGCAAGGGAAAGCAAGGCAAGGCAAGGGTAACGGAAGGAACGGCACGGCAAGGGAAAACAAGGCAAAGGCACGAAAACGCACGGCTAGGCAATGCACGGCAAGGCAAGGAAAGGGTAACGGCAGGCAAGGCACGGTCAGGCAAGGCAAGGCTAATGCACCACAAGGCAAGGCTAGGCAGTGCACGGCAAGGCAAGGAAAGGGTAACGCAAGGCAAGGCACGGTCAGGCGAGGCAAGGCTAAGGCACGACAAAGCAAGGCTAGGCAATGCACGAAAGGCTAGCAAAGAGTAACGGAAGGCAAGGAAGGCAAGGGAAAGCAGGGGAAGGCAAGGGTAACGGAAGGAACGGCACGGTAAGGGGAAACAAGGCTAAGGCACGACAACGCAGGGCTAGGCAATGCACGGCAAGGCAAGGAAAGGGTAACGCAAGGCAAGGCACGGTCAGGCGAGGCAAGGGTAATGCACGACAACGCAAGGCTACGCAGTGCACGGCTAGGCAAGGAAAGAGTAACGGAAGGAAAGGAAGGCAAGGCAAAGCAAGGCAAGGCAAGTGTAACAAAAGGCACGGCACGGCAAGGGGAAACAAGGCTAAGGCACAGCAACGCAAGGCTAAGCAACGCACGGCCAGGCAAGGAAAGGGTAACGCAAGGCAAAGCACGGTAAGGCAAGGCGAGGCTAATGCACGACAACGCACGGCTAGGCAATGCACGGCAAGGCAAGGAAAGGGTAACGCAAGGCAAGGCACGGTTAGGCGAGGCAAGGCTAAGGCACGACAACGCAAGGCTAGGTAATGCACGGAAGGCAAGAAAAGAGAAACGGAAGGCAAGGAAGGCAAGGCAAAGCAAGGCAACGCAAGCAAGGCTATGGCAAGGTGAAAAAAGGCTAATGCACGACAACGCAAGGCTAGGCAATGCACGGAAGGCAAGCAAAGAGTAACGGAATGGAAGGAAGGCAAGGCAAAGCAAGGCAAAGCAAGCAAGGCTATGGCAAGGTGAAACAAGGCTAAGGCACCACAACGCACGGCTAGACAATGCACGGCCAGTCAAGGAAAAGGTAACGCAAGGCAAGGCACGGTGAGGCAAGGCAAGGCTAATGCACTACAATACAAGGCTAGGCAATGCACGGAAGGCAAGTAAAGAGTAACGGAAGGCAAGGAAGGCAAGGGAAAGCAAGGCAAGGCAAGGGTAACGGAAGGAACGGCACGGCAAGGGGAAACAAGGCTAAGGCACGACAACGCACGGCTAGGCAATGCACGGCAAGGCAAGGAAAGGGTAACGCCAGGCAAGGCACGGTCAGGCAAGGCAAGGCTAATGCACGACAAGGCAAGGCTAGGCAGTGCACGGCAAGGCAAGGAAAGGGTAACGGAAGGAAAGGAAGGCAAGGCAAAGCATGGCAAGGCAAGTGTAACAAGAGGCACGGCACGGCAAGGGGAAACAAGGCTAAGGAACGACAACGCAAGGCTAGGCAATGCACGGAAGGCAAGCAAAGAGTAACGGAAGGCAAGGAATGCAAAGGAAAGCAGGGGAAGGCAAGGGTAACGAAAGGAACGGCACGGTAAGGGGAGGCTAAGGCACGACAACAGAGGGCTAGGCAATGCAGGGCAAGGCAAGGAAAGGGAACGTAAGGCAAGGCACGGTTTGGGGAGGCAAGGCTAATGCACGACAACGCAAGGCTAGGCAATGCACGGAAGGCAAGCAAAGAGTAACGGAAGGCAAGGAAGGCAAGGGAAGGCACGGCACGGCAAGGGGAAACAAGGCTAAGGCACGGCAACGCACGGCTAGGCAATGCACGGCAAGGCAAGGAAAGGGTAACGCAAGGCAAGGCACGGTGAGGCAAGGCAAGGCTAATGCACGACAACGCATGGCTAGGCAATGCACGGCAAGGCAAGGAAAGGGTAACGCAAGGCAAGGCACGGTCAGGCGAGGCAAGGCTAAGGCACGACAACGCAAGGCTAGGCAATTCACGAAAGGCAAGCAAAGAGTAACGGAAGGCAAGGAAGGCAAGGGAAAGCAAGGCAAGGCAAGAGTAACGGAAGGAACGGCACGGTAAGGGGAAACAAGGCTAAGGCACGACAACGCAGGGCTAGGCAATGCACGGCAAGGCAAGGAAAGGGTAACGCAAGGCAAGGCTCGGTCAGGCGAGGCAAGGGTAATGCACGACAACGCAAGGCTACGCAGTGCACGGCTAGGCAACGAAAGAGTAACGGAAGGAAAGGAAGGCAAGGCAAAGCAAGGCAAGGCAAGTGTAACAAAAGGCACGGCAAGGCAAGGGGAAACAAGGCTAAGGCACGGCAACGCAAGGCTTAGCAATGCAAAGCCAGGGAAGGAAAGGGTAACGCAAGGCAAGGCACGGTAAGGCAAGGCGAGGCTAATGCACGACAACGCACGGCTAGGCAATGCACGGCAAGGCAAGGAAAGGGTAACGCAAGGCATGGCACGGTTAGGCGAGGCAAGGGTAAGACACGACAACGCAAGGCTAGGCAATGCACGGAAGGCAAGCAAAGAGTAACGGAAGGCAAGGAATGCAAGGCAAACAAGGCAACGCAAGCAAGGCTATGGCAAGGTGAAAAAAGGCTAAGGCAGGACAACGCAAGGCTAGGCAATGCACGGAAGGCAAGCAAAGAGTAACGGAATGGAAGGGAGGCAAGGCAAAGCAAGGCAAACAAGCAAGGCTATGGCAAGGTGAAACAAGGCCAAGCCACCACAACGCACGGCTAGGCAATGCACGGCCAGCCAAAGAAAAGGTAACGCAAGTCAAGGCACTGTGAGGCAAGGCAAGGCTTATGCACGACAGCGCAAGGCTAGGCAATGCACGGAAGGCAAGCAAAGAGTAACGGAAACCAAGGAAGGCAAGGGAAAGCAAAGCAAGGCAAGGGTAACGGAAGGAACGGCACGGCAAGGGAAAACAAGGCAAAGGCACGAAAACGCACGGCTAGGCAATGCACGGCAAGGCAAGGAAAGGGTAACGGCAGGCAAGGCACGGTCAGGCAAGGCAAGGCTAATGCACGGCAAGGCAAGGAAAGGGTAACGCAAGGCATGGCACTGTCAGGCGAGCCAAGGCTAAGGCACGACAACGCAAGGCTAGGCAATGCACGGAAGGAAAGCAAAGAGTAACGGAAGGCAAGGAAAGCAAGGGAAAGCAAGGCAAGGCAAGGGTAACGGAAGGAACGGCACGAAAAGGGGAAACAAGGCTAAGGCACGACAACACAGGGCTAGGCAATGCAGGGCAAGGCAAGTAAAGGGTAACGCAAGGCAAGGCACGGTTTGGGGAGGCAAGGCTAATGCATGACAACGGAAGGCTAGGCAATGCACGGAAGGCAAGCAAAGAGTAACGGAAGGCAAGGAAGGCAAGGCAAAGCAAGGCAACGCAAGCAAGGCTATGGCAAGGTGAAAAAAGGCTAAGACACGACAACGCAAGGCTAGGCAATGCACGGAAGGCAAGCAAAGAGTAACGGAAGGCAAGGAAGGCAAGGGAAAGCAAGGCAAAGCAAGCAAGGCTATGGCAAGGTGAAACAAGGCTAAGGCACCACAACGCACGGCTACGCAATGCACGGCCAGCCAAGAAAAGGTAACGTAAGGCAAGGCACTGTGAGACAAGGCAAGGCTAATGCACGACAACGCAAGGCTAGGCAATGCACGGAAGGCAAGCAAAGAGTAACGGAAGGCAAGGAATGCAAAGGAAAGCAGGGGAAGGCAAGGGTAACGAAAGGGACGGCACGGTAAGGGGAAACAACGCTAAGGCACGACAACACAGGTCTAGGCAATGCAGGGCAAGGCAAGGAAAGGGTAACGCAAGGCATCGCACGGTTTGGGGAGGCAAGGCTAATGCACGACAACGCAAGGCTAGGCAATGCACGGAAGGCAAGCAAAGAGTAACGGAAGGCAAGGAAGTCAAGGGAAAGCAAGGCAAGGCAAGGGTAACGGAAGGAACGGCACGGCAAGGGGAAACAAGGCTAAGGCACGGCAACGCACGGCTAGGCAATGCACGGCAAGGCAAGGAAAGGGTAACGCAAGGCAAGGCACGGTTAGGCGAGGCAAGGCTAAGGCACGACAACGCAAGGCTAGGCAATGCACGGAAGGCAAGCAAAGAGAAACGGAAGGCAAGGAATGCAAGGCAAAGCAAGGCAAACAAGTAAGTCTATGGCAAGGTGAAACAATGCTAAGGCACGACAACGCACGGCTGGGCAATGCACGGAAGGCATGCAAAGAGTAACGGAATGGAAGGAAGGCAAGGCAAAGCAAGGCAAAGCAAGCAAGGCTATGGCAAGGTGAAACAAGGCTAAGGCACCACAACGCACGGCTAGACAATGCACGGCCAGTCAAGGAAAAGGTAACGCAAGGCAAGGCACTGTGAGGCAAGGCAAGGCTAATGCACGACAACGCAAGGCTAGGCAATGCACGGAAGGCAAGTAAAGAGTAACGGAAACCAAGGAAGGCAAGGGAAAGCAAGGCAAGGCAAGGGTAACGGAAGGAACGGCACGGCAAGGGGAAACAAGGCTAAGGCACGACAACGCACGGCTAGGCAAGGAAAGGGTAACGCAAGGCAAGGCACGGTCAGGCAAGGCAAGGCTAATGCACGACAAGGCAAGGCTAGGCAGTGCACAGCAAGTCAAGGAAAGGGTAACGCAAGGCAAGGCACGGTCAGGCGAGGCAAGGCTAATGCACGACAACGCAAGGCTAGGCAATGCAAGGAAGGCAAGCAAAGAGTAACGGAAGGCAAGGAAGGCAAGGGAAAGCAAGGCAAGGCAAGGGTAACGGAAGGAACGGCTCGGCAAGGGGAAACAAGGCTAAGGCACGACAACGCACGGCTAGGCAATGCACGGCAAGGCAAGGAAATGGTAACGCAAGGCAAGGCACTGTCAGGCGAGGCAAAGCTAATGCACGACATCGCAAGGCTAGGCAGTGCACGGCTAGGCAAGGAAAGAGTAACGGAAGGAAAGGAAGGCAAGGCAAAGAAAGGCAAGGCAAGTGTAACGGAAGGAACGGCACGGCAAGGGGAAACAAGGCTAAGGCACGACAACGCAAGGCTAGGCAATGCACGGAAGGCAAGCAAAGAGTAACGGAAGGCAAGGAATGCAAAGGAAAGCAGGGGAAGGCAAGGGTAACGAAAGGAACGGCACGGTAAGGGGAAACAAGGCTAAGGCACGACAACAGAGGGCTAGGCAATGCAGGGCAAGGCAAGGAAAGGGTAACGCAAGGCAAGGCACGGTTTAGGGAGGCAAGGCTAATGCACGACAGCGCAAGGCTAGGCAATGCACGGAAGGCAAGCAAAGAGTAACGGAAACCAAGGAAGGCAAGGGAAAGCAAGGCAAGGCAAGGGTAACGGAAGGAAAGGCACGGCAAGGGGAAACACGGCTAAGGCACGACAACGCACGGCTAGGCAATGCACGGCAAGGAAAGGCAAGGGTAACACCAGGCAAGGCACGGTGAGGCAAGGCAAGGCTAATGCACGACAAGGCAAGGCTAGGCAGTGCACGGCAAGGCAAGGAAAGGGTAACGCAAGGCAAGGCACTGTCAGGCGAGGCAAGGCTAAGGCACGACAACGCAAGGCTAGGCAATGCACGGAAGGAAAGCAAAGAGTAACGGAAGGCAAGGAAAGCAAGGGAAAGCAAGGCAAGGCAAGGGTAACGGAAGGAACGGCACGGCAAGGGGAAACAAGGCTAAGGCACGACAACGCACGGATAGGCAATGCACGGCAAGGCAAGGAAAGGGTAACGCAAGGCAAGGCACGGTCAGGCAAGGCAAGGCTAATGCACGACAACGCAAGGCTAGGCAGTGCACGGCAAGGCAAGGAAAGGGTAACGCAAGGCAAGGCACTGTCAGGCGAGGCAAGGCTAAGGCACGACAACGCAAGGCTAGGCAATGCACGGAAGGAAAGCAAAGAGTAACGGAAGGCAAGGAAAGCAAGGGAAAGCAAGGCAAGGCAAGGGTAACGGAAGGAACGGCACGGCAAGGGGAAACAAGGCTAAGGCACGACAACACAGGGCTAGCCAATGCAGGGCAAGGCAAGGAAAGGGTAACGCAAGGCAAGGCACGGTTTGGGGAGGCAAGGCTAATGCACGACAACGCAAGGCTAGGCAATGCACGGAAGGCAAGCAAAGAGTAACGGAAGGCAAGGAATGCAAGGCAAAGCAAGGCAACGCAAGCAAGGCTATGGCAAGGTGAAAAAAGGCTAAGGCACGACCACGCAAGGCTAGGCAATGCAGGGAAGGCAAGCAAAGAGTAACGGAAGGCAAGGAAGGCAAGGCAAAGCAAGGGGAAACAAGGCTAAGGCACGACAACGCAAGGCTAGGCAATGCACGGAAGGCAAGCAAAGAGTAACGGAAGGCAAGGAAGGCAAGGGAAAGCAAGGCAAGGCAAGGGTAACGGAAGGAACGGCTCGGCAAGGAGAAACAAGCCTAAGGCACGGCAACGCAGGGCTAGGCAATGCACGGCAAGGCAAGGAAAGGGTAACGCAAGGCAAGGCACTGTCAGGCGAGGCAAAACTAATGCACGACATCGCAAGGCTAGGCAATGCACGGCAAGGCAAGGAAAGGGTAACGCAAGGCAAGGCACGGTGAGGCAAGACAAGGCAAATGCACGACAACGCACGGCTACGCAATGCACGGCAAGGCAAGGAAAGGGTACCGCAAGGCAAGGCACGGTCAGGCGAGGCAAGGCAATGCACGGCAAGGCAAGGAAAGAGTAACGGAAGGCAAGGAATGCAAAGGAAAGCAGGGGAAGGCAAGAGTAACGGAAGGAACGGCACGGCAAGGGGAAACAAGGCTAAGGCACGACAACGCAGGGCTAGGCAATGCACGGCAAGGCAAGGAAAGGGTAACGCAAGGCAAGGCACGGTCAGGCAAGGCAAGGCTAATGCACGACAACGCAAGGCTAGGCAATGCACGGCAAGGCAAGGAAAGGGTAACGCAAGGCAAGGCACGGTCAGGCGAGGCAAGGCTAAGGCACGACAACGCAAGGCTAGGCAATGCACGAAAGGCAAGCAAAGAGTAACGGAAGGCAAGGAAGGCAAGGGAAAGCAGGGGAAGGCAAGGGTAACGGAAGGAACGGCACGGTAAGGGGAAACAAGGCTAAGGCACGACAACGCAGGGCTAGGCAATGCACGGCAAGGCAAGGAAAGGGTAACGCAAGGCAAGGCACGGTTTGGGGAGGCAAGGCTAATGCACGACAACGCAAGGCTAGGCAGTGCACGGCTAGGCAAGGAAAGAGTAACGGAAGGAAAGGAAGGCAAGGCAAAGCAAGGCAAGGCAAGTGTAACAAAAGGCACGGCACGGCAAGGGGAAACAAGGCTAAGGCACGGCAACGCAAGGCTAAGCAATGCACGGCCAGGCAAGGAAAGGGTAACGCAAGGCAAGGCACGGTAAGGCAAGGCGAGGCTAATGCACGACAACGCACGGCTAGGCAATGCACGGCCAGGCAAGGAAAGGGTAACGCAAGGCAAGGCACGGTCAGGCGAGGCAAGGATAAGGCACGACAACGCAAGGCTAGGCAATGCACGGAAGGCAAGCAAAGAGTAACGGAAGGCAAGGAAGGCAAGGGAAAGCAAGGCAAGGCAAGGGTAACGGAAGGAACGGCACGGCAAGGGGAAACAAGGCTAAGGTACGACAACGCACGGCTAGGCAATGCACGGCAAGGCAAGGAAAGGGTAACGCAAGGGAAGGCACGGTAAGGCAAGGCAAGGCTAATGCACGACAACGCACGGCTAGACAATGCACGGCAAGGCAAGGAAAAGGTAACGCACGGCAAGGCACGGTTAGGCGAGGCAAGGCTAAGACACGACCACGCAAGGCTAGGCAATGCACGGAAGGCAAGCAAAGAGTAACGGAAGGCAAGGAAGGCAAGGCAAAGCAAGGCAACGCAAGCAAGGCTATGGCAAGGTGAAACAAGGCTAAGGCACGACAACGCACGGCTAGGCAATGCACGGCAAGGCAAGGAAAGGGTAACGGAAACAAGGAAGGCAAGGCAAAGCAAGGCAACGCAAGCAAGGCTATGGCAAGGTGAAAAAAGGCTAATGCACGACAGCGCAAGGATAGGCAATGCACGGAAGGCAAGCAAAGAGTAACGGAATGGAAGGTAGGCAAGGCAAAGCAAGGCAAAGCAAGCAAGGCTATGGCAAGGTGAAACAAGGCTAAGGCACCACAACGCACGGCTAGGCAATGCACGGGCAGCCAAGGAAAAGTTAACGCAAGGCAAGGCACTGTGAGGCAAGGGAAGGCTAATGCACGACAGCGCAAGGCTAGGCAATGCACGGAAGGCAAGCAAAGAGTAACGGAAGGCAAGGAAGGCAAGGGAAAGCAAGGCAAGGCAAGGGTAACGGAAGGAACGGCCCGGCAAGGGGAAACAAGGCTAAGGCACGACAACGCAAGGCTAGGCAATGCACGGAAGGCAAGCAAAGAGTAACGGAAACCAAGGAAGGCAAGGGAAAGCAAGGCAAGGCAAGGGTAACGGAAGGAACAGCACGGCAAGGGGAAACACGGCTAAGGCACGACAACGCACGGCTAGGCAATGCACGGCAAGGCAAGGTAAGGGTAACGCCAGGCAAGGCACGGTCAGGCAAGGCAAGGCTAATGCACGACAACGCAAGGCTAGGCAATGCACGGCAAGGCAAGGAAAGGGTAACGCAAGGCAAGGCACGGTCAGGCGAGGCAAGGATAAGGCACGACAACGCAAGGCTAGGCAATGCACGGAAGGCAAGCAAAGAGTAACGGAAGGCAAGGAAAGCAAGGGAAAGCAAGGCAAGGCAAGGGTAACGGAAGGAACGGCACGGCAAGGGGAAACAAGGCTAAGGCACGACAACGCTCGGCTAGGCAATGCACGGCAAGGCAAGGAAAGGGTAACACCAGGCAAGGCACGGTCAGGCAAGGCAAGGCTAATGCACGACAAGGCAAGGCTAGGCAGTGCACGGCAAGGCAAGGAAAGGGTAACGCAAGGCAAGGCACTGTCAGGCGAGGCAAGGCTAAGGCACGACAACGCAAGGCTAGGCAATGCACGGAAGGCAAGCAAAGAGTAACGGAAGGCAAGGAAGGCAAGGGAAAGCAAGGCAAGGCAAGTGTAACGGAAGGAACGGCACGGCAAGGGGAAACAAGGCTAAGGCACGACAACACAGGGCTAGGCAATGCAGGGCAAGGCAAGGAAAGGGTAACGCAAGGCAAGGCACGGTTTGGGGAGGCAAGGCTAATGCACGACAACGCAAGGCTAGGCAATGCACGGAAGGCAAGCAAAGAGTAAAGGAAGGCAAGGAATGCAATGCAAAGCAAGGCAACGCAAGCAAGGCTATGGCAAGGTGAAAAAAGGCTAAGGCACGACCACGCAAGGCTAGGCAATGCACGGAAGGCAAGCAAAGAGTAACGGAATGCAAGGAAGGCAAGGCAAAGCAAGGCAACGCAAGGAAGGCTATGGCAAGGTGAAAAAAGGCTAAGACACGACAACGCAAGGCTAGGCAATGCACGGAAGGCAAGCAAAGAGTAACGGAACGCAAGGAAGGCAAGGGAAACCAAGGCAAGGGAAGGGTAACGGACGGAATGGCTCGGCAAGGAGAAACAAGCCTAAGGCACGGCAACGCAGGGCTAGGCAATGCACGGCAAGGCAAGGAAAGGGTAACGCAAGGCAAGGCACTGTCAGGCGAGGCAAAACTAATGCACGACATCGCAAGGCTAGGCAGTGCACGGCTAGGCAAGGAAAGAGTAACGGAAGCAAAGGAAGGCAAGGCAAAGCATGGCAAGGCAAGTGTAACAATAGGCACGGCACGGCAAGGGGAAACAAGGCTAAGGCACGACAACGCAAGGCTAGGCAATGCACGGAAGGCAAGCAAAGAGTAACGGAAGGCAAGGAATGCAAAGCAAAGCAGGGGAAGGCAAGGTTAACGAAAGGAACGGCACGATAAGGGGAAACAAGGCTAAGGCACGACAACACGCTGCTAGGCAATGCAGGGCAAGGCAAGGAAAGGGTAACGCAAGGCAAGGCACGGTTTGGGGATTCAAGGCTAATGCACGACAACGCAAGGCTAGGCAATGCACGGAAGGCAAGCAAAGAGTAACGGAAGGCAAGGAAGGCAAGGCAAAGCAAGGCAACGCAAGCAAGGCTATGGCAAGGTGAAAAAAGGCTAAGACAGGACAACGCAAGGCTAGGCAACGCACGGAAGGCAAGCAAAGAGTAACGGAAGGCCAGGAAGGCAAGGGAAAGCAAGGCAAGGCAAAGGTAACGGAAGGAACGGCACGGTAAGGGGAAACAAAGCTAACGCATGACAATGCAGGGCTAGGCAATGCACGGCAAGGCAAGGAAAGGGTAACGCAAGGCAAGGCACGGTGAGGGAAGACAACGTAAATGCACGACAACGCACGGCTAGGCAATGCACGGCAAGGCAAGGAAAGGGTACCGCAAGGCAAGGCACGGTCAGGCGAGGCAAGGCGAAGGAACGACAACGCAAGGCTAGGCAATGTACGGAAGGCAAGCAAAGAGTAACGGAAGGCAAGGAAGGCAAGGGAAAGCAAGGCAAGGCAATGGTAACGGAAGGAACGGCACGGCAAGGGGAAACAAGGCTAAGCCACGACAACGCACGGCTAGGCAATGCACTGCAAGGCAAGGAAAGGGTAACGCAAGGCAAGGCACGGTGAGGCAAGGCAAGGCTGATGCACGACAACGCATGGCTAGGCAATTCACGGCAAGGCAAGGAAAGGGTAACGCAAGGCAAGGCACGGTCAGGCGAGGCAAGGGTAAGGCACGACAACGCAAGGCTAGGCAATGCACGGAAGGCAAGCAAAGAGTAACGGAAGGCAAGGAATGCAAAGGAAAGCAGGGGAAGGCAAGGGTAACGAAAGGAACGGCACGGTAAGGGGAAACAAGGCTAAGGCACGACAATACAGGGCTAGGCAATGCAGGGCAAGGCAAGGAAAGGGTAACGCAAGGCAAGGCACGGTTTGGGGAGGCAAGGCTAATGCACGACAACGCAAGGCTAGGCAATGCACGGAAGGCAAGCAAAGAGTAACGGAAGGCAAGGAAGGCAAGGGAAAGCAAGGCAAGGCAAGTGTAACCAAAAGCACGGCCACGGCAAGGGGAAACAAGGCTAAGGCACGGCAACGCAAGGCTAGGCAATGCACGGCAAGGCAAGGAAAGGGTAACGCAAGGCAAGGCACGGTTTGGGGAGGCAAGGCTAATGCACGACAACGCAAGGCTAGGCAATGCACGGAAGGCAAGCAACGAGTAAGGGAAGGCAAGGAATGCAAGGCAAAGCAAGGCAACGCAAGCAAGGATATGGCAAGGAGAAAAAAGGCTAAGGCACGACCACGCAAGGCTAGGCAATGCACGGAAGGCAAGCAAGGAGTAACGGAAGGCAAGGAAGGCAAGGCAAAGCAAGGCAACGCAAGCAAGGCTATGGCAAGGTGAAAAAAGGCTAAGACACGACAACGCAAGGCTAGGCAATGCACGGAAGGCAAGCAAAGAGTAACGGAAGGCAAGGAAGGCAAGGGAAAGCAAGGCAAGGCAAGGGTAGCGGAAGGAACGGCACGGTAAGGGGAAACAAAGCTAAGGCACGACAATGCAGGGCTAGGCAATGCACGGCAAGGCAAGGAAAGGGTAACGCAAGGCAAGGCACGGTGACGCAAGACAAGACAAATGCACGACAACGCACGGCTAGGCAATGCACGGCAAGGCAAGGAAAGGGTACCGCAAGGCAAGGCACGGTCAGGCGAGGCAAGGCTAAGGCACGACAACGCAAGGCTAGGCAATGCACGGAAGGCAAGCAAAGAGTAACGGAAGGCAAGGAAGGCAAGGGAAACCAAGGCAAGGCAAGGGTAACGGAAGGAACGGCACGGTAAGGGGAAACAAGGCTAAGGCACGACAACGCAGGGCTAGGCAATGCACGGCAAGGCAAGGAAAGGGTAACGCAAGGCAAGGCACTGTCAGGCGAGGCAAAACTATTCCACGACATCGCAAGGCTAGGCAGTGCACGGCTAGGAAATGAAAGAGTAACGGAAGGAAAGGAAGGCAAGGCAAGGCACGGCAAGGCAAGTGTAACAAAAGGCACGGCACGGCAAGGGGAAACAAGGCTAAGGCACGACAACGCACGGCTAGGCAATTCACGCCTAGGCAAGGAAAGGGTAACGCCAGGCAAGGCACGGTCAGGCAAGGCAAGGCTAATGCACGACAAGGCAAGGCTAGGCAGTGCACGGCAAGGCAAGGAAAGGGTAACGCAAGGCAAGGCACAGTCAGGCGAGGCAAGGCTAAGGCACGACAACGCAAGGCTAGGCAATGCACGGAAGGAAAGCAAAGAGTAACGGAAGGCAAGGAAGGCAAGGGAAAGCAAGGCAAGGCAAGGGTAACGGAAGGAACGGCACGGCAAGGGGAAACAAGGCTAAGGCACGGCAACGCACGGCTAGGCAATGCACGGCAAGGCAAGGAAAGGGTAACGCAAGGCAAGGCACGGTGAGGGAAGGCAAGGCTAATGCACGACAACGCACGGCTAGGCAATTCACGGCAAGGCAAGGAAAGGGTAACGCAAGGCAAGGCACGGTCAGGGGAGGCAAGGCTACGGCACGACAACGCAAGGCTAGGCAATGCACGGAAGGCAAGCAAAGAGTAACGGAAGGCAAGGAATGCAAGGCAAAGCAAGGCAACGCAAGCAAGGCTATGTCAAGGTGAAAAAAATCTAAGGCACGACCACGCAAGGCTAGGCAATGCACGGAAGGCAAGCAAAGAGTAACGGAATGCAAGGAAGGCAAGTGAAAGCAAGGCAAGGCAAGGGTAACGGAAGGAACGGCACGGCAAGGGGAAACAAGGCTAAGGCATGACAACGCAAGGCTAGGCAATAGACAGCAAGGCAAGCAAAGGGTAACGGACGGCAAGGCAGGGCAAGGAAAGGCAAGGCTAAGGCACGACAACGCAAGGCTAGGCAATGCACGGCAAGGCAAGGAAAGGGTAACGCAAGGCAAGGCACGGTCAGGCGAGGCAAGGCTAAGGCACGACAACGCAAGGCTAGGCAATGCACGGAAGGCAAGCAAAGAGTAACGGAAGGCAAGGAAGGCAAGGGAAAGCAGGGGAAGGCAAGGGTAACGGAAGGAACGGCACGGTAAGGGGAAACAAGGCTAAGGCACGACAACGCAAGGCTAGGCAATGCACGGCAAGTCAAGGAAAGGGTAACGCAAGGCAAGGCACGTTCAGGCGAGGCAAGGGTAATGCACGATAACGCAAGGCTACGCAGTGCACGGCTAGGCAAGGAAAGAGTAACGGAAGGAAAGGAAGGCAAGGCAACGCAAGGCTAGGCAAGTGTAACAAAAGGCACGGCACGGCAAGGGGAAACAAGGCTAAGGCACGGCAACGCACGGCTAGGCAATGCACGGCAAGGCAAGGAAAGGGTAACGCAAGGCAAGGCACTGTGAGGCGAGGCAAGGCTAATGCATGACAGCGCAAGGCTAGGCAATGCACGGAAGGCAAGCAAAGAGTAACGGAAACCAAGGAAGGCAAGGGAAATCAAGGCAAGGCAAGGGTAACGGAAGGAACGGCACGGCAAGGGGAAACAAGTCTAAGGCACGACATCGCACGGCTAGGCAATTCACGGCAAGGCAAGGAAAGGGTAACGCCAGGCAAGGCACGGTCAGGCGAGGCAAGGCTAAGGCACGACAATGCAAGGCTAGGCAGTGCACGGCAAGGCAAGGAAAGGGTAACGCAAGGCAAGGCACAGTCAGGCGAGGCAAGGCTAAGGCACGACAACGCAAGGCTAGGCAATGCACGGAAGGAAAGCAAAGAGTAACGGAAGGCAAGGAAAGCAAGGGAAAGCAAGGCAAGGCAAGGTTAACGGAAGGAACGGCACGGCAAGGGGAAACAAGGCTAAGGCACGACAACACAGGGCGAGGCAATGCACGGCAAGGCAAGGAAAGGGTAACGCAAGGCAAGGCACGGTCAGGCGAGGCAAGGCTAATGCACGACAACGCAAGGCTAGGCAATGCACGGAAGGCAAGCAAAGAGTAACGGAAGGAAAGGAAGGCAAGGCAAAGCAATGCAAGGCAAGGTCAGGCGAGGCAAGGCTAAGGCACGACCACGCAAGGCTAGGCAATGCACGGAAGGCAAGCAAAGAGTAACGGAAGGCAAGGAAGGCAAGGCAAAGCAAGGCAACGCAAGAAAGTCTATGGCATGGTGAAAAAAGGCTAAGACACGACAACGCAAGTCTAGGCAATGCACGGAAGGCAAGCAAAGATTACGGAATGCAAGGAATGCAAGGGAAAGCAAGGCAAGGCAAGGGTAACGGAAGGAACGGCACGGTAAGGGGAAACAAAGCTAAGGCACGACAATGCAGGGCTAGGCAATGCACGGCAAGGCAAGGAAAGGGTAACGCAAGTCAAGGCACGGTGAGGCAAGACAAGGCAAATGCACGACAACGCACGGCTACACAATACTCGGCAAGGCAAGGAAAGGGTACCGCAAGGCAAGGCACGGTCAGGCGAGGCAAGTCTGATGCACGACAACGCACGGCTAGGCAATGCACGGAAGGCAAGAAAAGAGTAAAGGAAGGCAAGGAATGCAAAGGAAAGCAGGGGAAGGCAAGAGTAACGAAAGGAACGGCACGGTAAGGGGAAACAAGGCTGAGGCACGACAACACAGGGCTAGGCAATGCAGGGCAAGGCAAGGAAAGGGTAACGCAAGGCAAGGCACGGTTTGGGGAGGCAAGGATAATGCACGACAACGCAAGGCTAGGCAATGCACGGAAGGCAAGCAAAGAGTAACGGAAACCAAGGAAGGCAAGGGAAAGCAAGGCAAGGCAAGTGTAACAAAAGGCAAGGCACGGCAAGGGGAAACAAGGCTAAGGAACGGAAACGCACGGCTAGGCAATGCACGACCAGGCAAGGAAAGGGTAACGCCAGGCAAGGCACGGTCAGGCAAGGCAAGGCTAATGCACGACAAGGCAAGGCTAGGCAGTGCACGGCAAGGCAAGGAAAGGGTAACGCAAGGCAAGGCACTGTCAGGCGAGGCAAGGCTAAGGCACGACAACGCAAGGCTAGGCAATGCACGGAAGGAGAGCAAAGAGTAACGGAAGGCAAGGAAAGCAAGGGAAAGCAAGGCAAGGCAAGGGTAACGGAAGGAACGGCACGGCAAGGGGAAACAAGGCTAAGGCACGACAACACAGGGCTAGGCAATGCAGGGCAAGGCAAGGAAAGGGTAACGCAAGGCAAGGCACGGTTTGGGGAGGCAAGGCTAATGCACGACAACGCAAGGCTAGGCAATTCACGGCAAGGCAAGGAAAGGGTAACGCAAGGCAAGGCACGGTCAGGCGAGGCAAGGCTAAGGCACGACAACGCAAGGCTAGGCAATGCACGGAAGGCAAGCAAAGAGTAACGGAAGGCAAGGAAGGCTAGGGAAAGCAGGGGAAGGCAATGGTAACGAAAGGAACGCCACGGTAAGGGGAAACCACGCTAAGGCACGAGAACACAGGGCTAGGCAATGCAGGGCAAGGCAAGGAAAGGGTAACGCAAGGCAAGGCACGGTTTGGGGAGGCAAGGCTAATGCACGACAACGCAAGGCTAGGCAATGCACGGAAGGCAAACAAAGAGTAACGGAAACCAAGGAAGGCAAGGGAAAGCAAGGCAAGGCAAGGGTAACGGAAGGAACGGCACGGCAAGGGAAAACAAGGCAAAGGCACGAAAACGCACGGCTAGGCAATGCACGGCAAGGCAAGGAAAGGGTAACGGCAGGCAAGGCACGGTCAGGCAAGGCAAGGCTAATGCACGACAAGGCAAGGCTAGGCAGTGCACGGCAAGGCAAGGAAAGGGTAACGCAAGGCAAGGCACGGTCAGGCGAGGCAAGGCTAAGGCACGACAACGCAAGGCTAGGCAATGCACGAAAGGCTAGCAAAGAGTAACGGAAGGCAAGGAAGGCAAGGGAAAGCAGGGGAAGGCAAGGGTAACGGAAGGAACGGCACGGCAAGGGGAAACAAGGCTAAGGCACGACAACGCACGGCTAGGCAATGCACGGCAAGGCAAGGAAAGGGTAACGCAAGGCAAGGCACGGTCAGGCGAGGCAAGGGTAATGCACGACAACGCAAGGCTACGCAGTGCACGGCTAGGCAAGGAAAGAGTAACGGAAGGAAAGGAAGGCAAGGCAAAGCAAGGCAAGGCAAGTGTAACAAAAGGCACGGCACGGCAAGGGGAAACAAGGCTAAGGCACGGCAACGCAAGGCTAAGCAATGCACGGCCAGGCAAGGAAAGGGTAACGCAAGGCAAAGCACGGTAAGGCAAGGCGAGGCTAATGCACGACAACGCACGGCTAGGCAATGCACGGCAAGGCAAGGAAAGGGTAACGCAAGGCAAGGCACGGTTAGGCGAGGCAAGGCTAAGGCACGACAACGCAAGGCTAGGCAATGCACTGAAGGCAAGCAAAGAGGAAACGGAAGGCAAGGAAGGCAAGGCAAAGCAAGGCAACGCAAGCAAGGCTATGGCAAGGTGAAAAAAGGCTAAGGCACGACAACGCAAGGCTAGGCAATGCACGGAAGGCAAGCAAAGAGTAACGGAATGGAAGGAAGGCAAGGCAAAGCAAGGCAAAGCAAGCAAGGCTATGGCAAGGTGAAACAAGGCTAAGGCACCACAACGCACGGCTAGACAATGCACGGCCAGTCAAGGAAAAGGTAACGCAAGGCAAGGCACTGTGAGGCAAGGCAAGGCTAATGCACGACAGCGCAAGGCTAGGCAATGCACGGAAGGCAAGTAAAGAGTAACGGAAACCAAGGAAGGCAAGGGAAAGCAAGGCAAGGCAAGGGTAACGGAAGGAACGGCACGGCAAGGGGAAACAAGGCTAAGGCACGACAACGCACGGCTAGGCAATGCACGGCAAGGCAAGGAAAGGGTAACGCCAGGCAAGGCACGGTCAGGCAAGGCAAGGCTAATGCCCGACAAGGCAAGGCTAGGCAGTGCACAGCAAGGCAAGGAAAGGGTAACGCAAGGCAAGGCACGGTCAGGCGAGGCAAGGCTAATGCACGACAACGCAAGGCTAGGCAATGCACGGAAGGCAAGCAAAGAGTAACGGAAGGCAAGGAAGGCAAGGCAAAGCAAGGCAACGCAAGCAAGGCTATGGCAAGGTGAAAAAAGGCTAAGACACGACAACGCAAGGCTAGGCAATGCACGGCCAGCCAAGGAAAAGGTAACGCAAGGCAAGGCACTCTGAGGCAAGGCAAGGCTAATGCACGACAGCGCAAGGCTAGGCTATGCACGGAAGGCAAGCAAAGAGTAACGGAAACCAAGGAAGGCAAGGGAAAGCAAGGCAAGGCAAGGGTAACGGAAGGAACGGCACGGCAAGGGGAAACAAGGCTAAGGCACGACAACGCACGGCTAGGCAATGCACGGCAAGGCAAGGAAAGGGTAACGCCAGGCAAGGCACGGTCAGGCAAGGCAAGGCTAATGCCCGACAAGGCAAGGCTAGGCAGTGCACAGCAAGGCAAGGAAAGGGTAACTCAAGGCAAGGTACGGTCAGGCCAGGCAAGGCTAATGCACGACAACGCAAGGCTAGGCAATGCACGGAAGACAAACAAAGAGTAACGGAAGGCAAGGAAGGCAAGGGAAACCAAGGCAAGGCAAGGGTAACGGAAGGAACGGCTCGGCAAGGGGAAACAAGGCTAAGGCACGGCAACGCAGGGCTAGGCAATGCACGGCAAGGCAAGGAAAGGGTAACGCAAGGCAAGGCACTGTCAGGCGAGGCAAAGCTAATGCACGCCATGGCAAGGCTAGGCAGTGCACGGCTAGGGAAGGAAAGAGTAACGGAAGGAAAGGAAGGCAAGGCAAAGAATGGCAAGGCAAGTGTAACAAGAGGCACGGCACGGCAAGGGGAAACAAGGCTAAGGAACGACAACGCAAGGCTAGGCAATGAACGGAAGGCAAGCAAAGAGTAACGGAAGGCAAGGAATGCAAAGGAAAGCAGGGGAAGGCAAGGGTAACGAAAGGAACGGCACGGTAAGGGGAAACAAGGCTAAGGCACGACAACAGAGGGCTAGGCAATGCAGGGCAAGGCAAGGAAAGGGAACGTAAGGCAAGGCACGGTTTGGGGAGGCAAGGCTAATGCACGACAACGCAAGGCTAGGCAATGCACGGAAGGCAAGCAAAGAGTAACGGAAGGCAAGGAAGGCAAGGGAAAGCAAGGCAAGGCAAGGGTAACGGAAGGAACGGCACGGCAAGGGGAAACAAGGCTAAGGCACGGCAACGCACGGCTAGGCAATGCACGGCAAGGCAAGGGAAGGGTAACGCAAGGCAAGGCACGGTGAGGCAAGGCAAGGCTGATGCACGACAACGCATGGCTAGGCAATGCACGGCAAGGCAAAGAAAGGGTAACGCAAGGCAAGGCACGGTCAGGCGAGGCAAGGCTAAGGCACGACAACGCAAGGCTAGGCAATTCACGAAAGGCAAGCAAAGAGTAACGGAAGGCAAGGAAGGCAAGGGAAAGCAAGGCAAGGCAAGAGTAACGGAAGGAACGGCACGGTAAGGGGAAACAAGGCTAAGGCACGACAACGCAGTGCTAGGCAATGCACGGCAAGGCAAGGAAAGGGTAACGCAAGGCAAGGCTCGGTCAGGCGAGGCAAGGGTAATGCACGACAACGCAAGGCTACGCAGTGCACGGCTAGGCAACGAAAGAGTAACGGAAGGAAAGGAAGGCAAGGCAAAGCAAGGCAAGGCAAGTGTAACAAAAGGCACGGCAAGGCAAGGGGAAACAAGGCTAAGGCACGGCAACGCAAGGCTTAGCAATGCAAAGCCAGGGAAGGAAAGGGTAACGCAAGGCAAGGCACGGTAAGGCAAGGCGAGGCTAATGCACGACAACGCACGGCTAGGCAATGCACGGCAAGGCAAGGAAAGGGTAACGCAAGGCAAGGCACGGTCAGGCGAGGCAAGTGTAAGGCACGACAACGCAAGGCTAGGCAATGCACGGAAGGCAAGCAAAGAGTAACGGAAGGCAAGGAATGCAAGGCAAACAAGGCAACGCAAGCAAGGCTATGGCAAGGTGAAAAAAGGCTAAGGCAGGACAACGCAAGGCTAGGCAATGCACGGAAGGCAAGCAAATAGTAACGGAATGGAAGGGAGGCAAGGCAAAGCAAGGCAAAGCAAGCAAGGCTATGGCAAGGTGAAACAAGGCCAAGCCACCACAACGCACGGCTAGGCAATGCACGGCCAGCCAAAGAAAAGGTAACGCAAGTCAAGGCACTGTGAGGCAAGGCAAGGCTTATGCACGACAGCGCAAGGCTAGGCAATGCACGGAAGGCAAGCAAAGAGTAACGGAAACCAAGGAAGGCAAGGGAAAGCAAGGCAAGGCAAGGGTAACGGAAGGAACGGCACGGCAAGGGAAAACAAGGCAAAGGCACGAAAACGCACGGCTAGGCAATGCACGGCAAGGCAAGGAAAGGGTAACGGCAGGCAAGGCACGGTCAGGCAAGGCAAGGCTAATGCACGGCAAGGCAAGGAAAGGGTAACGCAAGGCATGGCACTGTCAGGCGAGCCAAGGCTAAGGCACGACAACGCAAGGCTAGGCAATGCACGGAAGGAAAGCAAAGAGTAACGGAAGGCAAGGAAAGCAAGGGAAAGCAAGGCAAGGCAAGGGTAACGGAAGGAACGGCACGAAAAGGGGAAACAAGGCTAAGGCACGACAACACAGGGCTAGGCAATGCAGGGCAAGGCAAGTAAAGGGTAACGCAAGGCAAGGCACGGTTTGGGGAGGCAAGGCTAATGCACGACAACGGAAGGCTAGGCAATGCACGGAAGGCAAGCAAAGAGTAACGGAAGGCAAGGAATGCAAGGCAAAGCAAGGCAACGCAAGCAAGGCTATGGCAAGGTGAAAAAAGGCTAAGGCACGACAACGGAAGGCTAGGCAATGCACGGAAGGGAAGCAAAGAGTAACGGAAGGCAAGGAAGGCAAGGCAAAGCAAGGCAACGCAAGCAAGGCTATGGCAAGGTGAAAAAAGGCTAAGACACGACAACGCAAGGCTAGGCAATGCACGGAAGGCAAGCAAAGAGTAACGGAAGGCAAGGAAGGCAAGGGAAAGCAAGGCAAAGCAAGCAAGGCTATGGCAAGGTGAAACAAGGCTAAGGCACCACAACGCACGGCTACGCAATGCACGGCCAGCCAAGGAAAAGGTAACGCAAGGCAAGGCACTGTGAGACAAGGCAAGGCTAATGCACGACAACGCAAGGCTAGGCAATGCACGGAAGGCAAGCAAAGAGTAACGGAAGGCAAGGAATGCAAAGGAAAGCAGGGGAAGGCAAGGGTAACGAAAGGGACGGCACGGTAAGGGGAAACAACGCTAAGGCACGACAACACAGGTCTAGGCAATGCAGGGCAAGGCAAGGAAAGGGTAACGCAAGGCATCGCACGGTTTGGGGAGGCAAGGCTAATGCACGACAACGCAAGGCTAGGCAATGCACGGAAGGCAAGCAAAGAGTAACGGAAGGCAAGGAAGTCAAGGGAAAGCAAGGCAAGGCAAGGGTAACGGAAGGAACGGCACGGCAAGGGGAAACAAGGCTAAGGCACGACAACGCACGGCTAGGCAATGCACGGCAAGGCAAGGAAAGGGTAACGCAAGGCAAGGCACGGTTAGGCGAGGCAAGGATAAGGCACGACAACGCAAGGCTAGGCAATGCACGGAAGGCAAGCAAAGAGAAACGGAAGGCAAGGAGGGCAAGGCAAAGCAAGTAAGTCTATGGCAAGGTGAAACAAGCCTAAGGCACGACAACGCACGGCTAGGCAATGCACGGCCAGGCAAGGAAAGGGTAACGCAAGGCAAGGCACTGTGAGGCGAGGCAAGGCTAATGCACGACAGCGCAAGGCTAGGCAATGCACGGAAGGCAAGCAAAGAGTAACGGAAACCAAGGAAGGCAAGGGAAAGCAAGGCAAGGCAAGGGTAACGGAAGGAACGGCACGGCAAGGGGAAACAAGTCTAAGGCACGACAACGCACGGCTAGGCAATGCACGGCAAGGCAAGGAAAGGGTAACGCCAGGCAAGGCACGGTCAGGCAAGGCAAGGCTACTGCACGACAAGGCAAGGCTAGGCATTGCACGGCAAGGCAAGGAAAGGGTAACGCAAGGCAAGGCACGGTCAGGCGAGGCAAGGCTAAGGCACGACAACGCAAGGCTAGGCAATGCACGAAAGGCAAGCAAAGAGTAACGGAAGGCAAGGAAGGCAAGGGAAAGCAGGGGAAGGCAAGGGTAACGGAAGGAACGGCACGGTAAGGGGAAACAAGGCTAAGGCACGACAACGCAGGGCTAGGCAATGCACGGCAAGGCAAGGAAAGGGTAACGCAAGGCAAGGCACGGTCAGGCGAGACAAGGGTAATGCACGACAACGCAAGGCTACGCAGTGCACGGCTAGGCAAGGAAAGAGTAACGGAAGGAAAGGAAGGCAAGGCAAAGCAAGGCAAGGCAAGTGTAACAAAAGGCACGGCACGGCAAGGGGAAACAAGGCTAAGGCACGGCAACGCAAGGCTAAGCAATGCACGGCCAGGCAAGGAAAGGGTAACGCAAGGCAAAGCACGGTAAGGCAAGGAGAGGCTAATGCACGACAACGCACGGCTAGGCAATGCACGGCAAGGCAAGGAAAGGGTAACGCAAGGCAAGGCACGGTTAGGCGAGGCAAGGCTAAGGCACGACAACGCAAGGCTAGGCAATGCACGGAAGGCAAGCAAAGAGAAACGGAAGGCAAGGAAGGCAAGGCAAAGCAAGGCAACGCAAGCAAGTCTATGGCAAGGTGAAAAAAGTCTAAGGCACGACAACGCAAGGCTAGGCAATGCACGGAAGGCAAGCAAAGAGTAACGGAATGGAAGGACGGCAAGGCAAAGCAAGGCAAAGCAAGCAAGGCTATGGCAAGGTGAAACAAGGCTAAGGCACCACAACGCACGGCTAGACAATGCACGGCCAGTCAAGGAAAAGGTAACGCAAGGCAAGGCACTGTGAGGCAAGGCAAGGCTAATGCACGACAGCGCAAGGCTAGGCAATGCACGGAAGGCAAGCAAAGAGTAACGGAAACCAAGGAAGGCAAGGGAAAGCAAGGCAAGGCAAGGGTAACGGAAGGAACGGCACGGCAAGGGGAAACAAGGCTAAGGCACGACAACGCACGGCTAGGCAATGCACGGCAAGGCAAGGAAAGGGTAACGCAAGGCAAGGCACGGTCAGGCGAGGCAAGGGTAATGCACGACAACGCAAGGCTACGCAGTGCACGGCTAGGCAAGGAAAGAGTAACGGAAGGAAAGGAAGGAAAGGCAAAGCAAGGCAAGGCAAGTGTAACCAAAGGCACGGCACGGCAAGGGGAAACAAGGCTAAGGCACGGCAACGCAAGGCTAAGCAATGCACGGCCAGGCAAGGAAAGGGTAACGCAAGGAAAGGCACGGTAAGGCAAGGCGAGGCTAATGCACGACAACGCAAGGCTAGGCAATGCACGGAAGGCAAGCAAAGAGAAACGGAAGGCAAGGAATGCAAGGCAAAGCAAGGCAAACAAGTAAGTCTATGGCAAGGTGAAACAAGGCTAAGGCACGACAACGCAAGGCTAGGCAATGCACGGAAGGCAAGCAAAGAGTAACGGAATGGAAGGAAGGCAAGGCAAAGCAAGGCAAAGCAAGCAAGGCTATGGCAAGGTGAAACAAGGCTAAGGCACCACAACGCACGGCTAGACAATGCACGGCCAGTCAAGGAAAAGGTAACGCAAGGCAAGGCACTGTGAGGCAAGGCAAGGCTAAGGCACGACAACGCAAGGCTAGGCAATGCACGGAAGGCAAGTAAAGAGTAACGGAATGAAAGGAAGGCAAGGCCAAGAATGGCAAGGCAAGTGTAACAACAGGCACGGCACGGCAAGGGGAAACAAGGCTAAGGCACGACAACGCAAGGCTAGGCAATGCACGGAAGGCAAGCAAAGAGTAACGGAAGGCAAGGAATGCAAAGGAAAGCAGGGGAAGGCAAGGGTAACGAAAGGAACGGCACGGTAAGGGGAAACAAGGCTAAGGCACGACAACACAGGGCTAGGCAATGCAGGGCAAGGCAAGGAAAGGGTAACGCAAGGCAAGGCACGGTTTGGGGAGGCAAGGCTAAGGCACGACAACACAGGGCTAGGCAATGCAGGGCAAGGCAAGGAAAGGGTAACGCAAGGCAAGGCACGGTGAGGCAAGGCAAGGCTAATGCACGACAACGCAAGGTTAGGCAATGCACGGAAGGCAAGCAAAGAGTAACGGAAGGCAAGGAAGGCAAGGGAAAGCAAGGCAAGGCAAGGGTAACGGAAGGAACGGCACGGCAAGGGGAAACAAGGCTAAGGCACGACAACGCACGGCTAGGCAATGCACGGCAAGGCAAGGAAAGGGTAACGCAAGGCAAGGCACGGTGAGGCAAGGCAAGGCTAGGCAGTGCACGGCAAGGCAAGGAAAGGGTAACGCAAGGCAAGGCACGGTCAGGCGAGGCAAGGCTAAGGCACGACAACGCAAGGCTAGGCAATGCACGGAAGGTAAGCAAAGAGTAACGGAAGGGAAGGAAAGCAAGGGAAAGCAAGGCAAGGCAAGGGTAACGGAAGGAACGGCACGGCAAGGGGAAACAAGGCTAAGGCACGACAACGCACGGATAGGCAATGCACGGCAAGGCAAGGCAAAGGTAACGGAAGGCAAGGCAAGGCTAAGGCACGACAACGCAAGGCTAGGCAATGCACGGCAAGGCAAGGAAAGGGTAACGCAAGGCAAGGCACGGTCAGGCGAGGCAAGGCTAAGGCACGACAACGCAAGGCTAGGCAATGCACGGAAGGAAAGCAAAGAGTAACGGAAGGCAAGGAAAGCAAGGGAAAGCAAGGCAAGGCAAGGGTAACGGAAGGAACGGCACGGTAAGGGGAAACAAGGCTAAGGCACGACAACGCAGGGCTAGGCAATGCACGGCAAGGCAAGGAAAGGGTAACGCAAGGCAAGGCACGGTTTGGGGAGGCAAGGCTAATGCACGACAACGCAAGGCTAGGCAATGCACGGAAGGCAAGCAAAGAGTAACGGAAGGCAAGGAATGCAAGGCAAAGCAAGGCAACGCAAGCAAGGCTATGGCAAGGTGAAAAAAGGCTAAGGCACGACCACGCAAGGCTAGGCAATGCACGGAAGGCAAGCAAAGAGTAACGGAAGGCAAGGAAGGCAAGGCAAAGCAAGGCAACGCAAGCAAGGCTATGGCAAGGTGAAAAAAGGCTAAGGCACGACTACGCAAGGCTAGGCAATGCACGGAAGGCAAGCAAAGAGTAACGGAACGCAAGGAAGGCAAGGGAAACCAAGGCAAGGGAAGGGTAACGGACGGAATGGCTCGGCAAGGAGAAACAAGCCTAAGGCACGGCAACGCAGGGCTAGGCAATGCACGGCAAGGCAAGGAAAGGGTAACGCAAGGCAAGGCACTGTCAGGCGAGGCAAAACTAATGCACGACATCGCAAGGCTAGGCAGTGCACGGCTAGGGAAGGAAAGAGTAACGGAAGGAAAGGAAGGCAAGGCAAAGAATGGCAAGGCAAGTGTAACAAGAGGCACGGCACGGCAAGGGGAAACAAGGCTAAGGAACGACAACGCAAGGCTAGGCAATGCACGGAAGGCAAGCAAAGAGTAACGGAAGGCAAGGAATGCAAAGGAAAGCAGGGGAAGGCAAGGGTAACGAAAGGAACGGCACGGTAAGGGGAAACAAGGCTAAGGCACGACAACAGAGGGCTAGGCAATGCAGGGCAAGGCAAGGAAAGGGAACGCAAGGCAAGGCACGGTTTGGGGAGGCAAGGCTAAGGCACGACAACGCAAGGCTAGGCAATGCACGGAAGGCAAGCAAAGAGTAACGGAAGGCACGGCACGGCAAGGGGAAACAAGGCTAAGGCACGGCAACGCACGGCTAGGCAATGCACGGCAAGGCAAGGAAAGGGTAACGCAAGGCAAGGCACGGTGAGGCAAGGCAAGGCTGATGCACGACAACGCATGGCTAGGCAATGCACGGCAAGGCAAAGAAAGGGTAACGCAAGGCAAGGCACGGTCAGGCGAGGCAAGGCTAAGGCACGACAACGCAAGGCTAGGCAATTCACGAAAGGCAAGCAAAGAGTAACGGAAGGCAAGGAAGGCAAGGGAAAGCAAGGCAAGGCAAGAGTAACGGAAGGAACGGCACGGTAAGGGGAAACAAGGCTAAGGCACGACAACGCAGGGCTAGGCAATGCACGGCAAGGCAAGGAAAGGGTAACGCAAGGCAAGGCTCGGTCAGGCGAGGCAAGGGTAATGCACGACAACGCAAGGCTACGCAGTGCACGGCTAGGCAACGAAAGAGTAACGGAAGGAAAGGAAGGCAAGGCAAAGCAAGGCAAGGCAAGTGTAACAAAAGGCACGGCAAGGCAAGGGGAAACAAGGCTAAGGCACGGCAACGCAAGGCTTAGCAATGCAAAGCCAGGGAAGGAAAGGGTAACGCAAGGCAAGGCACGGTAAGGCAAGGCGAGGCTAATGCACGACAACGCACGGCTAGGCAATGCACGGCAAGGCAAGGAAAGGGTAACGCAAGGCATGGCACGGTTAGGCGAGGCAAGGGTAAGGCACGACAACGCAAGGCTAGGCAATGCACGGAAGGCAAGCAAAGAGTAACGGAAGGCAAGGAATGCAAGGCAAACAAGGCAACGCAAGCAAGGCTATGGCAAGGTGAAAAAAGGCTAAGGCAGGACAACGCAAGGCTAGGCAATGCACGGAAGGCAAGCAAATAGTAACGGAATGGAAGGGAGGCAAGGCAAAGCAAGCAAGGCTATGGCAAGGTGAAACAAGGCCAAGCCACCACAACGCACGGCTAGGCAATGCACGGCCAGCCAAAGAAAAGGTAACGCAAGTCAAGGCACTGTGAGGCAAGGCAAGGCTTATGCACGACAGCGCAAGGCTAGGCAATGCACGGAAGGCAAGCAAAGAGTAACGGAAACCAAGGAAGGCAAGGGAAAGCAAGGCAAGGCAAGGGTAACGGAAGGAACGGCACGGCAAGGGAAAACAAGGCAAAGGCACGAAAACGCACGGCTAGGCAATGCACGGCAAGGCAAGGAAAGGGTAACGGCAGGCAAGGCACGGTCAGGCAAGGCAAGGCTAATGCACGGCAAGGCAAGGAAAGGGTAACGCAAGGCATGGCACTGTCAGGCGAGCCAAGGCTAAGGCACGACAACGCAAGGCTAGGCAATGCACGGAAGGCAAGCAAAGAGTAACGGAAGGCAAGGAAAGCAAGGGAAAGCAAGGCAAGGCAAGGGTAACGGAAGGAACGGCACGAAAAGGGGAAACAAGGCTAAGGCACGACAACACAGGGCTAGGCAATGCAGGGCAAGGCAAGTAAAGGGTAACGCAAGGCAAGGCACGGTTTGGGGAGGCAAGGCTAATGCACGACAACGCAAGGCTAGGCAATGCACGGAAGGCAAGCAAAGAGTAACGGAAGGCAAGGAATGCAAGGCAAAGCAAGGCAACGCAAGCAAGGCTATGGCAAGGTGAAAAAAGGCTAAGGCACGACCACGGAAGGCTAGGCAATGCACGGATGGGAAGCAAAGAGTAACGGAAGGCAAGGAAGGCAAGGCAAAGCAAGGCAACGCAAGCAAGGCTATGGCAAGGTGAAAAAAGGCTAAGACACGACAACGCAAGGCTAGGCAATGCACGGAAGGCAAGCAAAGAGTAACGGAAGGCAAGGAAGGCAAGGGAAAGCAAGGCAAAGCAAGCAAGGCTATGGCAAGGTGAAACAAGGCTAAGGCACCACAACGCACGGCTACGCAATGCACGGCCAGCCAAGGAAAAGGTAACGCAAGGCAAGGCACTGTGAGACAAGGCAAGGCTAATGCACGACAACGCAAGGCTAGGCAATGCACGGAAGGCAAGCAAAGAGTAACGGAAGGCAAGGAATGCAAAGGAAAGCAGGGGAAGGAAAGGGTAACGAAAGGAACGGCACGGTAAGGGGAAACAAGGCTAAGGCACGACAACACAGGGCTAGGCAATGCAGGGCAAGGCAAGGAAAGGGTAACGCAAGGCATCGCACGGTTTGGGGAGGCAAGGCTAATGCACGACAACGCAAGGCTAGGCAATGCACGGAAGGCAAGCAAAGAGTAACGGAAGGCAAGGAAGTCAAGGGAAAGCAAGGCAAGGCAAGGGTAACGGAAGGAACGGCACGGCAAGGGGAAACAAGGCTAAGGCACGGCAACGCACGGCTAGGCAATGCACGGCAAGGCAAGGAAAGGGTAACGCAAGGCAAGGCACGGTTAGTCGAGGCAAGGATAAGGCACGACAACGCAAGGCTAGGCAATGCACGGAAGGCAAGCAAAGAGAAACGGAAGGCAAGGAATGCAAGGCAAAGCAAGGCAAAGCAAGTAAGTCTATGGCAAGGTGAAACAAGGCTAAGGCACGACAACGCACGGCTAGGCAAAGCACGGCCAGCCAAGGAAAAGGTAACGCAAGGCAAGGCACTGTGAGGCGAGGCAAGGCTAATGCACGACAGCGCAAGGCTAGGCAATGCACGGAAGGCAAGCAAAGAGTAACGGAAACCAAGGAAGGCAAGGGAAAGCAAGGCAAGGCAAGGGTAACGGAAGGAACGGCACGGCAAGGGGAAACAAGTCTAAGGCACGACAACGCACGGCTAGGCAATGCACGGCAAGGCAAGGAAAGGGTAACGCCAGGCAAGGCACGGTCAGGCAAGGCAAGGCTAATGCACGACAAGGCAAGGCTAGGCATTGCACGGCAAGGCAAGGAAAGGGTAACGCAAGGCAAGGCACGGTCAGGCGAGGCAAGGCTAAGGCACGACAACGCAAGGCTAGGCAATGCACGAAAGGCTAGCAAAGAGTAACGGAAGGCAAGGAAGGCAAGGGAAAGCAAGGCAAGGCAAGGGTAACGGAAGGAACGGCACGGTAAGGGGAAACAAGGCTAAGGCACGACAACGCAGGGCTAGGCAATGCACGGCAAGGCAAGGAAAGGGTAACGCAAGGCAAGGCACGGTCAGGCGAGACAAGGGTAATGCACGACAACGCAAGGCTACGCAGTGCACGGCTAGGCAAGGAAAGAGTAACGGAAGGAAAGGAAGGCAAGGCAAAGCAAGGCAAGGCAAGTGTAACAAAAGGCACGGCACGGCAAGGGGAAACAAGGCTAAGGCACGGCAACGCAAGGCTAAGCAATGCACGGCCAGGCAAGGAAAGGGTAACGCAAGGCAAAGCACGGTAAGGCAAGGAGAGGCTAATGCACGACAACGCACGGCTAGGCAATGCACGGCAAGGCAAGGAAAGGGTAACGCAAGGCAAGGCACGGTTAGGCGAGGCAAGGCTAAGGCACGACAACGCAAGGCTAGGCAATGCACGGAAGGCAAGCAAAGAGTAACGGAAGGCAAGGAATGCAAGGCAAAGCAAGGCAACGCAAGCAAGCCTATGGCAAGGTGAAAAAAGTCTAAGGCACGACAACGCAAGGCTAGGCAATGCACGGAAGGCAAGCAAAGAGTAACGGAATGGAAGGAAGGCAAGGCAAAGCAAGGCAAAGCAAGCAAGGCTATGGCAAGGTGAAACAAGGCTAAGGCACCACAACGCACGGCTAGACAATGCACGGCCAGTCAAGGAAAAGGTAACGCAAGGCAAGGCACTGTGAGGCAAGGCAAGGCTAATGCACGACAGCGCAAGGCTAGGCAATGCACGGAAGGCACGTAAAGAGTAACGGAAACCAAGGAAGGCAAGGGAAAGCAAGGCAAGGCAAGGGTAACGGAAGGAACGGCACGGCAAGGGGAAACAAGGCTAAGGCACGACAACGCACGGCTAGGCAATGCACGGCAAGGCAAGGAAAGGGTAACGCAAGGCAAGGCACGGTCAGGCGAGGCAAGGGTAATGCACGACAACGCAAGGCTACGCAGTGCACGGCTAGGCAAGGAAAGAGTAACGGAAGGAAAGGAAGGAAAGGCAAAGCAAGGCAAGGCAAGTGTAACAAAAGGCACGGCACGGCAAGGGGAAACAAGGCTAAGGCACGGCAACGCACGGCTAGGCAATGCACGGCCAGGCAAGGAAAGGGTAACGCAAGGAAAGGCTATGACAAGGCAAGAAACAAGGCTAAGGCACGACAACGCACGGCTAGGCAATGCACGGCCAGGCAAGGAAAGGGTAACGCAAGGCAAGGCACGGTTAGGCGAGGCAAGGCTAAGGCACGACAACGCAAGGCTAGGCAATGCACGGAAGGCAAGCAAAGAGAAACGGAAGGCAAGGAATGCAAGGCAAAGCAAGGCAAACAAGTAAGTCTATGGCAAGGTGAAACAATGCTAAGGCACGACAACGCACGGCTAGGCAATGCACGGAAGGCATGCAAAGAGTAACGGAATGGAAGGAAGGCAAGGCAAAGCAAGGCAAAGCAAGCAAGGCTATGGCAAGGTGAAACAAGGCTAAGGCACCAGAACGCACGGCTAGACAATGCACGGCCAGTCAAGGAAAAGGTAACGCAAGGCAAGGCACTGTGAGGCAAGGCAAGGCTAATGCACGACAGCGCAAGGCTAGGCAATGCACGGAAGGCAAGTAAAGAGTAACGGAATGAAAGGAAGGCAAGGCCAAGAATGGCAAGGCAAGTGTAACAACAGGCACGGCACGGCAAGGGGAAACAAGGCTAAGGCACGACAACGCAAGGCTAGGCAATGCACGGAAGGCAAGCAAAGAGTAACGGAAGGCAAGGAATGCAAAGGAAAGCAGGGGAAGGCAAGGGTAACGAAAGGAACGGCACGGTAAGGGGAAACAATGCTAAGGCACGACAACACAGGGCTAGGTAATGCACGGCAAGGCAAGGAAAGGGTAACGCAAGGCAAGGCACGGTTAGGCGAGGCAAGGCTAAGGCACGACAACAGAGGGCTAGGCAATGCAGGGCAAGGCAAGGAAAGGGTAACGCAAGGCAAGGCACTGTGAGGCAAGGCAAGGCTAATGCACGACAGCGCAAGGCTAGGCAATGCACGGAAGGCAAGCAAAGAGTAACGGAAGGCAAGGAAGGCAAGGGAAAGCAAGGCAAGGCAAGGGTAACGGAAGGAAAAGCACGGCAAGGGGAAACAAGGCTAAGGCACGACAACGCACGGCTAGGCAATGCACGGCAAGGCAAGGAAAGGGTAACGCAAGGCAAGGCACGGTGAGGCAAGGCAAGGCTAATGCACGACAAGGCAAGGCTAGGCAGTGCACGGCAAGGCAAGGAAAGGGTAACGCAAGGCAAGGCACGGTCAGGCGAGGCAAGGCTAAGGCACGACAACGCAAGGCTAGGCAATGCACGGAAGGTAAGCAAAGAGTAACGGAAGGGAAGGAAAGCAAGGGAAAGCAAGGCAAGGCAAGGGTAACGGAAGGAACGGCACGGCAAGGGGAAACAAGGCTAAGGCACGACAACGCACGGATAGGCAATGCACGGCAAGGCAAGGCAAGGGTAACACCAGGCAAGGCACGGTCAGGCAAGGCAAGGCTAATGCACGACAAGGCAAGGCTAGGCAGTGCACGGCAAGGCAAGGAAAGGGTTACGCAAGGGAAGGCACGGTCAGACGAGGCAAGGCTAAGGCACGACAACGCAAGGCTAGGCAATGCACGGAAGGAAAGCAAAGAGTAACGGAAGGCAAGGAAGCAAGGGAAAGCAAGGCAAGGCAAGGGTAACGGAAGGAACGGCACGGCAAGGGGAAACAAGGCTAAGGCAAGACAACACAGGGCTAGCCAATGCAGGGCAAGGCAAGGAAAGGGTAACGCAAGGCAAGGCACGGTTTGGGGAGGCAAGGCTAATGCACGACAACGCAAGGCTAGGCAATGCACGGAAGGCAAGCAAAGAGTAACGGAAGGCAAGGAATGCAAGGCAAAGCAAGGCAACGCAAGCAAGGCTATGGCAAGGTGAAAAAAGGCTAAGGCACGACCACGCAAGGCTAGGCAATGCAGGGAAGGCAAGCAAAGAGTAACGGAAGGCAAGGAAGGCAAGGCAAAGCAAGGCAACGCAAGGAAGGCTATGGCAAGGTGAAAAAAGGCTAAGACACGACAACGCAAGGCTAGGCAATGCACGGAAGGCAAGCAAAGAGTAACGGAACGCAAGGAAGGCAAGGGAAACCAAGGCAAGGGAAGGGTAACGGACGGAATGGCTCGGCAAGGAGAAACAAGCCTAAGGCACCACAACGCAGGGCTAGGCAATGCACGGCAAGGCAAGGAAAGGGTAACGCAAGGCAAGGCACTGTCAGGCGAGGCAAAACTAATGCACGACATCGCAAGGCTAGGCAATGCACGGCAAGGCAAGGAAAGGGTAACGCAAGGCAAGGCACGGTGAGGCAAGACAAGGCAAATGCACGACAACGCACGGCTAGGCAATGCACGGCAAGGCAAGGAAAGGGTAACGCAAGGCAAGGCACGGTCAGGCGAGGCAAGGCTAAGGCACGACAACGCAAGGCTAGGCAATGCACGGAAGGCAAGCAAAGAGTAACGGAATGCAAGGAAAGCAAGGGAAAGCAAGGCAAGGCAAGGGTAACGGAAGGAACGGCACGGCAAGGGGAAACAAGGCTAAGGCACGACAACACAGGGCTAGGCAATGCAGGGCAAGGCAAGGAAAGGGTAACGTAAGGCAAGGCACGGTTTGGGGAGGCAAGGCTAATGCACGACAACGCAAGGCTAGGCAATTCACGGCAAGGCAAGGAAAGGGTAACGCAAGGCAAGGCACGGTCAGGCGAGGCAAGGCTAAGGCACGACAACGCAAGGCTAGGCAATGCACGGAAGGCAAGCAAAGAGTAACGGAAGCCAAGGAAGGCTAGGGAAAGCAGGGGAAGGCAATGGTAACGGAAGGAACGGCACGGTAAGGGCAAACAAGACTAAGGCACGACAACACAGGGCTAGGCAATGCAGGGCAAGGCAAGGAAATGGTAACGCAAGGCAAGGCACGGTTTGGGGAGGCAAGGCTAATGCACGACAACGCAAGACTTGGCAGTGCACGGCCTGGCAAGGAAAGAGTAACAGAAGGAAAGGAAGGCAAGGCAAAGCAAGGCAAGGCAAGTGTAACAAAAGGCAACGGCACGGCAAGGGGAAACAAGGCTAAGGCACGGCAACGCACGGCTAGGCAATGCACGGCCAGGCAAGGAAAGGGTAACGCAAGGCAAGGCACGGTAAGGCAAGACAAGGCTAATGCACGACAACGCACGGCTAGGCAATGCACGGCCAGGCAAGGAAAGGGTAACGCAAGGCAAGGCACGGTCAGGCGAGGCAAGGATAAGGCACGACAACGCAAGGCTAGGCAATGCACGGAAGGCAAGCAAAGAGTAACGGAAGGCAAGGAAGGCAAGGGAAAGCAAGGCAAGGCAAGGGTAACGGAAGGAACGGCACGGCAAGGGGAAACAAGGCTAAGGTACGACAACGCACGGCTAGGCAATGCACGGCAAGGCAAGGAAAGGGTAACGCAATGGAAGGCACGGTAAGGCAAGGCAAGGCTAATGCACGACAATGCACGGCTAGACAATGCACGGCAAGGCAAGGAAAAGGTAACGCACGGCAAGGCACGGTTAGGCGAGGCAAGGCTAAGACACGACCACGCAAGGCTAGGCAATGCACGGAAGGCAAGCAAAGAGTAACGGAAGGCAAGGAAGGCAAGGCAAAGCAAGGCAACGCAAGCAAGGCTATGGCAAGACAACGCAAGGCTAGGCAATGCACGGAAGGCAAGCAAAGAGTAACGGAAGGCAAGGAATGCAAGGCAAAGCAAGGCAACGCAAGCAAGGCTATGGCAAGGTGAAAAAAGGCTAAGGCACGACAGCGCAAGGTTAGGCAATGCACGGAAGGCAAGCAAAGAGTAACGGAATGGAAGGTAGGCAAGGCAAAGCAAGGCAAAGCAAGCAAGGCTATGGCAAGGTGAAACAAGGCTAAGGCACCACAACGCACGGCTAGGCAATGCTCGGGCAGCCAAGGAAAAGTTAACGCAAGGCAAGGCACTGTGAGGCAAGGGAAGGCTAATGCACGACAGCGCAAGGCTAGGCAATGCACGGAAGGCAAGCAAAGAGTAACGGAAGGCAAGGAAGGCAAGGGAAAGCAAGGCAAGGCAAGGGTAACGGAAGGAACGGCCCGGCAAGGGGAAACAAGTCTAAGGCACGACATCGCACGGCTAGGCAATTCACGGCAAGGCAAGGAAAGGGTAACGCCAGGCAAGGCACGGTCAGGCAAGGCAAGGCTAATGCACGACAAGGCAAGGCTAGGCAGTGCACGGCAAGGCAAGGAAAGGGTAACGCAAGGCAAGGCACAGTCAGGCGAGGCAAGGCTAAGGCACGACAACGCAAGGCTAGGCAATGCACGGAAGGAAAGCAAAGAGTAACGGAAGGCAAGGAAAGCAAGGGAAAGCAAGGCAAGGCAAGGTTAACGGAAGGAACGGCACGGTAAGGGGAAACAAGGCTATGGCACGACAACACAGGGCGAGGCAATGCAGGGCAAGGCAAGGAAAGGGTAACGCAAGGCAAGGCACGGTTTGGGGAGGCAAGGCTAATGCACGACAACGCAAGGCTAGGCAATGCACGGAAGGCAAGCAAAGAGTAACGGAAGGCAAGGAATGCAAGGCAAAGCAAGGGAACGCAAGCAAGGCTATGGCAAGGTGAAAAAAATCTAAGGCACGACCACGCAAGGCTAGGCAATGCACGGAAGGCAAGCAAAGAGTAACGGAAGGCAAGGAAGGCAAGGCAAAGCAAGGCAACGCAAGAAAGTCTATGGCATGGTGAAAAAAGGCTAAGACACGACAACGCAAGTCTAGGCAATGCACGGAAGGCAAGCAAAGATTACGGAATGCAAGGAATGCAAGGGAAAGCAAGGCAAGGCAAGGGTAACGGAAGGAACGGCACGGTAAGGGGAAACAAAGCTAAGGCACGACAATGCAGGGCTAGGCAATGCACGGCAAGGCAAGGAAAGGGTAACGCAAGGCAAGGCACGGTGAGGCAAGACAAGGCAAATGCACGACAACGCACGGCTACGCAATACTCGGCAAGGCAAGGAAAGGGTACCGCAAGGCAAGGCACGGTCAGGCGAGGCAAGGCTGATGCACGACAACGCACGGCTAGGCAATGCACGGAAGGCAAGAAAAGAGTAAAGGAAGGCAAGGAATGCAAAGGAAAGCAGGGGAAGGCAAGAGTAACGAAAGGAACGGCACGGTAAGGGGAAACAAGGCTGAGGCACGACAACACAGGGCTAGGCAATGCAGGGCAAGGCAAGGAAAGGGTAACGCAAGGCAAGGCACGGTTTGGGGAGGCAAGGGTAATGCACGACAACGCAAGGCTAGGCAATGCACGGAAGACAAGCAAAGAGTAACGGAAGGAAAGGAAGGCAAGGCAAAGCAAGGCAAGGCAAGTGTAACAAAAGGCAAGGCACGGCAAGGGGAAACAAGGCTAAGGCACGGCAACGCACGGCTAGGCAATGCACGGCCAGGCAAGGAAAGGGTAACGCAAGGCAAGGCACGGTCAGGCAAGGCAAGGCTAATGCACGACAAGGCAAGGCTAGGCAGTGCACGGCAAGGCAAGGAAAGGGTAACGCAAGGCAAGGCACTGTCAGGCGAGGCAAGGCTAAGGCACGACAACGCAAGGCTAGGCAATGCACGGAAGGCAAGCAAAGAGTAACGGAAGGCAAGGAAGGCAAGGGAAAGCAAGGCAAGGCAAGGGTAACGGAAGGAACGGCACGGCAAGGGGAAACAAGGCTAAGGCACGACAACACAGGGCTAGGCAATGCAGGGCAAGGCAAGGAAAGGGTAACGCAAGGCAAGGCACGGTTTGGGGAGGCAAGGCTAATGCACGACAACGCAAGGCTAGGCAATTCACGGCAAGGCAAGGAAAGGGTAACGCAAGGCAAGGCACGGTCAGGCGAGGCAAGGCTAAGGCACGACAACGCAAGGCTAGGCAATGCACGGAAGGCAAGCAAAGAGTAACGGAAGGCAAGGAAGGCAAGGGAAAGCAGGGGAAGGCAATGGTAACGGAAGGAACGGCACGGTAAGGGGAAACAAGACTAAGGCACGACAACACAGGGCTAGGCAATGCAGGGCAAGGCAAGGAAAGGGTAACGCAAGGCAAGGCACGGTTTGGGGAGGCAAGGCTAATGCACGACAACGCAAGGCTAGGCAGTCCAGGGCTAGGCAAGGAAAGAGTAACGGAAGGAAAGGAAGGCAAGGGAAAGCAAGGCAAGGCAAGGGTAACGGAAGGAACGGCACGGCAAGGGGAAACAAGGCTAAGGCACGGCAACGCACGGCTAGGCAATGCACGGCAAGGCAAGGAAAGGGTAACGCAAGGCAAGGCACGGTCAGGCAAGGCAAGGCTAATGCACGACAACACACGGCTAGGCAATGCACGGCCAGGCAAGGAAAGGGTAACGCAAGGCAAGGCACGGTCAGGCGAGGCAAGGCTAAGGCACGACAACGCAAGGCTAGGCAATGCACGAAAGGCAAGCAAAGAGTAACGGAAGGCAAGGAAGGCAAGGGAAAGCAAGGCAAGGCAAGGGTAACGGAAGGAACGGCACGGTAAGGGGAAACAAGGCTAAGGCACGACAACGCAGGGCTAGGCAATGCACGGCAAGGCAAGGAAAGGGTAACGCAAGGCAAGGCACGGTCAGGCGAGGCAAGGGTAATGCACGACAACGCAAGGCTACGCAGTGCACGGCTAGGCAAGGAAAGAGTAACGGAAGGAAAGGAAGGCAAGGCAAAGCAAGGCAAGGCAAGTGTAACAAAAGGCACGGCACGGCAAGGGGAAACAAGGCTAAGGCACAGCAACGCAAGGCTAAGCAACGCACGGCCAGGCAAGGAAAGGGTAACGCAAGGCAAAGCACGGTAAGGCAAGGCGAGGCTAATGCACGACAACGCACGGCTAGGCAATGCACGGCAAGGCAAGGAAAGGGTAACGCAAGGCAAGGCACGGTTAGGCGAGGCAAGGCTAAGGCACGACAACGCAAGGCTAGGCAATGCACTGAAGGCAAGCAAAGAGAAACGGAAGGCAAGGAAGGCAAGGCAAAGCAAGGCAACGCAAGCAAGGCTATGGCAAGGTGAAAAAAGGCTAAGGCACGACAACGCAAGGCTAGGCAATGCACGGAAGGCAAGCAAAGAGTAACGGAATGGAAGGAAGGCAAGGCAAAGCAAGGCAAAGCAAGCAAGGCTATGGCAAGGTGAAACAAGGCTAAGGCACCACAACGCACGGCTAGACAATGCACGGCCAGTCAAGGAAAAGGTAACGCAAGGCAAGGCACTGTGAGGCAAGGCAAGGCTAATGCACGACAGCGCAAGGCTAGGCAATGCACGGAAGGCAAGTAAAGAGTAACGGAAACCAAGGAAGGCAAGGGAAAGCAAGGCAAGGCAAGGGTAACGGAAGGAACGGCACTGCAAGGGGAAACAAGGCTAAGGCACGACAACGCACGGCTAGGCAATGCACGGCAAGGCAAGGAAAGGGTAACGCCAGGCAAGGCACGGTCAGGCAAGGCAAGGCTAATGCCCGACAAGGCAAGGCTAGGCAGTGCACAGCAAGGCAAGGAAAGGGTAACGCAAGGCAAGGCACGGTCAGGCGAGGCAAGGCTAATGCACGACAACGCAAGGCTAGGCAATGCACGGAAGGCAAGCAAAGAGTAACGGAAGGCAAGGAAGGCAAGGCAAAGCAAGGCAACGCAAGCAAGGCTATGGCAAGGTGAAAAAAGGCTAAGACACGACAACGCAAGGCTAGGCAATGCACGGCCAGCCAAGGAAAAGGTAACGCAAGGCAAGGCACGGTCAGGCGAGGCAAGGCTAATGCACGACAACGCAAGGCTAGGCAATGCACGGAAGGCAAGCAAAGAGTAACGGAAGGCAAGGAAGGCAAGGGAAACCAAGGCAAGGCAAGGGTAACGGAAGGAACGGCTCGGCAAGGGGAAACAAGGCTAAGGCACGGCAACGCAGGGCTAGGCAATGCACGGCAAGGCAAGGAAAGGGTAACGCAAGGCAAGGCACTGTCAGGCGAGGCAAAGCTAATGCACGCCATGGCAAGGCTAGGCAGTGCACGGCTAGGGAAGGAAAGAGTAACGGAAGGAAAGGAAGGCAAGGCAAAGAATGGCAAGGCAAGTGTAACAAGAGGCACGGCACGGCAAGGGGAAACAAGGCTAAGGAACGACAACGCAAGGCTAGGCAATGCACGGAAGGCAAGCAAAGGGTAACGGAAGGCAAGGAATGCAAAGGAAAGCAGGGGAAGGCAAGGGTAACGAAAGGAACGGCACGGTAAGGGGAAACAAGGCTAAGGCACGACAACAGAGGGCTAGGCAATGCAGGGCAAGGCAAGGAAAGGGAACGTAAGGCAAGGCACGGTTTGGGGAGGCAAGGCTAATGCACGACAACGCAAGGCTAGGCAATGCACGGAAGGCAAGCAAAGAGTAACGGAAGGCAAGGAAGGCAAGGGAAAGCAAGGCAAGGCAAGGGTAACGGAAGGAACGGCACGGCAAGGGGAAACAAGGCTAAGGCACGGCAACGCACGGCTAGGCAATGCACGGCAAGGCAAGGGAAGGGTAACGCAAGGCAAGGCACGGTGAGGCAAGGCAAGGCTGATGCACGACAACGCATGGCTAGGCAATGCACGGCAAGGCAAAGAAAGGGTAACGCAAGGCAAGGCACGGTCAGGCGAGGCAAGGCTAAGGCACGACAACGCAAGGCTAGGCAATTCACGAAAGGCAAGCAAAGAGTAACGGAAGGCAAGGAAGGCAAGGGAAAGCAAGGCAAGGCAAGAGTAACGGAAGGAACGGCACGGTAAGGGGAAACAAGGCTAAGGCACGACAACGCAGGGCTAGGCAATGCACGGCAAGGCAAGGAAAGGGTAACGCAAGGCAAGGCTCGATCAGGCGAGGCAAGGGTAATGCACGACAACGCAAGGCTACGCAGTGCACGGCTAGGCAACGAAAGAGTAACGGAAGGAAAGGAAGGCAAGGCAAAGCAAGGCAAGGCAAGTGTAACAAAAGGCACGGCAAGGCAAGGGGAAACAAGGCTAAGGCACGGCAACGCAAGGCTTAGCAATGCAAAGCCAGGGAAGGAAAGGGTAACGCAAGGCAAGGCACGGTAAGGCAAGGCGAGGATAATGCACGACAACGCACGGCTAGGCAATGCACGGCAAGGCAAGGAAAGGGTAACGCAAGGCATGGCACGGTTAGGCGAGGCAAGGGTAAGGCACGACAACGCAAGGCTAGGCAATGCACGGAAGGCAAGCAAAGAGTAACGGAAGGCAAGGAATGCAAGGCAAACAAGGCAACGCAAGCAAGGCTATGGCAAGGTGAAAAAAGGCTAAGGCAGGACAACGCAAGGCTAGGCAATGCACGGAAGGCAAGCAAATAGTAACGGAATGGAAGGGAGGCAAGGCAAAGCAAGGCAAAGCAAGCAAGGCTATGGCAAGGTGAAACAAGGCCAAGCCACCACAACGCACGGCTAGGCAATGCACGGCCAGCCAAAGAAAAGGTAACGCAAGTCAAGGCACTGTGAGGCAAGGCAAGGCTTATGCACGACAGCGCAAGGCTAGGCAATGCACGGAAGGCAAGCAAAGAGTAACGGAAACCAAGGAAGGCAAGGGAAAGCAAGGCAAGGCAAGGGTAACGGAAGGAACGGCACGGCAAGGGAAAACAAGGCAAAGGCACGAAAACGCACGGCTAGGCAATGCACGGCAAGGCAAGGAAAGGGTAACGGCAGGCAAGGCACGGTCAGGCAAGGCAAGGCTAATGCACGGCAAGGCAAGGAAAGGGTAACGCAAGGCAAGGCACGGTCAGGCGAGGCAAGGCTAAGGCACGACAACGCAAGGCTAGGCAATGCACGGAAGGAAAGCAAAGAGTAACGGAAGGCAAGGAAAGCAAGGGAAAGCAAGGCAAGGCAAGGGTAACGGAAGGAACGGCACGAAAAGGGGAAACAAGGCTAAGGCACGACAACACAGGGCTAGGCAATGCAGGGCAAGGCAAGTAAAGGGTAACGCAAGGCAAGGCACGGTTTGGGGAGGCAAGGCTAATGCACGACAACGGAAGGCTAGGCAATGCACGGAAGGCAAGCAAAGAGTAACGGAAGGCAAGGAATGCAAGGCAAAGCAAGGCAACGCAAGCAAGGCTATGGCAAGGTGAAAAAAGTCTAAGGCACGACCACGGAAGGCTAGGCAATGCACGGAAGGCAAGCAAAGAGTAACAGAAGGCAAGGAAGGCAAGGCAAAGCAAGGCAACGCAAGCAAGGCTATGGCAAGGTGAAACAAGGCTAAGGCACGACAACGCAAGGCTAGGCAATGCACGGAAGGCAAGCAAAGAGTAACGGAAGGCAAGGAAGGCAAGGGAAAGCAAGGCAAAGCAAGCAAGGCTATGGCAAGGTGAAACAAGGCTAAGGCACCACAACGCACGGCTACGCAATGCACGGCCAGCCAAGGAAAAGGTAACGCAAGGCAAGGCACTGTGAGACAAGGCAAGGCTAATGCACGACAACGCAAGGCTAGGCAATGCACGGAAGGCAAGCAAAGAGTAACGGAAGGCAAGGAATGCAAAGGAAAGCAGGGGAAGGCAAGGGTAACGAAAGGGACGGCACGGTAAGGGGAAACAACGCTAAGGCACGACAACACAGGTCTAGGCAATGCAGGGCAAGGCAAGGAAAGGGTAACGCAAGGCATCGCACGGTTTGGGGAGGCAAGGCTAAGGCACGACAACGCAAGGCTAGGCAATGCACGGAAGGCAAGCAAAGAGTAACGGAAGGCAAGGAAGTCAAGGGAAAGCAAGGCAAGGCAAGGGTAACGGAAGGAACGGCACGGCAAGGGGAAACAAGGCTAAGGCACGACAACGCACGGCTAGGCAATGCACGGCAAGGCAAGGAAAGGGTAACGCAAGGCAAGGCACGGTTAGGCGAGGCAAGGATAAGGCACGACAACGCAAGGCTAGGCAATGCACGGAAGGCAAGCAAAGAGAAACGGAAGGCAAGGAATGCAAGGCAAAGCAAGGCAAAGCAAGTAAGTCTATGGCAAGGTGAAACAAGGCTAAGGCACGACAACGCACGGCTAGGCAAAGCACGGCCAGCCAAGGAAAAGGTAACGCAAGGCAAGGCACTGTGAGGCGAGGCAAGGCTAATGCACGACAGCGCAAGGCTAGGCAATGCACGGAAGGGAAGCAAAGAGTAACGGAAACCAAGGAAGGCAAGGGAAAGCAAGGCAAGGCAAGGGTAACGGAAGGAACGGCACGGCAAGGGGAAACAAGGCTAAGGCACGACAAAGCACGGCTAGGCAATGCACGGCAAGGCAAGGAAAGGGTAACGCAAGGCAAGGCACGGTCAGGCAAGGCAAGGCTAATGCACGACAACGCACGGCTAGGCAATGCACGGCAAGGCAAGGAAAGGGTAACGCAAGGCAAGGCACGGTCAGGCGAGGCAAGGCTAAGGCACGACAACGCAAGGCTAGGCAATGCACGAAAGGCAAGCAAAGAGTAACGGAAGGCAAGGAAGGCAAGGGAAAGCAGGGGAAGGCAAGGGTAACGGAAGGAACGGCACGGTAAGGGGAAACAAGGCTAAGGCACGACAACGCAGGGCTAGGCAATGCACGGCAAGGCAAGGAAAGGGTAACGCAAGGCAAGGCACGGTCAGGCGAGGCAAGGGTAATGCACGACAACGCAAGGCTACGCAGTGCACGGCTAGGCAAGGAAAGAGTAACGGAAGGAAAGGAAGGCAAGGCAAAGCAAGGCAAGGCAAGTGTAACAAAAGGCACGGCACGGCAAGGGGAAACAAGGCTAAGGCACGGCAACGCAAGGCTAAGCAATGCACGGCCAGGCAAGGAAAGGGTAACGCAAGGCAAAGCACGGTAAGGCAAGGCGAGGCTAATGCACGACAACGCACGGCTAGGCAATGCACGGCAAGGCAAGGAAAGGGTAACGCAAGGCAAGGCACGGTTAGGCGAGGCAAGGCTAAGGCACGACAACGCAAGGCTAGGCAATGCACGGAAGGCAAGCAAAGAGAAACGGAATGGAAGGAAGGCAAGGCAAAGCAAGGCAAAGCAAGCAAGGCTATGGCAAGGTGAAAAAAGGCTAAGGCACCACAACGCACGGCTAGGCAATGCACGGCCAGTCAAGGAAAAGGTAACGCAAGGCAAGGCACTGTGAGGCAAGGCAAGGCTAATGCACGACAGCGCAAGGCTAGGCAATGCACGGAAGGCAAGTAAAGAGTAACGGAAACCAAGGAAGGCAAGGGAAAGCAAGGCAAGGCAAGGGTAACGGAAGGAACGGCACGGCAAGGGGAAACAAGGCTAAGGCACGACAACGCACGGCTAGGCAATACACGGCAAGGCAAGGAAAGGGTAACGCAAGGCAAGGCACGGTCAGGCGAGGCAAGGGTAATGCACGACAACGCAAGGCTACGCAGTGCACGGCTAGGCAAGGAAAGAGTAACGGAAGGAAAGGAAGGAAAGGCAAAGCAAGGCAAGGCAAGTGTAACAAAAGGCACGGCACGGCAAGGGGAAACAAGGCTAAGGCACGGCAACGCAAGGCTAAGCAATGCACGGCCAGGCAAGGAAAGGGTAACGCAAGGAAAGGCACGGTAAGGCAAGGCGAGGCTAATGCACGACAACGCACGGCTAGGCAATGCACGGCAAGGCAAGGAAAGGGTAACGCAAGGCAAGGCACGGTTAGGCGAGGCAAGGCTAAGGCACGACAACGCAAGGCTAGGCAATGCACGGAAGGCAAGCAAAGAGAAACGGAAGGCAAGGAATGCAAGGCAAAGCAAGGCAAAGCAAGCAAGGCTATGGCAAGGTGAAACAAGGCTAAGGCACCACAACGCACGGCTAGACAATGCACGGCCAGTCAAGGAAAAGGTAACGCAAGGCAAGGCACTGTGAGGCAAGGCAAGGCTAATGCACGGCTAGGCAATGCACGGAAGGCAAGCAAAGAGTAACGGAATGGAAGACGGCAAGGCAAAGCAAGGCAAAGCAAGCAAGGCTATGGCAAGGTGAAACAAGGCTAAGGCACCACAACGCACGGCTAGACAATGCACGGCCAGTCAAGGAAAAGGTAACGCAAGGCAAGGCACTGTGAGGCAAGGCAAGGCTAATGCACGACAGCGCAAGGCTAGGCAATGCACGGAAGGCAAGTAAAGAGTAACGGAAGGCAAGGAAGGCAAGGGAAAGCAAGGCAAGGCAAGGGTAACCGAAGGAACGGCACGGCAAGGGGAAACAAGGCTAAGGCACGACAACGCACGGCTAGGCAATACACGGCAAGGCAAGGAAAGGGTAACGCAAGGCAAGGCACGGTCAGGCGAGGCAAGGGTAATGCACGACAACGCAAGGCTACGCAGTGCACGGCTAGGCAAGGAAAGAGTAACGGAAGGAAAGGAAGGAAAGGCAAAGCAAGGCAAGGCAAGTGTAACAAAAGGCACGGCACGGCAAGGGGAAACAAGGCTAAGGCACGGCAACGCACGGCTAGGCAATGCACGGCCAGGCAAGGAAAGGGTAACGCAAGGCAAGGCACGGTGAGGCAAGGCAAGGCTAATGCACGACAACGCACGGCTAGGCAATGCACGGAAGGCAAGGAAAGGGTAACGCAAGGCAAGGCACGGTTAGGCGAGGCAAGGCTAAGGCACGACAACGCAAGGCTAGGCAATGCACGGAAGGCAAGCAAAGAGAAACGGAAGGCAAGGAATGCAAGGCAAAGCAAGGCAAACAAGTAAGTCTATGGCAAGGTGAAACAATGCTAAGGCACGACAACGCACGGCTAGGCAATGCACGGAAGGCATGCAAAGAGTAACGGAATGGAAGGAAGGCAAGGCAAAGCAAGGCAAAGCAAGCAAGGCTATGGCAAGGTGAAACAAGGCTAAGGCACCACAACGCACGGCTAGACAATGCACGGCCAGTCAAGGAAAAGGTAACGCAAGGCAAGGCACGGTGAGGCAAGGCAAGGCTAATGCACGACAACGCAAGGCAATGCACGGAAGGCAAGCAAAGAGTAACGGAAGGCAAGGAAGGCAAGGAAAAGCAAGGCAAGGCAAGGGTAACGGAAGGAACGGCACGGCAAGGGGAAACAAGGCTAAGGCACGACAACGCACGGCTAGGCAATGCACGGCAAGGCAAGGAAAGGGTAACGCCAGGCAAGGCACGGTCAGGCAAGGCAAGGCTAATGCCCGACAAGGCAAGGCTAGAGAGTGCACAGCAAGTCAAGGAAAGGGTAACGCAAGGCAAGGCACGGTCAGGCGAGGCAAGGCTAATGCACGACAACGCAAGGCTAGGCAATGCAAGGAAGGCAAGCAAAGAGTAACGGAAGGCAAGGAAGGCAAGGGAAACCAAGGCAAGGCAAGGGTAACGGAAGGAACGGCACGGCAAGGGGAAACAAGGCTAAGGCACGACAACGCACGGCTAGGCAATGCACGGCAAGGCAAGGAAATGGTAACGCAAGGCAAGGCACTGTCAGGCGAGGCAAGGCTAATGCACGACAACGAAAGGCTTGGCAGTGCACGGCTAGGCAAGGAAAGAGTAACGGAATGAAAGGAAGGCAAGGCCAAGAATGGCAAGGCAAGTGTAACAACAGGCACGGCACGGCAAGGGGAAACAAGGCTAAGGCACGACAACGCAAGGCTAGGCAATGCACGGAAGGCAAGCAAAGAGTAACGGAAGGCAAGGAATGCAAAGGAAAGCAGGGGAAAGCAAGGGTAACGAAAGGAACGGCACGGTAAGGGGAAACAAGGCTAAGGCACGACAACGCAGGGCTAGGCAATGCAGGGCAAGGCAAGGAAAGGGTAACGCAAGGCAAGGCACTGTGAGGCAAGGCAAGGCTAATGCACGACAGCGCAAGGTTAGGCAATGCACGGAAGGCAAGCAAAGAGTAACGGAAACCAAGGAAGGCAAGGGAAAGCAAGGCAAGGCAAGGGTAACGGAAGGAACAGCACGGCAAGGGGAAACACGGCTAAGGCACGACAACGCACGGCTAGGCAATGCACGGCAAGGAAAGGCAAGGGTAACACCAGGCAAGGCACGGTGAGGCAAGGCAAGGCTAATGCACGACAAGGCAAGGCTAGGCAGTGCACGGCAAGGCAAGGAAAGGGTAACGCAAGGCAAGGCACTGTCAGGCGAGGCAAGGCTAAGGCACGACAACGCAAGGATAGGCAATGCACGGAAGGAAAGCAAAGAGTAACGGAAGGCAAGGAAAGCAAGGGAAAGCAAGGCAAGGCAAGGGTAACGGAAGGAACGGCACGGCAAGGGGAAACAAGGCTAAGGCACGACAACGCACGGCTAGGCAATGCACGGCAAGGCAAGGCAAGGGTAACACCAGGCAAGGCACGGTCAGGCAAGGCAAGGCTAATGCACGACAAGGCAAGGCTAGGCAGTGCACGGCAAGGCAAGGAAAGGGTAACGCAAGGCAAGGCACTGTCAGGCGAGGCAAGGCTAAGGCACGACAACGCAAGGCTAGGCAATGCACGGAAGGAAAGCAAAGAGTAACGGAAGGCAAGGAAAGCAAGGGAAAGCAAGGCAAGGCAAGGGTAACGGAAGGAACGGCACGGCAAGGGGAAACAAGGCTAAGGCAAGACAACACAGGGCTAGCCAATGCAGGGCAAGGCAAGGAAAGGGTAACGCAAGGCAAGGCACGGTTTGGGGAGGCAAGGCTAATGCACGACAACGCAAGGCTAGGCAATGCACGGAAGGCAAGCAAAGAGTAACGGAAGGCAAGGAATGCAAGGCAAAGCAAGGCAACGCAAGCAAGGCTATGGCAAGGTGAAAAAAGGCTAAGGCACAACCACGCAAGGCTAGGCAATGCAGGGAAGGCAAGCAAAGAGTAACGGAAGGCAAGGAAGGCAAGGCAAAGCAAGGCAACGCAAGGAAGGCTATGGCAAGGTGAAAAAAGGCTAAGACACGACAACGCAAGGCTAGGCAATGCACGGAAGGCAAGCAAAGAGTAACGGAACGCAAGGAAGGCAAGGGAAACCAAGGCAAGGGAAGGGTAACGGACGGAATGGCTCGGCAAGGAGAAACAAGCCTAAGGCACGGCAACGCAGGGCTAGGCAATGCACGGCAAGGCAAGGAAAGGGTAACGCAAGGCAAGGCACTGTCAGGCGAGGCAAAACTAATGCACGACATCGCAAGGCTAGGCAATGCACGGCAAGGCAAGGAAAGGGTAACGCAAGGCAAGGCACGGTGAGGCAAGACAAGGCAAATGCACGACAACGCACGGCTACGCAATGCACGGCAAGGCAAGGAAAGGGTACCGCAAGGCAAGGCACGGTCAGGCTAGGCAAGGCTGATGCACGACAACGCATGGCTAGGCAATGCACGGAAGGCAAGCAAAGAGTAAAGGAAGGCAAGGAATGCAAAGGAAAGCAGGGGAAGGCAAGAGTAACGGAAGGAACGGCACGGTAAGGGGAAACAAGGCTGAGGCACGACAACACAGGGCTAGGCAATGCAGGGCAAGGCAAGGAAAGGGTAACGCAAGGCAAGGCACGGTTTGGGGAGGCAAGGCTAATGCACGACAACGCAAGGCTAGGCAATGCACGGAAGGCAAGCAAAGAGTAACGGAAGGAAAGGAAGGCAAGGCAAAGCAAGGCAAGGCAAGTGTAACAAAAGGCAAGGCACGGCAAGGGGAAACAAGGCTAAGGAACGGAAACGCACGGCTAGGCAATGCACGACCAGGCAAGGAAAGGGTAACGCCAGGCAAGGCACGGTCAGGCAAGGCAAGGCTAATGCACGACAAGGCAAGGCTAGGCAATGCACGGAAGGCAAGCAAAGAGTAACGGAAGGCAAGGAAGGCAAGGGAAAGCAAGGCAAGGCAAGGGTAACGGAAGGCACGGCACGGCAAGGGGAAACAAGGCTAAGGCACGACAACGCAAGGCTAGGCAATGCACGGAAGGCAAGCAAAGAGTAACGGAAGGCAAGGAATGCAAAGGAAAGCAGGGGAAGGCAAGGGTAACGAAAGGAACGGCACGGTAAGGGGAAACAAGGCTAAGGCACGACAACACAGGGCTAGGCAATGCAGGGCAAGGCAAGGAAAGGGTAACGCAAGGCAAGGCACGTTTTGGGGAGGCAAGGCTAATGCACGACAACGCAAGGCTAGGCAATGCACGGAAGGCAAGCAAAGAGTAACGGAAGGCAAGGAAGGCAAGGCAAAGCAAGGCAAGGCAAGTGTAACCAAAGGCACGGCCAAGGCAAGGGGAAACAAGGCTACGGCACGGCAACGCAAGGCTAGGCAATGCACGGGAAGGCAAGGAAAGGGTAACGCAAGGCAAGGCACGGTTAGGCGAGGCATGGCTAATGCACGACAACGCAAGGCTAGGCAATGCAAGGCAAGGCAAGCAAAGAGTAACGGAAGGCAAGGAATGCAAGGCAAAGCAAGGCAACGCAAACAAGGCTATGGCAAGGTGAATAAAGGCTCAGGCACGACAACGCAAGGCTAGGCAATGCACGGCCAGCCAAGGAAAAGGTAACGCAAGGCAAGGCACTGTGAGGCAAGGCAAGGCTAATGCACGACAGCGCAAGGCTAGGCAATGCACGGAAGGCAAGCAAAGAGTAACGGAAACCAAGGAAGGCAAGGGAAAGCAAGGCAAGGCAAGGGTAACGGAAGGAACGGCACGGCAAGGGGAAACAAGGCTAAGGCACGACAACGCACGGCTAGGCAATGCACGGCAAGGCAAGGCAAGGATAACACCAGGCAAGGCACGGTCAGGCAAGGCAAGGCTAATGAACGAAAAGGCAAGGCTAGGCAGTGCACGGCAAGGCAAGGAAAGGGTAACGCAAGGCAAGGCACTGTCAGGCGAGGCAAAACTAATGCACGACTTCGCAAGGCTAGGCAGTGCACGGCTAGGCAAGGAAAGAGTAACGGAAGGAAAGGAAGGCAAGGCAAAGCATGGCAAGGCAAGTGTAACCAAAGGAACGGCCACGGCAAGGGGAAACAAGGCTAAGGCACGACAACGCAAGGCTAGGCAATGCACGGAATGCAAGCAAAGAGTAACGGAAGACAAGGAATGCAAAGGAAAGCAGGGGAAGGCAAGGGTAACGAAAGGAACGGCACGATAAGGGGAAACAAGGCTAAGGCACGACAACACAGGGCTAGGCAATGCAGGGCAAGGCAAGGAAATGGTAACGCAAGGCAAGGCACGGTTTGGGGAGGCAAGGCTAATGCAAGACAACGCAAGGCTAGGCAATGCACGGAAGGCAAGCAAAGAGTAACGGAAGGCAAGGAAGGCAAGGGAAAGCAAGGCAAGGCAAGTGTAACCAAAGGCACGGCCACGGCAAGGGGAAACAAGGCTAAGGCACGGCAACGCAAGGCTAGGCAATGCACGGCAAGGCAAGGAAAGGGTAACGCAAAGCAAGGCACGGTTAGGTGAAGCTTGGCTAAGGCTCGACAACGCAAGGCTAGGCAATGCACGGAAGGCAAGCAAAGAGTAACGGAAGGCAAGGAATGCAACGCAAAGCAAGGCAACGCAAACAAGGCTATGGCAAGGTGAAAAAAGGCTCAGGCACGACAACGCAAGGCTAGGCAATGCACGGAAGGCAAGCAAAGACTAACGGAATGGAAGGAAGGCAAGGCAAAGCAAGGCAAAGCAAGCAAGGCTATGGCAAGGTGAAACAAGGCTAAGGCACCACAACGCACGGCTAGGCAATGCACGGCCAGCCAAGGAAAAGGTAACGCAAGGCAAGGCACTGTGAGGCAAGGCAAGGCTAATGCACGACAGCGCAAGGCTAGGCAATGCACGGAAGGCAAGCAAAGAGTAACGGAAGGCAAGGAAGGCAAGGGAAAGCAAGGCAAGGCAAGGGTAACGGAAGGAACGGCACGGCAAGGGGAAACAAGGCTAAGGCACGACAACGCACGGCTAGGCAATGCACGGCAAGGCAAGGCAAGGGTAACACCAGGCAAGGCACGGTCAGGCAAGGCAAGGCTAATGCACGACAAGGCAAGGCTAGGCAGTGCACGGCAAGGCAAGGAAAGGGTAACGCAAGGCAAGGCACTGTCAGGCGAGGCAAGGATAAGGCACGACAACGCAAGGCTAGGCAATGCACGGAAGGCAAGCAAAGAGTAACGGAAGGCAAGGAAGGCAAGGGAAAGCAAGGCAAGGCAAGGGTAACGGAAGGAACGGCACGGCAAGGGGAAACAAGGCTAAGGCACGACAACGCTCGGATAGGCAATGCACGGCAAGGCAAGGCAAGGGTAACACCAGGCAAGGCACGGTCAGGCAAGGCAAGGCTAATGCACGACAAGGCAATGCTAGGCAGTGCACGGCAAGGCAAGGAAAGGGTAACGCAAGGCAAGGCACTGTCAGGCGAGGCAAGGCTAAGGCACGACAACGCAAGGCTAGGCAATGCACGGAAGGAAAGCAAAGAGTAACGGAAGGCAAGGAAATCAAGGGAAAGCAAGGCAAGGCAAGGGTAACGGAAGGAACGGCACGGCAAGGGGAAACAAGGCTAAGGCACGACAACACAGGGCTAGGCAATGCAGGGCAAGGCAAGGAAAGGGTAACGCAAGGCAAGGCACGGTTTGGGGAGGCAAGGCTAATGCACGACAACGCAAGGCTAGGCAATGCACGGAAGGCAAGCAAAGAGTAACGGAAGGCAAGGAATGCAATGCAAAGCAAGGCAACGCAAGCAAGGCTATGGCAAGGTGAAAAAAGGCTAAGGCACGACCACGCAAGGCTAGGCAATGCAGGGAAGGCAAGCAAAGAGTAACGGAAGGCAAGGAAGGCAAGGCAAAGCAAGGCAACGCAAGGAAGGCTATGGCAAGGTGAAAAAAGGCTAAGACACGACAACGCAAGGCTAGGCAATGCACGGAAGGCAAGCAAAGAGTAACGGAACGCAAGGAAGGCAAGGGAAACCAAGGCAAGGGAAGGGTAACGGACGGAATGGCTCGGCAAGGAGAAACAAGCCTAAGGCACGGCAACGCAGGGCTAGGCAATGCACGGCAAGGCAAGGAAAGGGTAACGCAAGGCAAGGCACTGTCAGGCGAGGCAAAACTAATGCACGACATCGCAAGGCTAGGCAGTGCACGGCTAGGCAAGGACAGAGTAACGGAAGCAAAGGAAGGCAAGGCAAAGCATGGCAAGGCAAGTGTAACAATAGGCACGGCACGGCAAGGGGAAACAAGGCTAAGGCACGACAACGCAAGGCTAGGCAATGCACGGAAGGCAAGCAAAGAGTAACGGAAGGCAAGGAATGCAAAGCAAAGCAGGGGAAGGCAAGGTTAACGAAAGGAACGGCACGATAAGGGGAAACAAGGCTAAGGCACGACAACACGCTGCTAGGCAATGCAGGGCAAGGCAAGGAAAGGGTAACGCAAGGCAAGGCACGGTTTGGGGATTCAAGGCTAATGCACGACAACGCAAGGCTAGGCAATGCACGGAAGGCAAGCAAAGAGTAACGGAAGGCAAGGAAGGCAAGGCAAAGCAAGGCAACGCAAGCAAGGCTATGGCAAGGTGAAAAAAGGCTAAGACAGGACAACGCAAGGCTAGGCAACGCACGGAAGGCAAGCAAAGAGTAACGGAAGGCCAGGAAGGCAAGGGAAAGCAAGGCAAGGCAAAGGTAACGGAAGGAACGGCACGGTAAGGGGAAACAAAGCTAACGCATGACAATGCAGGGCTAGGCAATGCACGGCAAGGCAAGGAAAGGGTAACGCAAGGCAAGGCAGGGTGAGGGAAGACAACGCAAATGCACGACAACGCACGGCTAGGCAATGCACGGCAAGGCAAGGAAAGGGTACCGCAAGGCAAGGCACGGTCAGGCGAGGCAAGGCGAAGGAACGACAACGCAAGGCTAGGCAATGTACGGAAGGCAAGCAAAGAGTAACGGAAGGCAAGGAAGGCAATGGAAAGCAAGGCAAGGCAATGGTAACGGAAGGAACGGCACGGCAAGGGGAAACAAGGCTAAGCCACGACAACGCACGGCTAGGCAATGCACTGCAAGGCAAGGAAAGGGTAACGCAAGGCAAGGCACGGTAAGGCAAGGCAAGGCTAATGCACGAGGAAAGGGTAACGCAAGGCAAGGCACGGTCAGGCGAGGCAAGGGTAAGGCACGACAACGCAAGGCTAGGCAATGCACGAAAGGCAAGCAAAGAGTAACGGAAGGCAAGGAATGCAAAGGAAAGCAGGGGAAGGCAAGGGTAACGAAAGGAACGGCACGGTAAGGGGAAACAAGGCTAAGGCACGACAATACAGGGCTAGGCAATGCAGGGCAAGGCAAGGAAAGGGTAACGCAAGGCAAGGCACGGTTTGGGGAGGCAAGGCTAATGCACGACAACGCAAGGCTAGGCAATGCACGGAAGGCAAGCAAAGAGTAACGGAAGGCAAGGAAGGCAAGGGAAAGCAAGGCAAGGCAAGTGTAACCAAAAGCACGGCCACGGCAAGGGGAAACAAGGCTAAGGCACGGCAACGCAAGGCTAGGCAATGCACGGCAAGGCAAGGAAAGGGTAACGCAAGGCAAGGCACGGTTTGGGGAGGCAAGGCTAATGCACGACAACGCAAGGCTAGGCAATGCACGGAAGGCAAGCAACGAGTAAGGGAAGGCAAGGAATGCAAGGCAAAGCAAGGCAACGCAAGCAAGGATATGGCAAGGAGAAAAAAGGCTAAGGCACGACCACGCAAGGCTAGGCAATGCACGGAAGGCAAGCAAGGAGTAACGGAAGGCAAGGAAGGCAAGGCAAAGCAAGGCAACGCAAGCAAGGCTATGGCAAGGTGAAAAAAGGCTAAGACACGACAACGCAAGGCTAGGCAATGCACGGAAGGCAAGGAAAGAGTAACGGAAGGCAAGGAAGGCAAGGGAAAGCAAGGCAAGGCAAGGGTAACGGAAGGAACGGCACGGTAAGGGGAAACAAAGCTAAGGCACGACAATGCAGGGCTAGGCAATGCACGGCAAGGCAAGGAAAGGGTAACGCAAGGCAAGGCACGGTGACGCAAGACAAGACAAATGCACGACAACGCACGGCTAGGCAATGCACGGCAAGGCAAGGAAAGGGTACCGCAAGGCAAGGCACGGTCAGGCGAGGCAAGGCTAAGGCACGACAACGCAAGGCTAGGCAATGCACAGAAGGCAAGCAAAGAGTAACGGAACGCAAGGAAGGCAAGGGAAACCAAGGCAAGGGAAGGGTAACGGAAGGAATGGCTCGGCAAGAGGAAACAAGGCTAAGGCACGGCAACGCAGGGCTAGGCAATGCACGGCAAGGCAAGGAAAGGGTAACGCAAGGCAAGGCACTGTCAGGCGAGGCAAGGCTAATGCACGACAACGCAAGTCTAGGCAGTGCACGGCTAGGCAAGGAAAGAGTAACGGAAGGAAAGGAAGGCAAGGCAAAGCAAGGCAAGGCAAGTGTAACAAAATGCACGGCACGGCAAGGGGAAACAAGGCTAAGGCACGACAACGCACGGCTAGGCAATTCACGCCAAGGCAAGGAAAGGGTAACGCCAGGCAAGGCACGGTCAGGCAAGGCAAGGCTAATGCACGACAAGGCAAGGCTAGGCAGTGCACGGCAAGGCAAGGAAAGGGTAACGCAAGGCAAGGCACAGTCAGGCGAGGCAAGGCTAAGGCACGACAACGCAAGGCTAGGCAATGCACGGAAGGAAAGCAAAGAGTAACGGAAGGCAAGGAAGGCAAGGGAAAGCAAGGCAAGGCAAGGGTAACGGAAGGAACGGCACGGCAAGGGGAAACAAGGCTAAGGCACGGCAACGCACGGCTAGGCAATGCACGGCAAGGCAAGGAAAGGGTAACGCAAGGCAAGGCACGGTGAGGGAAGGCAAGGCTGATGCACGACAACGCACGGCTAGCAATTCACGGCAAGGCAAGGAAAGGGTAACGCAAGGCAAGGCACGGTCAGGGGAGGCAAGGCTACGGCACGACAACGCATGGCTAGGCAATGCACGGAAGGCAAGCAAAGAGTAACAGAAGGCAAGGAATGCAAAGCAAGGCAAGGCAACGCAAGCAAGGCTATGGCAAGTTGAAAAAAGGCTAAGGCACGACAACGCAAGGCTAGGCAATGCACGGAAGGCAAGCAAAGAGTAACGGAATGCAAGGAAGGCAAGGGAAAGCAAGGCAAGGCAAGGGTAACGGAAGGAACGGCACGGCAAGGGGAAACAAGGCTAAGGCACGACAACGCAAGGCTAGGCAATGCACGACAAGGCAAGGAAAGTGTAACGGAAGGCAAGGCACAGCACGGCAACGCAAGGCTAATGCAAGAGTAAGGCAAGACACGGCAAGTCAAGGAAAGGGTAACTCAAGGCAAGGCACGGCCAGGCAAGACAAGGCTAAGGCACGACACCGGAAAACTAGGCAATGCACGGAAGGCAAGCAAAGAGTAACGGAAGGCAAGGAGGGCAAGGGAAAGCAGGGGAAGGCAAGGGTAACGGAAGAAACGGCACGGTAAGGGGAAACAAGCCTAAGGCACGACAACGCAGGGCTAGGCAATGCACGGCAAGTCAAGGAAAGGGTAACGCAAGGCAAGGCACGTTCAGGCGAGGCAAGGGTAATGCACGACAACGCAAGGCTACGCAGTGCACGGCTAGGAAATGAAAGAGTAACGGAAGGAAAGGAAGGCAAGGCAAAGCAAGGCAAGGCAAGTGTAACAAAAGGCACGGCACGGCAAGGGGAAACAAGGCTAAGGCACGGCAACGCAAGGCGAAGCAATGCACGGCCAGGCAAGGAAAGGGTAACGCAAGGCACGGCACGGTCAGGCGAGGCAAGGCTAATGCATGACAGCGCAAGGCTAGGCAATGCACGGAAGGCAAGCAAAGAGTAACGGAAACCAAGGAAGGCAAGGGAAATCAAGGCAAGGCAAGGGTAACGGAAGGAACGGCACGGGAAGGGGAAACAAGTCTAAGGCACGACATCGCACGGCTAGGCAATGCACGGCAAGGCAAGGAAAGGGTAACGCCAGGCAAGGCACGGTCAGGCAAGGCAAGGCTAATGCACGACAAGGCAAGGCTAGGCAGTGCACGGCAAGGCAAGGAAAGGGTAACGCAAGGCAAGGCACAGTCAGGCGAGGCAAGGCTAAGGCACGACAACGCAAGGCTAGGCAATGCACGGAAGGAAAGCAAAGAGTAACGGAAGGCAAGGAAAGCAAGGGAAAGCAAGGCAAGGCAAGGTTAACGGAAGGAACGGCACGGCAAGGGGAAACAAGGCTAAGGCACGACAACACAGGGCGAGGCAATGCAGGTCAATGCAAGGAAAGGGTAACGCAAGGCAAGGCACGGTTTGGGGAGGCAAGGCTAATGCACGACAACGCAAGGCTAGGCAATGAACTGAAGGGAAGCAAAGAGTAACGGAAGGCAAGGAATGCAAGGCAAAGCAAGGGAACGCAAGCAAGGCTATGGCAAGGTGAAAAAAATCTAAGGCACGACCACGCAAGGCTAGGCAATGCACGGAAGGCAAGCAAAGAGTAACGGAAGGCAAGGAAGGCAAGGCAAAGCAAGGCAACGCAAGAAAGTCTATGGCATGGTGAAAAAAGGCTAAGACACGACAACGCAAGTCTAGGCAATGCACGGAAGGCAAGCAAAGATTACGGAATGCAAGGAATGCAAGGGAAAGCAAGGCAAGGCAAGGGTAACGGAAGGAACGGCACGGTAAGGGGAAACAAAGCTAAGGCACGACAATGCAGGGCTAGGCAATGCACGGCAAGGCAAGGAAAGGGTAACGCAAGGCAAGGCACGGTGAGGCAAGACAAGGCAAATGCACGACAACGCACGGCTACGCAATACACGGCAAGGCAAGGAAAGGGTACCGCAAGGCAAGGCACGGTCAGGCGAGGCAAGGCTGATGCACGACAACGCACGGCTAGGCAATGCACGGAAGGCAAGAAAAGAGTAAAGGAAGGCAAGGAATGCAAAGGAAAGCAGGGGAAGGCAAGAGTAATGAAAGGAACGGCACGGTAAGGGGAAACAAGGCTGAGGCACGACAACACAGGGCTAGGCAATGCAGGGCAAGGCAAGGAAAGGGTAACGCAAGGCAAGGCACGGTTTGGGGAGGCAAGGGTAATGCACGACAACGCAAGGCTAGGCAGTGCACGGAAGGCAAGCAAAGAGTAACGGAAGGAAAGGAAGGCAAGGCAAAGCAAGGCAAGGCAAGTGTAACAAAAGGCAAGGCACGGCAAGGGGAAACAAGGCTAAGGAACGGAAACGCACGGCTAGGCAATGCACGACCAGGCAAGGAAAGGGTAACGCCAGGCAAGGCACGGTCAGGCAAGGCAAGGCTAATGCACGACAAGGCAAGGCTAGGCAGTGCACGGCAAGGCAAGGAAAGGGTAACGCAAGGCAAGGCACTGTCAGGCGAGGCAAGGCTAAGGCACGACAACGCAAGGCTAGGCAATGCACGGAAGGAGAGCAAAGAGTAACGGAAGGCAAGGAAAGCAAGGGAAAGCAAGGCAAGGCAAGGGTAACGGAAGGAACGGCACGGCAAGGGGAAACAAGGCTAAGGCACGACAACACAGGGCTAGGCAATGCAGGGCAAGGCAAGGAAAGGGTAACGCAAGGCAAGGCACGGTTTGGGGAGGCAAGGCTAATGCACGACAACGCAAGGCTAGGCAATTCACGGCAAGGCAAGGAAAGGGTAACGCAAGGCAAGGCACGGTCAGGCGAGGCAAGGCTAAGGCACGACAACGCAAGGCTAGGCAATGCACGGAAGGCAAGCAAAGAGTAACGGAAGGCAAGGAAGGCTAGGGAAAGCAGGGGAAGGCAATGGTAACGGAAGGAACGGAACGGTAAGGGCAAACAAGACTAAGGCACGACAACACAGGGCTAGGCAATGCAGGGCAAGGCAAGGAAATGGTAACGCAAGGCAAGGCACGGTTTGGGGAGGCAAGGCTAATGCACGACAACGCAAGGCTAGGCAGTCCAGGGCTAGGCAAGGAAAGAGTAACGGAAGGAAAGGAAGGCAAGGCAAAGCAAGGCAAGGCATGTGTAACAAAAGGCAAGGCACGGCAAGGGGAAACAAGGCTAAGGAACGGCAACGCACGGCTAGGCAATGCACGGCCAGGCAAGGAAAGGGTAACGCAAGGCAAGGCACGGTAAGGCAAGACAAGGCTAATGCACGACAACACACGGCTAGGCAATGCACGGCCAGGCAAGGAAATGGTAACGCAAGGCAAGGCACGGTCAGGCGAGGCAAGGCTAAGGCACGACAACGCAAGGCTAGGCAATGCACGGAAGGCAAGCAAAGAGTAACGGAAGGCAAGGAAGGCAAGGGAAAGCAAGGCAAGGCAAGGGTAACGGAAGGAACTGCACGGCAAGGGGAAACAAGGCTAAGGCACGACAACGCACGGCTAGGCAATGCACGGCAAGGCAAGGAAAGGGTAACGCAAGGCAAGGCACGGTTTGGGGAGGCAAGGCTAATGCACGACAACGCACGGCTAGACAATGCACGGCAAGGCAAGGAAAAGGTAACGCACGGCAAGGCACGGTTAGGCGAGGCAAGGCTAAGACACGACAACGCAAGGCTAGGCAATGCACGGAAGGCAAGCAAAGAGTAACGGAAGGCAAGGAATGCAAGGCAAAGCAAGGCAACGCAAGCAAGGCTATGGCAAGGTGAAAAATTGCTAAGGCACGACCACGCAAGGCTAGGCAATGCACGGAAGGCAAGCAAAGAGTAACGGAAGGCAAGGAAGGCAAGGCAAAGCAAGGCAACGCAAGCAAGGCTATGGCAAGGTGAAAAAAGGCTAAGACACGACAACGCAAGGCTAGGCAAAGCACGGAAGGCAAGCAAAGAGTAACGGAAGGCAAGGAATGCAACGCAAAGCAAGGCAACGCAAGCAAGGCTATGGCAAGGTGAAAAATTGCTAAGGCACGACCACGCAAGGCTAGGCAATGCACGGAAGGCAAGCAAAGAGTAACGGAAGGCAAGGAAGGCAAGGCAAAGCAAGGCAACGCAAGCAAGGCTATGGCAAGGTGAAAAAAGGCTAAGGCACGACAGCGCAAGGTTAGGCAATGCACGGAAGGCAAGCAAAGAGTAACGGAATGGAAGGTAGGCAAGGCAAAGCAAGGCAAAGCAAGCAAGGCTATGGCAAGGTGAAACAAGGCTAAGGCACCACAACGCACGGCTAGGCAATGCACGGCAAGGCAAGGAAAGGGTAACGCAAGGCAAGGCACGGTTTGGGGAGGCAAGGCTAATGCACGACAACGCAAGGCTAGGCAGTGCACGGCTAGGCAAGGAAAGAGTAACGGAAGGAAAGGAAGGCAAGGCAAAGCAAGGCAAGGCAAGTGTAACAAAAGGCAAGGCACGGCAAGGGGAAACAAGGCTAAGGAACGGCAACACACGGCTAGGCAATGCACGGCCAGGCAAGGAAAGGGTAACGCAAGGCAAGGCACGGTAAGGCAAGACAAGGCTAATGCACGACAACGCACGGCTAGGCAATGCACGGAAGGCAAGCAAAGAGTAACGGAAGGCAAGGAAGGCAAGGGAAAGCAAGGCAAGGCAAGGGTAACGGAAGGAACGGCCCGGCAAGGGGAAACAAGGCTAAGGCACGGCAACGCACGGCTAGTTAATGCATGGCAAGGCAAGGAAAGGGTAACGCAAGGCAAGGCACGGTCAGGCGAGGCAAGGCTAAGGCACGACAACGCAAGGCTAGGCAATTCACGGCAAGGCAAGGAAAGGGTAACGCAAGGCAAGGCACGGTAAGGCGAGGCAAGGCTAAGGCACGACAACGCAAGGCTAGGCAATGCACGGAAGGCAAGCAAAGAGTAACGGAAGGCAAGGAATGCAAGGGAAAGTAGGGGAAGGCAAGGGTAACGAAATGAACGGCACGGTAAGGGGAAACAAGGCTAAGGCACGACAACACAGGGCTAGGCAATGCAGGGCAAGGCAAGGTAAGGGTAATGCAAGGCAAGGCACGGTCAGGCGAGGCAAGGCTAAGGCACGACAACGCAAGGCTAGGCAATGTACGGAAGGCAAGCAAAGAGTAACGGAACGCAAGGAAGGCAAGGGAAAGCAAGGCAAGGCAAGGTTAACGGAAGGAACGGCACGGGAAGGGGAAACAAGGCTAAGGCACGGCAACGCACGGCTAGGCAATGCAGGGCAAGGCAAGGAAATGGTAACGCAAGGCAAGGCACGATTTGGGGAGGCAAGGCTAATGCACGACAACGCAAGGCTAGGCAGTGCACGGCTAGGCAAGGAAAGAGTAACGGAAGGAAAGGAAGGCAAGGCAAAGCAAGGCAAGGCAAGTGTAACAAAAGGCAAGGCACGGCAAGGGGAAACAAGGCTAAGGAACGGCAACGCACGGCTAGCAATTCACGGCAAGGCAAGGAAAGGGTAACGCAAGGCAAGGCACGGTCAGGGGAGGCAAGGCTAAGGCACGACAACGCAAGGCTAGGCAATGCACGGAAGGCAAGCAAAGAGTAACGGAAGGCAAGGAGGGCAAGGGAAAGCAGGGGAAGGCAAGGGTAACGGAAGAAACGGCACGGTAAGGGGAAACAAGCCTAAGGCACGACAACGCAGGGCTAGGCAATGCACGGCAAGGCAAGGAAAGGGTAACGCAAGGCAAGGCACGGTCAGGCGAGGCAAGGCTAATGCACGACAACGCAAGGCTAGGCAGTGCACGGCTAGGAAATGAAAGAGTAACGGAAGGAAAGGAAGGCAAGGCAAAGCAAGGCAAGGCAACGCAAGTGTAACAAAAGGCACGGCACGGCAAGGGGAAACAAGGCTAAGGCACGGCAACGCAAGGCGAAGCAATGCACGGCCAGGCAAGGAAAGGGTAACGCAAGGCACGGCACGGTCAGGCGAGGCAAGGCTAATGCATGACAGCGCAAGGCTAGGCAATGCACGGAAGGCAAGCAAAGAGTAACGGAAACCAAGGAAGGCAAGGGAAATCAAGGCAAGGCAAGGGTAACGGAAGGAACGGCACGGCAAGGGGAAACAAGTCTAAGGCACGACATCGCACGGCTAGGCAATTCACGGCAAGGCAAGGAAAGGGTAACGCCAGGCAAGGCACGGTCAGGCAAGGCAAGGCTAATGCACGACAAGGCAAGGCTAGGCAGTGCACGGCAAGGCAAGGAAAGGGTAACGCAAGGCAAGGCACAGTCAGGCGAGGCAAGGCTAAGGCACGACAACGCAAGGCTAGGCAATGCACGGAAGGCAAGCAAAGAGTAACGGAAGGCAAGGAAAGCAAGGGAAAGCAAGGCAAGGCAAGGTTAACGGAAGGAACGGCACGGCAAGGGGAAACAAGGCTAAGGCACGACAACACAGGGCGAGGCAATGCAGGGCAATGCAAGGAAAGGGTAACGCAAGGCAAGGCACGGTTTGGGGAGGCAAGGCTAATGCACGACAACGCAAGGCTAGGCAATGAACTGAAGGGAAGCAAAGAGTAACGGAAGGCAAGGAATGCAAGGCAAAGCAAGGGAACGCAAGCAAGGCTATGGCAAGGTGAAAAAAATCTAAGGCACGACCACGCAAGGCTAGGCAATGCACGGAAGGCAAGCAAAGAGTAACGGAAGGCAAGGAAGGCAAGGCAAAGCAAGGCAACGCAAGCAAGGCTATGGCAAGGTGAAAAAAGGCTAAGACACGACAACGCAAGTCTAGGCAATGCACGGAAGGCAAGCAAAGATTACGGAATGCAAGGAATGCAAGGGAAAGCAAGGCAAGGCAAGGGTAACGGAAGGAACGGTACGGTAAGGGGAAACAAAGCTAAGGCACGACAATGCAGGGCTAGGCAATGCACGGCAAGGCAAGGAAAGGGTAACGCAAGGCAAGGCACGGTGAGGCAAGACAAGGCAAATGCACGACAACGCACGGCTACGCAATACACGGCAAGGCAAGGAAAGGGTACCGCAAGGCAAGGCACGGTCAGGCGAGGCAAGGCTGATGCACGACAACGCACGGCTAGGCAATGCACGGAAGGCAAGAAAAGAGTAAAGGAAGGCAAGGAATGCAAAGGAAAGCAGGGGAAGGCAAGAGTAACGAAAGGAACGGCACGGTAAGGGGAAACAAGGCTGAGGCACGACAACACAGGGCTAGGCAATGCAGGGCAAGGCAAGGAAAGGGTAACGCAAGGCAAGGCACGGTTTGGGGAGGCAAGGCTAATGCACGACAACGCAAGGCTAGGCAATGCACGGAAGACAAGCAAAGAGTAACGGAAGGAAAGGAAGGCAAGGCAAAGCAAGGCAAGGCAAGTGTAACAAAAGGCAAGGCACGGCAAGGGGAAACAAGGCTAAGGAACGGAAACGCACGGCTAGGCAATGCACGACCAGGCAAGGAAAGGGTAACGCCAGGCAAGGCACGGTCAGGCAAGGCAAGGCTAATGCACGACAAGGCAAGGCTAGGCAGTGCACGGCAAGGCAAGGAAAGGGTAACGCAAGGCAAGGCACTGTCAGGCGAGGCAAGGCTAAGGCACGACAACGCAAGGCTAGGCAATGCACGGAAGGAGAGCAAAGAGTAACGGAAGGCAAGGAAAGCAAGGGAAAGCAAGGCAAGGCAAGGGTAACGGAAGGAACGGCACGGCAAGGGGAAACAAGGCTAAGGCACGACAACACAGGGCTAGGCAATGCAGGGCAAGGCAAGGAAAGGGTAACGCAAGGCAAGGCACGGTTTGGGGAGGCAAGGCTAATGCACGACAACGCAAGGCTAGGCAATTCACGGCAAGGCAAGGAAAGGGTAACGCAAGGCAAGGCACGGTCAGGCGAGGCAAGGCTAAGGCACGACAACGCAAGGCTAGGCAATGCACGGAAGGCAAGCAAAGAGTAACGGAAGGCAAGGAAGGCTAGGGAAAGCAGGGGAAGGCAATGGTAACGGAAGGAACGGCACGGTAAGGGCAAACAAGACTAAGGCACGACAACACAGGGCTAGGCAATGCAGGGCAAGGCAAGGAAATGGTAACGCAAGGCAAGGCACGGTTTGGGGAGGCAAGGCTAATGCACGACAACGCAAGGCTAGGCAGTCCAGGGCTAGGCAAGGAAAGAGTAACGGAAGGAAAGGAAGGCAAGGCAAAGCAAGGCAAGGCATGTGTAACAAAAGGCAAGGCACGGCAAGGGGAAACAAGGCTAAGGAACGGCAACGCACGGCTAGGCAATGCACGGCCAGGCAAGGAAAGGGTAACGCAAGGCAAGGCACGGTAAGGCAAGACAAGGCTAATGCACGACAACACACGGCTAGGCAATGCACGGCCAGGCAAGGAAATGGTAACGCAAGGCAAGGCACGGTCAGGCGAGGCAAGGCTAAGGCACGACAACGCAAGGCTAGGCAATGCACGGAAGGCAAGCAAAGAGTAACGGAAGGCAAGGAAGGCAAGGGAAAGCAAGGCAAGGCAAGGGTAACGGAAGGAACGGCACGGCAAGGGGAAACAAGGCTAAGGCACGACAACGCACGGCTAGGCAATGCACGGCAAGGCAAGGAAAGGGTAACGCAAGGCAAGGCACGGTAAGGCAAGGCAAGGCTAATGCACGACAACGCACGGCTAGACAATGCACGGCAAGGCAAGGAAAAGGTAACGCAAGGCAAGGCACGGTTAGGCGAGGCAAGGCTAAGGCACGACAACGCAAGGCTAGGCAATGCACGGAAGGCAAGCAAAGAGTAACGGAAGGCAAGGAAGGCAAGGGAAAGCAAGGCAACGCAAGCAAGGCTATGGCAAGGTGAAAAAAGGCTAAGGCACGACAACGCAAGGCTAGGCAATGCACGGAAGGCAAGCAAAGAGTAACGGAAGGCAAGGAAGGCAAGGCAAAGCAAGGCAACGCAAGCAAGGCTATGGCAAGGTGAAAAAAGGCTAAGACACGACAACGCAAGGCTAGGCAATGCACGGAAGGCAAGCAAAGAGTAACGGAATGGAAGGTAGGCAAGGCAAAGCAAGGCAAAGCAAGCAAGGCTATGGCAAGGTGAAACAAGGCTAAGGCACCACAACGCACGGCTAGGCAATGCACGGCAAGGCAAGGAAAGGGTAACGCAAGGCAAGGCACGGTCAGGCGAGGCAAGGCTAATGCACGACAACGCAAGGCTAGGCAATGCACGGCTAGGCAAGGAAAGAGTAACGGAAGGCAAGGAATGCAAGGCAAAGCAAGGCAAGGCAAGTGTAACAAAAGGCAAGGCACGGCAAGGGGAAACAAGGCTAAGGCACGACAACGCACGGCTAGGCAATGCACGGCCAGGCAAGGAAAGGGTAACGCAAGGCAAGGCACGGTAAGGCAAGGCAAGGCTAATGCACGACAACGCAAGGCTAGGCAATGCACGGAAGGCAAGCAAAGAGTAACGGAAGGCAAGGAAGGCAAGGGAAAGCAAGGCAAGGCAAGGGTAACGGAAGGAACGGCACGGCAAGGGGAAACAAGGCTAAGGCACGGCAACGCACGGCTAGGCAATGCACGGCAAGGCAAGGAAAGGGTAACGCCAGGCAAGGCACGGTCAGGCAAGGCAAGGCTAATGCACGACAAGGCAAGGCTAGGCAGTGCACGGCAAGGCAAGGAAAGGGTAACGCAAGGCAAGGCACGGTCAGGCGAGGCAAGGCTAAGGCACGACAACGCAAGGCTAGGCAATGCACGGAAGGCAAGCAAAGAGTAACGGAAGGCAAGGAATGCAAGGGAAAGCAGGGGAAGGCAAGGGTAACGAAAGGAACGGCACGGTAAGGGGAAACAAGGCTAAGGCACGACAACACAGGGCTAGGCAATGCAGGGCAAGGCAAGGCAAGGGTAACGGAAGGAACGGCACGGCAAGGGGAAACAAGGCTAAGGCACGGCAACGCACGGCTAGGCAATGCACGGCAAGGCAAGGAAAGGGTAACGCAAGGCAAGGCACGGTAAGGCAAGACAAGGCTAATGCACGACAACGCACGGCTAGGCAATGCAGGCAAGGCAAGGAAAGGGTAACGCAAGGCAAGGCACGGTCAGGCGAGGCAAGGCTAATGCACGACAACGCAAAGCTAGGCAATGCACGGAAGGCAAGCAAAGAGTAACGGAAGGCAAGGAAGGCAAGGGAAAGCAAGGCAAGGCAAGGGTAACGGAAGGAACGGCACGGCAAGGGGAAACAAGGCTAAGGCACGGCAACGCAGGGCTAGGCAATGCACGGCAAGGCAAGGAAAGGGTAACGCAAGGCAAGGCACGGTCAGGCGAGTCAAGGCTAATGCACGACAACGCAAGGCTAGGCAGTGCACGGCTAGGCAAGGAAAAAGTAACGGAAGGAAAGGAAGGGAAGGCAAAGCAAGGCAAGGCAAGGTAACAACAGGCACGGCACGGCAAGGGGAAACAAGGCTAAGGCACGACAACGCAAGGCTAGGCAATGCACGGAAGGCAAGCAAAGAGTAACGGAAGGCAAGGAATGCAAAGGAAAGCAGGGGAAGGCAAGGGTAACGAAAGGAACGGCACGGTAAGGGCAAACAAGGCTAAGGCACGACAACACAGGGCTAGGCAATGCACGGCAAGGCAAGGAAAGGGTAACGCAAGGCAAGGCACGGTTTGGGGAAGCAAGGCTAATGCACGACAACGCAAGGCTAGGCAATGCACGGAAGGCAAGCAAAGAGTACCGGAAGGCAAGGAAGGCAAGGGAAAGCAAGGCAAGGCAAGGGTAACGGAAGGAACGGCACGGCAAGGGGAAACAAGGCTAAGGCACGGCAACGCAAGGCTAGGCAATGCACGGCAAGGCAAGGAAAGGGTAACGCAAGGCAAGGCACGGTAAGGCAAGACAAGGCTAATGCACGACAACGCACGGCTAGGCAATGCACGGCAAGGCAAGGAAAGGGTAACGCAAGGCAAGGCACGGTCAGGCGAGGCAAGGCTAAGGCACGACAACGCAAGGCTAGGCAATGCACGGAAGGCAAGCAAAGAGTAACGGAAGGCAAGGAAGGCAAGGGAAAGCAGGGCAAGGCAAGGGTAACGGAAGGAACGGCACGACAAGGGGAAACAAGGCTAAGGCACGACAACGCAGGGCTAGGCAATGCACGGCAAGGCAAGGAAAGGGTAACGCAAGGCAAGGCACGGTCAGGCGAGGCAAGGCTAATGCACGACAACGCAAGGCTAGGCAGTGCACGGCTAGGCAAGGAAAGAGTAACGGAAGGAAAGGAAGGCAAGGCAAAGCATGGCAAGGCAAGTGTAACAACAGGCACGGCACGGCAAGGGGAAACAAGGCTAAGGCACGACAACGCAAGGCTAGGCAATGCACGGAAGGCAAGCAAAGAGTAACGGAAGGCAAGGAATGCAAGGCAAAGCAAGGCAACCCAAACAAGGCTATGGCAAGGTGAATAAAGGCTCAGGCACGACAACGCAAGGCTAGGCAATGCACGGCCAGCCAAGGAAAAGGTAACGCAAGGCAAGGCACTGTGAGGCAAGGCAAGGCTAATGCACGACAGCGCAAGGCTAGGCAATGCACGGAAGGCAATCAAAGAGTAACGGAAGGCAAGGAATGCAAGGGAAAGCAAGGCAAGGCAAGGGTAACGAAAGGAACGGCACGGTAATGGGAAACAAGGCTAAGGCACGACAACGCACGGCTAGGCAATGCACGGCAAGGCAAGGCAAAGAGTAACGGAAGGCAAGGCACGGAGGCAAGGCAAGGGCACGAAAAGCAAGGCAAGGCAAGGCAAAGCAAGGAAAGGGGCAAGGCAAGGCACTGTCAGGGGAGGCAAGGCTAAGGCAGACAACGCAAGGCTAGGAAATGCACGGAAGGAAAGCAAAGAGTAACGGAAGGCAAGGAAAGCAAGGGAAAGCAAGGCAAGGCAAGGGTAACGGAAGGAACGGCACGGCAAGGGGAAACAAGGCTAAGGCACGACAACGCACGGCTAGGCAATGCACGGCAAGGCAAGGCAAGGGTAACGCAAGGCAAGGCACGGTCAGGCAAGGCAAGGCTAAGGCACGACAACGCAAGGCTAGGCAATGCACGGAAGGCAAGCAAAGAGTAACGGAAGGCAAGGAAGGCAAGGGAAACCAAGGCAAGGCAAAGCTAACGGAAGGAACGGCTCGGCAAGGGAAAACAAGGCTAAGGCACGGCAACGCAGGGCTAGGCAATGCACGGCAAGGCAAGGAAAGGGTAACGCAAGGCAAGGCACTGTCAGGCGAGGCAAAGCTAATGCACGACATCGCAAGGCTAGGCAGTGCACGGCTAGGCAAGGAAAGAGTAACGGAAGGAAAGGAAGGCAAGGCAAAGCATGGCAAGGCAAGTGTAACAACAGGCACGGCACGGCAAGGGGAAACAAGGCTAAGGCACGACAACGCAAGGCTAGGCAATGCACGGAAGGCAAGCAAAGAGTAACGGAAGGCAAGGAAGGCAAGGGAAAGCAAGGCAAGGCAAGGGTAACGGAAGGAACGGCACGGCAAGGGGAAACAAGGCTAAGGCACGGCAACGCACGGCTAGGCAATGCACGGCAAGGCAAGGAAAGTGTAACGTAAGGCAAGGCACGGTGAGGCAAGGCAAAGCTGATGCACGACAACGCACGGCTAGGCAATGCACGGCAAGGCAAGGAAAGGGTAACGCAAGGCAAGGAACGGTCAGGCGAGGCAAGGCTAAGGCACGACAACGCAAGACTAGGCAATGCACGGAAGGCAAGCAAAGAGTAACGGAAGGCAAGGAGGGCAAGGGAAAGCAGGGGAAGGCAAGGGTAACGGAAGGAACGGCACGGTAAGGGGAAACAAGGCTAAGGCACGACAACGCAGGGCTAGGCAATGCACGGTAAGTCAAGGAAAGGGTAACGCAAGGCAAGGCACGGTCAGGCGAGGCAAGGGTAATGCACGACAACGCAAGGCTACGCAGTGCACGGCTAGGAAATGAAAGAGTAACGGAAGGAAAGGAAGGCAAGGCAAAGCAAGGCAAGGCAAGTGTAACAAAAGGCACTGCACGGCAAGGGGAAACAAGGCTAAGGCACGGCAACGCAAGGCTAGGCAATGCACGGCCAGGCAAGGAAAGGGTAACGCAAGGCACGGCACGGTAAGGCAAGGCGAGGCAAATGCACGACAACGCACGGCTAGGCAATGCACGGCAAGGCAAGGAAAGGGTAACGCAAGGCAAGGCACGGTTAGGCGAGGCAAGGCTAAGGCACGACAACGCAAGGCTAGGCAATGCACGGAAGGCAAGCAAAGAGGAACGGAAGGCAAGGAATGCAGGGCAAAGCAAGGCAACGCAAACAAGGCTATGGCAAGTTGAAAAAAGGCTAAGGCACGACAACACAAGCCTAGGCAATGCACGGAAGGCAAGCAAAGAGTAACGGAATTTAAGGAAGGCAAGGCAAAGTAAGGCAAAGCAAGCAAGGCTATGGCAAGGTGAAACAAGGCTAAGGCACCACAACGCACGGCTAGGAAATGCACGGTCAGCCAAGGAAAAGGTAACGCAAGGCAAGGCACTGTGAGGCAAGGCAAGGCTAATGCACGACAGCGCAAGGCTAGGCAATGCACGAAAGGCAAGCAAAGAGTAACGGAAACCAAGGAAGGCAAGGGAAACCAAGGCAAGGCAAGGGTAACGGAAGGAACGGCACGGCAAGGGGAATCAAGGCTAAGGCACGGCAACGCACGGCTAGGCAATGCACGGCAAGGCAAGGAAAGGGTAACGCAAGGCAAGGCACGGTGAGGCAAGGCAAGGCTGATGCACGACAACGCACGGCTAGGCAATGCACGGCAAGGCAAGGAAACGGTAACGCAAGGCAAGGCACGGTCAGGCGAGGCAAGGGTAATGCACGACAACCCAAGGCTACGCAGTGCACGGCTAGGAAATGAAAGAGTAACGGAAGGCAAGGAAGGCAAGGGAAAGCAAGGCAAGGCAATGGTAACGGAAGGAACGGCACGGCAAGGGGAAACAAGGCTAAGGCAGGACAACGCACGGCTAGGCAATGCACTGCAAGGCAAGGAAAGGGTAACGCAAGGCAAGGCACGGTGAGGCAAGGCAAGGCTGATGCACGACAACGCACGGCTAGGCAATGCACGGAAGGCAAGCAAAGAGTAACGGAAGGCAAGGAATGCAAAGGAAAGCAGGGGAAGGCAAGGGTAACGAAAGGAACGGCACAGCAAGGGGAAACAAGGCTAAGGCACGGCAACGCAAGGCTAAGCAATGCACGGCCAGGCAAGGAAAGGGTAACGCAAGGCACGGCACGGTAAGGCAAGGCGAGGCTAATGCACGACAACGCACGGCTAGGCAATGCACGGCAAGGCAAGGAAAGTGTAACGCAAGGCAAGGCACGGTTAGGCGAGGCAAGGCTAAGGCACGACAACGCAAGGCTAGGCAATGCACGGAAGGCAAGCAAAGAGTAACGGAAGGCAAGGAATGCAAGGCAATGCAAGGCAACGCAAACAAGGCTATGGCAAGTTGAAAAAAGGCTAAGGCACGACAACGCAAGCCTAGGCAATGCACGGAAGGCAAGCAAAGGGTAACGCAATGGAAGGAAGGCAAGGCAAAGGAAGGCAACGCAAGCAAGGCTATGGCAAGGTGAAACAAGGCTAAGGCACGACAACGCACGGCTATGCAATGCACGGCAAGGCAACGTAAAGGTAACGCAAGGCAAGTCACGGTCAGGCAAGGCAAGGATAAGGCACGACAACGCAAGGCTAGGCAATGCACGGAAGGCAAGCAAAGAGTAACGGAAACCAAGGAAGGCAAGGGAAATCAAGGCAAGGCAGGGGTAACGGAAGGAACGGCACGGTAAGGGGAAACAAAGCTAAGGCACGACAATGCAGGGCTAGGCAATGCACGGCAAGGCAAGGAAAGGGTAACGCAAGGCAAGGCACGGTGAGGCAAGACAAGGCAAATGCACGACAACGCACGGCAGGCAATGCACGGCAAGGCAAGGAAAGGGTACCGCAAGGCAAGGCACGGTCAGGCGAGGCAAGGCTAAGGAACGACAACGCAAGGCTAGGCAATGCACGGAAGGCAAGCAAAGAGTAACGGAAGGCAAGGAAGGTAAGGGAAAGCAAGGCAAGGCAAGGGTAACGGAAGGGACGGAACGGCAAGGGGAAACAAGGCTAAGGCACGACAACGCACGGCTAGGCAATGCACTGCAAGGCAAGGAAAGGGTAACGCAAGGTAAGGCACGGTCAGGCGAGGCAAGGCTAAGGCACGACAACGCAAGGCTAGGCAATGCACGGAAGGCAAGCAAAGAGTAACGGAAGGCAAGGAATGGAAGGGAAAGCAGGGGAAGGCAAGGGTAACGAAAGGAACGGCACGGTAAGGGGAAACAAGGCTAAGGCACGACAACACAGGGCTAGGCAATGCAGGGCAAGGCAAGGTAAGGGTAACGCAAGGCAAGGCACGGTCAGGCGAGGCAAGGCTAAGGCAGGACAACGCAAGGCTAGGCAATGCACGGAAGGCAAGCAAAGAGTAACGGAAGGCAAGGAAGGCAAGGGAAAGCAAGGCAAGGCAAGGTTAACGGAAGGAACGGCACGGCAAGGGGAAACAAGGCTAAGGCACGGCAACGCACGGCTAGGCAATGCAGGGCCAGGCAAGGAAAGGGTAACGCAAGGCAAGGCACGGTAAGGCAAGACAAGGCTAATGCACGACAACGCACGGCTAGGCAATGCAGGGCCAGGCAAGGAAAGGGTAACGCAAGGCAAGGCACGGTCAGGCGAGGCAAGGCTAATGAACGACAACGCAAGGCTAGGCAATGCACGGAAGGCAAGCAAAGAGTAACGGAAGGCAAGGAAGGCAAGGGAAACCAAGGCAAGGGAAGGGTAACGGAAGGAACGGCACGGCAAGGGGAAACAAGGCTAAGGCACGGCAACGCACGGCTAGGCAATGCACGGCAAGGCAAGGAAAGGGTAACGCAAGGCAAGGCACGGTGAGGCAAGGCAAGGCTGATGCACGACAACGCACGGCTAGGCAATGCACGGCAAGGCAAGGAAAGGGTAACGCAAGGGAAGGCACGGTCAGGCGAGGCAAGGGTAATGCACGACAACCCAAGGCTACGAAATGCACGGCTAGGAAATGAAAGAGTAACGGAAGGCAAGGAAGGCAAGGGAAAGCAAGGCAAGGCAATGGTAACGGAAGGAACGGCACGGCAAGGGGAAACAAGGCTAAGGCAGGACAACGCACGGCTAGGCAATGCACGGCAAGGCAAGGAAAGGGTAACGCAAGGCAAGGCACGGTGAGGCAAGGCAAGGCTAATGCACGACAACGCACGGCTAGGCAATGCACGGAAGGCAAGCAAAGAGTAACGGAAGGCAAGGAACGCAAGGGAAAGCAAGGCAAGGCAAGGGTAACGGAAGGAACGGCACGGCAAGGGGAAACAAGGCTAAGGCACGACAACGCAGGGCTAGGCAATGCACGGAAGGCAAGCAAAGAGTAACGGAAGGCAAGGAAGGCAAGGGAAAGCAAGGCAAGGCAAGGGTAACGGAAGGAACGGCACAGCAAGGGGAAACAAGGCTAAGGCACGGCAACGCACGGCTAGGCAATGCACGGCAAGGCAAGGAAAGGGTAACGCAAGGCAAGGCACGGTCAGGCGAGGCAAGGCTAAGGCACGACAACGCAAGGCTAGGCAATGCACGGAAGGCAAGCAAAGAGTAACGGAACGCAAGGAAGGCAAGGGAAACCAAGGCAAGGCAAGGTTATCGGAAGGAACGGCACGGCAAGGGGAAACAAGGCTAAGGCACGGCAACGCAGGGCTAGGCAATGCACGGCAAGGCAAGGAAAGGGTAACGCAAGGCAAGGCACTGTCAGGCGAGGCAAACCTAATGCACGACATCGCAAGGCTAGGCAGTGCACTGCTAGGCAAGGAAAGAGTAATGGAAGGAAAGGAAGTCAAGGCAAAGCAAGGCAAGGCAAGTGTAACAAAAGGCACGGCACGGCAAGGGGAAACAAGGCTAAGGCACGGCAACGCAAGGCTAAGCAATGCACGGCCAGGCAAGGAAAGGGTAACGCAAGGCAAGGCACGGTAAGGCAAGGCGAGGCTAATGCACGACAACGCACGGCTAGGCAATGCACGGCAAGGCAAGGAAAGGGTAACGCAAGGCAAGGCACGGTTAGGCGAGGCAACGCTAAGGCACGACAACGCAAGGCTAGGCAATGCACGGAAGGCAAGCAAAGAGTAACGGAAGGCAAGGAATGCAAGGCAAAGCAAGGAAACGCAAACAAGGCTATGGCAAGGTGAAAAAAGGCTAAGGCACGACAACGCAAGCCTAGGCAATGCACGGAAGGCAAGCAAAGAGTAACGGAATGGAAGGAAGGCAAGGCAAAGTAAAGCAAAGCAAGCAAGGCTATGGCAAGGTGAAACAAGGCTAAGGCTAGGCAACGCACGGCTAGGCAATGCACGGCCAGGCAAGGAAAAGGTAACGCAAGGCAAGGCACTGTGAGTCAAGGCAAGGCTAATGCACGACAGCGCAAGTCTAGGCAATGCACGGAAGGCAAGCAAAGAGTAACGGAAACCAAGGAAGTCAAGGGAAATCAAGGCAAGGCAAGGGTAACGGAAGGAACGGCACGGCAAGGGGAAACAAGGCTAAGGCACGACAACGCACGGCTAGGCAAGGCACGGCAAGGCAAGGAAAGGGTAACGCAAGGCAAGGCACGGTCAGGCAAGGCAAGGCTAATGCACGACAAGGCAAGGCTAGGCAGTGCACGGCAAGGCAAGGAAAGGGTAACGCAAGGCAAGGCACTGTCAGGCGAGGCAAGGCCAAGGCACGACAACGCAAGGCTAGGCAATGCACGGAAGGAAAGCAAAGAGTAACGGAAGGCAAGGAAAGCAAGGGAAAGCAAGGCAAGGCAAGGGTAACGGAAGGAACGACACGGCAAGGGGAAACAAGGCTAAGGCACGACAACGCACGGATAGGCAAGGCACGGCAAGGCAAGGAAAGGGTAAAGCAAGGGAAGGCACGGTCAGGCGAGGCAAGGCTAAGGCACGACAACGCAAGGCTAGGCAATGCACGGAAAGCAAGCAAAGAGTAACGGAACGCAAGGAAGGCAAGGGAAAGCAAGGGAAGGTAAGGGTAACGGAAGGAACGGCACGGCAAGGGGAAACAAGGCTAAGGCACGGCAACGTAGGCTAGGCAATGCACGGCAAGGCAAGGAAAGGGTAACGCATGGGAAAGCACGTTCAGGCGAGGCAAGGCTAAGGCACGACAACGCAAGGCTAGGCAATGCACGGAAGGCAAGCAAAGAGTAACGGAAGGTAAGGAAGGCAAGGGAAAGCAAGGGAAGGCAAGGGTAACGGAAGGAACGGCACGGCAAGGGGAAACAAGGCTAAGGCACGACAACGCACGGCTAGGCAAAGCACGGCAAGGCAAGCAAAGGGTAACGCAAGGAAAGGCACGGTGAGGCTAGGCAAGGCTAATGCACGAAAACCCAAGGCTAGGCGATGCACGAAAATGCAAGGAAAGCTTTAAGCAAAGGAAGGCAAGGTCAGGCGAGATAAGGCTAAGGCACGACAACGCAAGGCTAGGAAATTCAGGGAAGGCAAGCAAAGAGTAACGGAAGGTAAGCTAGGCAAGGAAAAGGAAGGACAGGCCAGGGTAACGGAAGGAACGGCACGGCAAGGGGAAACAAGGCTAAGGCACGACAACGCACGGCTAGGCAATGCACGGCAAGGCAAGCAAAGGGTAACGCAAGGCAAGGCACGGTGAGGCTAGGCAAGGCTAATGCACGAAAACGCAAGGCTAGGCAATGCACGACAATGCAAGGAAAGCTTAAAGCAAAGGAAGGCAAGGTCAGGCGAGATAAGGCAAAGGCACGACAACGCAAGGCTAGGCAATTCAGGGAAGGCAAGCAAAGAGTAACGGAAGGTAAGCAAGGCAAGGAAAAGCAAGGAAAGGCAAGGGTAACGGAAGGAACGTCACGGTGAGGGGATACAAGTCTAAGGCACGACACCTAACGCTAGGCAATGAACGGCAAGGCAAGGAAAGGGTAACGCATGGGAAAGCACGGTCAGGCGAGGCAAGGCTAAGGCACGACAACGCAAGGCTAGGCAATGCACGGAAGGCAAGCAAAGAGTAACGGAAGGTAAGGAAGGCAAGGGAAAGCAAGGAAAGGCAAGTGTAACGGAAGGAACGGCACGGCAAGGGGAAACAAGGCTAAGGCACGACAACGCACGCCAGGCAATGCACGGCAAGGCAAGGAAAGGGTAACGCATGGGAAAGCACGGTCAGGCGAGGCAAGGCTAATGCACGACAACGCAAGGCTAGGCAATGCACGGAAGGCAAGCAAAGAGTAACGGAAGGCAAGGAATGCAAGGCAAAGCAAGGCAACGCAAGCAAGGCTATGAGAAGGTGAAAAAAGGCTAAGGCACGACCACGCAAGGCTAGGCAATGCACGGAAGGCAAGCAAAGAGTAACGGAAGGCAAGGAAGGCAAGGCAAAGCAAGGCAACGCAAGCAAGGCTATGGCAAGGTGAAAAAAGGCTAAGACACGACAACGCAAGGCTAGGCAATGCACGGAAGGCAAGCAAAGAGTAACGGAAGGCAAGGAAGGCAAGGGAAATCAAGGCAAGGGTAACGGAAGGAACGGCACGGCAAGGGCAAACAAGGCTAAGGCACGACAACGAACGGCTAGGCAATGCACGGCAAGGCAAGGAAAGGGTAACGCAAGGCAAGGCACGGTCAGGCGAGGCAAGGGTAATGCACGACAACTCAAGGCTACGCAGTGCACGGCTAGGCAAGGAAAGAGTAACGGATGGAAAGGAAGGCAAGGCAAAGCAAGGCAAGGCAAGTGTAACAAAAGGCAAGGCACGGCAAGGGGAAACAAGGCTAAGGCACGGCAACGCAAGGCTAAGCAATGCACGGCCAGGCAAGGAAAGGGTAACGCAAGGCAAGGCACGGTGAGGCTAGGAAAGGCTAATGCACGAAAATGCAAGGCTAGGCGATGCACGACAATGCAAGGAAAGCTTAAAGCAAAGGAAGGCGAGGTCAGGCGAGATAAGTCTAAGGCACGACAACGCAAGGCTAGGAAATTCAGGGAAGGCAAGCAAAGAGTAACGGAAGGTAAGCAAGGCAAGGAAAAGGAAGGAAAGTCCAGGGTAACGGAAGGAACGGCACGGCAAGGGGAAACAAAGCTAAAGCACGGCAACGCAGGCTAGGCAATGCACGGCAAGGCAAGGAAAGGGTAACGCATGGGAAAGCACGTTCAGGCGAGGCAAGGCTAAGGCACAACAACGCAGGCTAGGCAATGCACGGAAGGCAAGCAAAGAGTAACGGAAGGTAAGGAAGGCAAGGGAAAGGAAGGAAAGGCAAGTGTAACGGAAGGAACGGCACGGCAAGGGGAAACAAGGCTAAGGCACGACAACGCACGGCTAGGCAATGCACGGCAAGGCAAGGAAAGGGTAACGCATGGGAAAGCACGGTCAGGCGATGCAAGGCTAAGGCATGACAACGCAAGGCTAGGCAATGCACGGAAAGCAAGCAAAGAGTAACGGAACGCAAGGAAGGCATGGGAAAGCAAGGGAAGGCAAGGGTAACGGAAGGAACGGCACGGCAAGGGGTAACAAGGCTAAGGCACGGCAACGCAGGGTTAGGCAATGCACGGCAAGGCAAGGAAATGGTAACGCAGGTGAAGGCACGGTCAGGTGAGGCAAGGATAAGGCACGACAATGCAAGGCTAGGCAATGCACGGCAAGGCAAGGAAAGAGTAACGGAAGGAAAGGAAGGCAAGTCAAAGCCAGTCAAGGCAAGTGTAACAAAAGGCACGCCACGACAAGGGGAAACAAGGCTAAGGCACGACAACGCACGGCTAGGCAATGCACGGCAAGGCAAGGAAAGGGTAACGCAAGGCAAGGCACGGTGAGGCTAGGCAAGGCTAATGCACGACAACGCAAGGCTAGGCAATGCACGACAATGCAAGGAAAGCTTAAAGCAAAGGAAGGCACGGTCAGGCGAGATAAGCCTAAGGCACGACAACGCAAGGCTTGGCAATGCACGGAAGGCAAGCAAAGAGTAACGGAAGGTAAGGAAGGCAAGGGAAAGCAAAGAAAGGCAAGTGTAACGGAAGGAACGGCACGGCAAGGGGAAACAAGGCTAAGGCACGACAACGCACGCTAGGCAATGCACGGCAAGGCAAGGAAAGGGTAACGCATGGGAAAGCACGGTCAGGCGAGGCAAGGCTAAGGAAAGCCAACGCAAGGCTAGGCAATGCACGGAAAGCAAGCAAGGAGTAACGGAATGCAAGGAAGGAAAGGGAAAGCAAGGGAAGGCAAGTGTAACGGAAGGAACGGCACGGCAAGGGGAAACAAGGCTAAGGCACGACAACGCACGCCAGGCAATGCACGGCAAGGCAAGGAAAGGGTAACGCATGGGAAAGCACGGTCAGGCGAGGCAAGGCTAATGCACGACAACGCAAGGCTAGGCAATGCACGGAAGGCAAGCAAAGAGTAACGGAAGGCAAGGAATGCAAGGCAAAGCAAGGCAACGCAAGCAAGGCTATGAGAAGGTGAAAAAAGGCTAAGGCACGACCACGCAAGGCTAGGCAATGCACGGAAGGCAAGCAAAGAGTAACGGAAGGCAAGGAAGGCAAGGCAAAGCAAGGCAACGCAAGCAAGGCTATGGCAAGGTGAAAAAAGGCTAAGACACGACAACGCAAGGCTAGGCAATGCACGGAAGGCAAGCAAAGAGTAACGGAAGGCAAGGAAGGCAAGGGAAATCAAGGCAAGGGTAACGGAAGGAACGGCACGGCAAGGGCAAACAAGGCTAAGGCACGACAACGAACGGCTAGGCAATGCACGGCAAGGCAAGGAAAGGGTAACGCAAGGCAAGGCACGGTCAGGCGAGGCAAGGGTAATGCACGACAACTCAAGGCTACGCAGTGCACGGCTAGGCAAGGAAAGAGTAACGGATGGAAAGGAAGGCAAGGCAAAGCAAGGCAAGGCAAGTGTAACAAAAGGCAAGGCACGGCAAGGGGAAACAAGGCTAAGGCACGGCAACGCAAGGCTAAGCAATGCACGGCCAGGCAAGGAAAGGGTAACGCAAGGCAAGGCACGGTGAGGCTAGGCAAGGCTAATGCACGAAAATGCAAGGCTAGGCGATGCACGACAATGCAAGGAAAGCTTAAAGCAAAGGAAGGCAAGGTCAGGCGAGATAAGTCTAAGGCACGACAACGCAAGGCACGGCAAGGGGAAACAAGGCTAAGGCACGACAACGCACGCTAGGCAATGCACGGCAAGGCAAGGAAAGGGTAACGCATGGGAAAGCAAGGAAGGAAAGGGAAAGCAAGGGAAGGCAAGGGTAACGGAAGGAACGGCACGGCAAGGGGAAACAAGGCTAAGGTACGACAACGCACGCCAGGCAATGCACGGCAAGGCAAGGAAAGGGTAACGCATGGGAAAGCACGGTCAGGCGAGGCAAGGCTAAGGCACGACAACGCAAGGCTAGGCAATGCACGGAAGGCAAGCAAAGAGTAACGGAAGGCAAGGAATGCAAGGCAAAGCAAGGCAACGCAAGCAAGGCTATGAGAAGGTGAAAAAAGGCTAAGGCACGACCACGCAAGGCTAGGCAATGCACGGAAGGCAAGCAAAGACGGCAAGGGGAAACAAGGCTAAGGCACGACAACGAACGGCTAGGCAATGCACGGCAAGGCAAGGAAAGGGTAACGCAAGGCAAGGCACGGTCAGGCGAGGCAAGGGTAATGCACGACAACGCAAGGCTACGCAGTGCACGGCTAGGCAAGGAAAGAGTAACGGAAGGAAAGGAAGGCAAGGCAAAGCAAGGCAAGGCAAGTGTAACAAAAGCCACGGCACGGCAAGGGGAAACAAGGCTAAGGCACTGCAACGCAAGGCTAGGCAATGCACGGCCAGGCAAGGAAATGCAAGGCTAGGCGATGCACGGCAAGGCAAGGAACGGGTAACGCAAGGCAAGGCACTGTCAGGCGAGGCAAGGCTAAGGCACGACAACGCAAGGCTAGGCAATGCACGGAAGGAAAGCAAAGAGTAACGGAAGGCAAGGAAAGCAAGGGAAAGCAAGGCAAGGCAAGGGTAACGGAAGGAACGGCACGGCAAGGGGAAACAAGGCTAAGGCACGACAACACAGGGCTAGGCAAAGCAGGGCAAGGCAAGGAAAGGGTAACGCAAGGCAAGGCACGGTTTGGGGAGGCAAGGCTAATGCACGACAACGCAAGGCTACGCAATTCACGGCAAGGCAAGGAAAGGGTAACGCAAGGCAAGGCACGGTCAGGCGAGGCAAGGCTAAGGCACGACAACGCAAGGCTAGGCAATGCACGAAAGGCTAGCAAAGAGTAACGGAAGGCAAGGAATGCAAGGCAAAGCAAGGCAACGCAAGCAAGGCTATGAGAAGGTGAAAAAAGGCTAAGGCACGACCACGCAAGGCTAGGCAATGCACGGAAGGCAAGGAAAGAGTAACGGAAGGCAAGGAAGGCAAGGGAAATCAAGGCAAGGGTAAGGGAAGGAACGGCACGGCAAGGGCAAACAAGGCTAAGGCACGACAACGAACGGCTAGGAAATGCACGGCAAGGCAAGGAAAGGGTAACGCAAGGCAAGGCACGGTCAGGCGAGGCAAGGGTAATGCACGACAACTCAAGGCTACGCAGTGCACGGCTAGGCAAGGAAAGAGTAACGGATGGAAAGGAAGGCAAGGCAAAGCAAGGCAAGGCAAGTGTAACAAAAGGCAAGGCACGGCAAGGGGAAACAAGGCTAAGGCACGGCAACGCAAGGCTAAGCAATGCACGGCCAGGCAAGGAAAGGGTAACGCAAGGCAAGGCACGGTGAGGCTAGGCAAGGCTAATGCACGAAAATGCAAGGCTAGGCGATGCACGGCAAGGCAAGGAAAGGGTAACGCAAGGCAAGGCACTGTCAGGCGAGGCAAGGCTAAGGCACGACAACGCAAGGCTAGGCAATGCACGGAAGGAGAGCAAAGAGTAACGGAAGGCAAGGAAAGCAAGGGAAAGCAAGGCAAGGCAAGGGTAACGGAAGGAACGGCACGGCAAGGGGAAACAAGGCTAAGGCACGACAACGCAGGGCTAGGCAATGCAGGGCAAGGCAAGGAAAGGGTAACGCAAGGCAAGGCACGGTGAGGCAAGGCAAAGCTGATGCACGACAACGCACGGCTAGGCAATGCACGGCAAGGCAAGGAAAGGGTAACGCAAGGCAAGGAACGGTCAGGCGAGGCAAGGCTAAGGCACGACAACGCAAGACTAGGCAATGCACGGAAGGCAAGCAAAGAGTAACGGAAGGCAAGGAGGGCAAGGGAAAGCAGGGGAAGGCAAGGGTAACGGAAGGAACGGCACGGTAAGGGGAAACAAGGCTAAGGCACGACAACGCAAGGCTAGGCAATGCACGGTAAGTCAAGGAAAGGGTAACGCAAGGCAAGGCACGGTCAGGCGAGGCAAGGGTAATGCACGACAACGCAAGGCTACGCAGTGCACGGCTAGGAAATGAAAGAGTAACGGAAGGAAAGGAAGGCAAGGCAAAGCAAGGCAAGGCAAGTGTAACAAAAGGCACTGCACGGCAAGGGGAAACAAGGCTAAGGCACGGCAACGCAAGGCTAAGCAATGCACGGCCAGGCAAGGAAAGGGTAACGCAAGGCACGGCACGGTAAGGCAAGGCGAGGCTAATGCACGACAACGCACGGCTAGGCAATGCACGGCAAGGCAAGGAAAGGGTAACGCAAGGCAAGGCACGGTTAGGCGAGGCAAGGCTAAGGCACGACAACGCAAGGCTAGGCAATGCACGGAAGGCAAGCAAAGAGGAACGGAAGGCAAGGAATGCAGGGCAAAGCAAGGCAACGCAAACAAGGCTATGGCAAGTTGAAAAAAGGCTAAGGCACGACAACACAAGCCTAGGCAATGCACGGAAGGCAAGCAAAGAGTAACGGAATTTAAGGAAGGCAAGGCAAAGTAAGGCAAAGCAAGCAAGGCTATGGCAAGGTGAAACAAGGCTAAGGCACCACAACGCACGGCTAGGCAATGCACGGTCAGCCAAGGAAAAGGTAACGCAAGGCAAGGCACTGTGAGGCAAGGCAAGGCTAATGCACGACAGCGCAAGGCTAGGCAATGCACGAAAGGCAAGCAAAGAGTAACGGAAACCAAGGAAGGCAAGGGAAACCAAGGCAAGGCAAGGGTAACGGAAGGAACGGCACGGCAAGGGGAATCAAGGCTAAGGCACGGCAACGCACGGCTAGGCAATGCACGGCAAGGCAAGGAAAGGGTAACGCAAGGCAAGGCACGGTGAGGCAAGGCAAGGCTGATGCACGACAACGCACGGCTAGGCAATGCACGGCAAGGCAAGGAAACGGTAACGCAAGGCAAGGCACGGTCAGGCGAGGCAAGGGTAATGCACGACAACCCAAGGCTACGCAGTGCACGGCTAGGAAATGAAAGAGTAACGGAAAGCAAGGAAGGCAAGGGAAAGCAAGGCAAGGCAATGGTAACGGAAGGAACGGCACGGCAAGGGGAAACAAGGCTAAGGCAGGACAACGCACGGCTAGGCAATGCACTGCAAGGCAAGGAAAGGGTAACGCAAGGCAAGGCACGGTGAGGCAAGGCAAGGCTGATGCACGACAACGCACGGCTAGGCAATGCACGGAAGGCAAGCAAAGAGTAACGGAAGGCAAGGAATGCAAAGGAAAGCAGGGGAAGGCAAGGGTAACGAAAGGAACGGCACAGCAAGGGGAAACAAGGCTAAGGCACGGCAACGCAAGGCTAAGGAATGCACGGCCAGGCAAGGAAAGGGTAACGGTAACGCAAGGCAAGGCACGGTAAGGCAAGGCGAGGCTAATGCACGACAACGCACGGCTAGGCAATGCACGGCAAGGCAAGGAAAGTGTAACGCAAGGCAAGGCACGGTTAGGCGAGGCAAGGCTAAGGCACGACAACGCAAGGCTAGGCAATGCACGGAAGGCAAGCAAAGAGTAACGGAAGGCAAGGAATGCAAGGCAATGCAAGGCAACGCAAACAAGGCTATGGCAAGTTGAAAAAAGGCTAAGGCACGACAACGCAAGCCTAGGCAATGCACGGAAGGCAAGCAAAGGGTAACGGAATGGAAGGAAGGCAAGGCAAAGTAAGGCAAAGCAAGCAAGGCTATGGCAAAGTGAAACAAGGCTAAGGCACCACAACGCACGGCTAGGCAATGCACGGCCAGCCAAGGAAAAGGTAACGCAAGGCAAGGCACGGTGAGGCAAGGCAAGGCTAATGCACGACAGCGCAAGGCTAGGCAATGCACGGAAGGCAAGCAAAGAGTAACGGAAACCAAGGAAGGCAAGGGAAATCAAGGCAAGGCAGGGGTAACGGAAGGAACGGCACGGTAAGGGGAAACAATGCTAAGGCACGACAATGCAGGGCTAGGCAATGCACGGCAAGGCAAGGAAAGGGTAACGCAAGGCAAGGCACGGTGAGGCAAGACAAGGCAAATGCACGACAACGCACGGCAGGCAATGCACGGCAAGGCAAGGAAAGGGTACCGCAAGGCAAGGCACGGTCAGGCGAGGCAAGGCTAAGGCACGACAACGCAAGGCTAGGCAATGCACGGAAGGCAAGCAAAGAGTAACGGAAGGCAAGGAAGGTAAGGGAAAGCAAGGGAAGGCAATGGTAACGGAAGGAACGGCACGGCAAGGGGAAACAAGGCTATGGCACGACAACGCACGGCTAGGCAATGCACTGCAAGGCAAGGAAAGGGTAACGCAAGGTAAGGCACGGTCAGGCGAGGCAAGGCTAAGGCACGACAACGCAAGGCTAGGCAATGCACGGAAGGCAAGCAAAGAGTAACGGAAGGCAAGGAATGGAAGGGAAAGCAGGGGAAGGCAAGGGTAACGAAAGGAACGGCACGGTAAGGGGAAACAAGGCTAAGGCACGACAACACAGGGCTAGGCAATGCAGGGCAAGGCAAGGTAAGGGTAACGCAAGGCAAGGCACGGTCAGGCGAGGCAAGGCTAAGGCAGGACAACGCAAGGCTAGGCAATGCACGGAAGGCAAGCAAAGAGTAACGGAACGCAAGGAAGGCAAGGGAAAGCAAGGCAAGGCAAGGGTAACGGAAGGAACGGCACGGCAAGGGGAAACAAGGCTAAGGCACGGCAACGCACGGCTAGGCAATGCACGGCAAGGCAAGGAAAGGGTAACGCAAGGCAAGGCACGGTGAGGCAAGGCAAGGCTAATGCACGACAACGCACGGCTAGGCAATGCACGGCAAGGCAAGGAAAGGGTAACGCAAGGGAAGGCACGGTCAGGCGAGGCAAGGCTAATGCACGACAACCCAAGGCTACGAAATGCACGGCTAGGAAATGAAAGAGTAACGGAAGGCAAGGAAGGCAAGGGAAAGCAAGGCAAGGCAAGGGTAACGGAAGGAACGGCACGGCAAGGGGAAACAAGGCTAAGGCAAGACAACGCACGGCTAGGCAATGCACGGCAAGGCAAGGAAAGGGTAACGCAAGGCAAGGCACGGTGAGGCAAGGCAAGGCTAATGCACGACAACGCACGGCTAGGCAATGCACGGAAGGCAAGCAAAGAGTAACGGAAGGCAAGGAAGGCAAGGGAAAGCAGGGGAAGGCAAGGGTAACGAAAGGAACGGCACGGTAAGGGGAAACAAGGCTAAGGCACGACAACACAGGGCTAGGCAATGCACAGAAGGCAAGCAAAGAGTAACGGAAGGAAAGAAAGGCAAGGGAAAGCAAGGCAAGGCAAGGGTAACGGAAGGAACGGCACAGCAAGGGGAAACAAGGCTAAGGCACGGCAACGCACGGCTAGGCAATGCACGGCAAGGCAAGGAAAGGGTAACGCAAGGCAAGGCACGGTCAGGCGAGGCAAGGCTAAGGCACGACAACGCAAGGCTAGGCAATGCACGGAAGGCAAGCAAAGAGTAACGGAACGCAAGGAAGGCAAGGGAAACCAAGGCAAGGCAAGGTTAACGGAAGGAACGGCACGGCAAGGGGAAACAAGGCTAAGGCACGGCAACGCAGGGCTAGGCAATGCACGGCAAGGCAAGGAAAGGGTAACGCAAGGCAAGGCACTGTCAGGCGAGGCAAACCTAATGCACGACATCGCAAGGCTAGGCAGTGCACTGCTAGGCAAGGAAAGAGTAATGGAAGGAAAGGAAGTCAAGGCAAAGCAAGGCAAGGCAAGTGTAACAAAAGGCACGGCACGGCAAGGGGAAACAAGGCTAAGGCACGGCAACGCAAGGCTAAGCAATGCACGGCCAGGCAAGGAAAGGGTAACGCAAGGCAAGGCACGGTAAGGCAAGGCAAGGCTAATGCACGACAACGCACGGCTACGCAATGCACGGCAAGGCAAGGAAAGGGTAACGCAAGGCAAGGCACGGTTAGGCGAGGCAACGCTAAGGCACGACAACGCAAGGCTAGGCAATGCACGGAAGGCAAGCAAAGAGTAACGGAAGGCAAGGAATGCAAGGCAAAGCAAGGAAACGCAAACAAGGCTATGGCAAGGTGAAAAAAGGCTAAGGCACGACAACGCAAGCCTAGGCAATGCACGGAAGGCAAGCAAAGAGTAACGGAATGGAAGGAAGGCAAGGCAAAGTAAAGCAAAGCAAGCAAGGCTATGGCAAGGTGAAACAAGGCTAAGGCACCACAACGCACGGCTAGGCAATGCACGGCCAGGCAAGGAAAAGGTAACGCAAGGCAAGGCACTGTGAGTCAAGGCAAGGCTAATGCACGACAGCGCAAGTCTAGGCAATGCACGGAAGGCAAGCAAAGAGTAACGTAAACCAAGGAAGTCAAGGGAAATCAAGGCAAGGCAAGGGTAAGGGAAGGAACGGCACGGCAAGGGGAAACAAGGCTAAGGCACGACAACGAACGGCTAGGTAATGCACGGCAAGGCAAGGAAAGGGTAACGCCAGGCAAGGCACGGTCAGGCAAGGCAAGGCTAATGCACGACAAGGCAAGGCTAGGCAGTGCACGGCAAGGCAAGGAAAGGGTAACGCAAGGCAAGGCACTGTCAGGCGAGGCAAGGCCAAGGCACGACAACGCAAGGCTAGGCAATGCACGGAAGGAAAGCAAAGAGTAACGGAAGGCAAGGAAAGCAAGGGAAAGCAAGGCAAGGCAAGGGTAACGGAAGGAACGGCACGGCAAGGGGAAACAAGGCTAAGGCACGACAACGCACGGATAGGCAATGCACGGCAAGGCAAGGAAAGGGTAACGCATGGGAAAGCACGGTCAGGCGAGGCAAGGCTAAAGCACGACAACGCAAGGCTAGGCAATGCACGGAAAGCAAGCAAAGAGTAACGGAACGCAAGGAAGGCAAGGGAAAGCAAGGGAAGGTAAGGGTAACGGAAGGAACGGCACGGCAAGGGGAAACAAGGCTAAGGCACGGCAACGTAGGCTAGGCAATGCACGGCAAGGCAAGGAAAGGGTAACGCATGGGAAAGCACGTTCAGGCGAGGCAAGGCTAAGGCACGACAACGCAAGGCTAGGAAATTCAGGGAAGGCAAGCAAAGAGTAACGGAAGGTAAGCTAGGCAAGGAAAAGGAAGGACAGGCCAGGGTAACGGAAGGAACGGCACGGCAAGGGGAAACAAGTCTAAGGCACGACACCGAACGCTAGGCAATGAACGGCAAGGCAAGGAAAGGGTAACGCAAGGCAAGGCACGGTGAGGCTAGGCAAGGCTAATGCACGAAAACGCAAGGCTAGGCAATGCACGACAATGCAAGGAAAGCTTAAAGCAAAGGAAGGCAAGGTCAGGCGAGATAAGGCAAAGGCACGACAAAACAAGGCTAGGCAATTCAGGGAAGGCAAGCAAAGAGTAACGGAAGGTAAGCAAGGCAAGGAAAAGCAAGGAAAGGCAAGGGTAACGGAAGGAACGTCACGGTGAGGGGATACAAGTCTAAGGCACGACACCTAACGCTAGGCAATGAACGGCAAGGCAAGGAAAGGGTAACGCATGGGAAAGCACGGTCAGGCGAGGCAAGGCTAAGGCACGACAACGCAAGGCTAGGCAATGCACGGAAGGCAAGCAAAGAGTAACGGAAGGTAAGGAAGGCAAGGGAAAGCAAGGAAAGGCAAGTGTAACGGAAGGAACGGCACGGCAAGGGGAAACAAGGCTAAGGCACGACAACGCACGCCAGGCAATGCACGGCAAGGCAAGGAAAGGGTAACGCATGGGAAAGCACGGTCAGGCGAGGCAAGGCTAATGCACGACAACGCAAGGCTAGGCAATGCACGGAAGGCAAGCAAAGAGTAACGGAAGGCAAGGAATGCAAGGCAAAGCAAGGCAACGCAAGCAAGGCTATGAGAAGGTGAAAAAAGGCTAAGGCACGACCACGCAAGGCTAGGCAATGCACGGAAGGCAAGCAAAGAGTAACGGAAGGCAAGGAAGGCAAGGCAAAGCAAGGCAACGCAAGCAAGGCTATGGCAAGGTGAAAAAAGGCTAAGACACGACAACGCAAGGCTAGGCAATGCACGGAAGGCAAGCAAAGAGTAACGGAAGGCAAGGAAGGCAAGGGAAATCAAGGCAAGGGTAACGGAAGGAACGGCACGGCAAGGGCAAACAAGGCTAAGGCACGACAACGAACGGCTAGGCAATGCACGGCAAGGCAAGGAAAGGGTAACGCAAGGCAAGGCACGGTCAGGCGAGGCAAGGGTAATGCACGACAACTCAAGGCTACGCAGTGCACGGCTAGGCAAGGAAAGAGTAACGGATGGAAAGGAAGGCAAGGCAAAGCAAGGCAAGGCAAGTGTAACAAAAGGCAAGGCACGGCAAGGGGAAACAAGGCTAAGGCACGGCAACGCAAGGCTAAGCAATGCACGGCCAGGCAAGGAAAGGGTAACGCAAGGCAAGGCACGGTGAGGCTAGGAAAGGCTAATGCACGAAAATGCAAGGCTAGGCGATGCACGACAATGCAAGGAAAGCTTAAAGCAAAGGAAGGCAAGGTCAGGCGAGATAAGTCTAAGGCACGACAACGCAAGGCTAGGAAATTCAGGGAAGGCAAGCAAAGAGTAACGGAAGGTAAGCAAGGCAAGGAAAAGGAAGGAAAGTCCAGGGTAACGGAAGGAACGGCACGGCAAGGGGAAACAAAGCTAAAGCACGGCAACGCAGGCTAGGCAATGCACGGCAAGGCAAGGAAAGGGTAACGCATGGGAAAGCACGTTCAGGCGAGGCAAGGCTAAGGCACAACAACGCAAGGCTAGGCAATGCACGGAAGGCAAGCAAAGAGTAACGGAAGGTAAGGAAGGCAAGGGAAAGGAAGGAAAGGCAAGTGTAACGGAAGGAACGGCACGGCAAGGGGAAACAAGGCTAAGGCACGACAACGCACGGCTAGGCAATGCACGGCAAGGCAAGGAAAGGGTAACGCATGGGAAAGCACGGTCAGGCGATGCAAGGCTAAGGCATGACAACGCAAGGCTAGGCAATGCACGGAAAGCAAGCAAAGAGTAACGGAACGCAAGGAAGGCATGGGAAAGCAAGGGAAGGCAAGGGTAACGGAAGGAACGGCACGGCAAGGGGTAACAAGGCTAAGGCACGGCAACGCAGGGTTAGGCAATGCACGGCAAGGCAAGGAAATGGTAACGCAGGTGAAGGCACGGTCAGGTGAGGCAAGGATAAGGCACGACAATGCAAGGCTAGGCAATGCACGGCAAGGCAAGGAAAGAGTAACGGAAGGAAAGGAAGGCAAGTCAAAGCCAGTCAAGGCAAGTGTAACAAAAGGCACGCCACGACAAGGGGAAACAAGGCTAAGGCACGACAACGCACGGCTAGGCAATGCACGGCAAGGCAAGGAAAGGGTAACGCAAGGCAAGGCACGGTGAGGCTAGGCAAGGCTAATGCACGACAACGCAAGGCTAGGCAATGCACGACAATGCAAGGAAAGCTTAAAGCAAAGGAAGGCACGGTCAGGCGAGATAAGCCTAAGGCACGACAACGCAAGGCTAGGCAATGCACGGAAGGCAAGCAAAGAGTAACGGAAGGTAAGGAAGGCAAGGGAAAGCAAAGAAAGGCAAGTGTAACGGAAGGAACGGCACGGCAAGGGGAAACAAGGCTAAGGCACGACAACGCACGCTAGGCAATGCACGGCAAAGCAAGGAAAGGGTAACGCATGGGAAAGCACGGTCAGGCGAGGCAAGGCTAAGGAAAGCCAACGCAAGGCTAGGCAATGCACGGAAAGCAAGCAAGGAGTAACGGAATGCAAGGAAGGAAAGGGAAAGCAAGGGAAGGCAAGTGTAACGGAAGGAACGGCACGGCAAGGGGAAACAAGGCTAAGGCACGACAACGCACGCCAGGCAATGCACGGCAAGGCAAGGAAAGGGTAACGCATGGGAAAGCACGGTCAGGCGAGGCAAGGCTAATGCACGACAACGCAAGGCTAGGCAATGCACGGAAGGCAAGCAACGAGTAACGGAAGGCAAGGAATGCAAGGCAAAGCAAGGCAACGCAAGCAAGGCTATGAGAAGGTGAAAAAAGGCTAAGGCACGACCACGCAAGGCTAGGCAATGCACGGAAGGCAAGCAAAGAGTAACGGAAGGCAAGGAAGGCAAGGCAAAGCAAGGCAACGCAAGCAAGGCTATGGCAAGGTGAAAAAAGGCTAAGACACGACAACGCAAGGCTAGGCAATGCACGGAAGGCAAGCAAAGAGTAACGGAAGGCAAGGAAGGCAAGGGAAATCAAGGCAAGGGTAACGGAAGGAACGGCACGGCAAGGGCAAACAAGGCTAAGGCACGACAACGAACGGCTAGGCAATGCACGGCAAGGCAAGGAAAGGGTAACGCAAGGCAAGGCACGGTCAGGCGAGGCAAGGGTAATGCACGACAACTCAAGGCTACGCAGTGCACGGCTAGGCAAGGAAAGAGTAACGGATGGAAAGGAAGGCAAGGCAAAGCAAGGCAAGGCAAGTGTAACAAAAGGCAAGGCACGGCAAGGGGAAACAAGGCTAAGGCACGGCAACGCAAGGCTAAGCAATGCACGGCCAGGCAAGGAAAGGGTAACGCAAGGCAAGGCACGGTGAGGCTAGGCAAGGCTAATGCACGAAAATGCAAGGCTAGGCGATGCACGGCAAGGCAAGGAAAGGGTAACGCAAGGCAAGGCACTGTCAGGCGAGGCAAGGCTAAGGCACGACAACGCAAGGCTAGGCAATGCACGGAAGGAGAGCAAAGAGTAACGGAAGGCAAGGAAAGCAAGGGAAAGCAAGGCAAGGCAAGGGTAACGGAAGGAACGGCACGGCAAGGGGAAACAAGGCTAAGGCACGACAACACAGGGCTAGGCAAAGCAGGGCAAGGCAAGGAAAGGGTAACGCAAGGCAAGGCACGGTTTCGGGAGGCAAGGCTAATGCACGACAACGCAAGGCAAGGAAAGGGTAACGCAAGGCAAGGCACGGTCAGGCGAGGCAAGGCTAATGCACGACAACGCAAGGCTAGGCAATGCACGGAAGGCAAGCAAAGAGTAACGGAAGGCAAGGAAGGCTAGGGAAAGCAGGGGAAGGCAATGGTAACGGAAGGAACGGCACGGTAAGGGCAAACAAGACTAAGGCACGACAACACAGGGCTAGGCAATGCAGGGCAAGGCAAGGAAATGGTAACGCAAGGCAAGGCACGGTTTGGGGAGGCAAGGCTAATGCACGACAACGCAAGGCTAGGCAGTCCAGGGCTAGGCAAGGAAAGAGTAACGGAAGGAAAGGAAGGCAAGGCAAAGCAAGGCAAGGCATGTGTAACAAAAGGCAAGGCACGGCAAGGGGAAACAAGGCTAAGGAACGGCAACGCACGGCTAGGCAATGCACGGCCAGGCAAGGAAAGGGTAACGCAAGGCAAGGCACGGTAAGGCAAGACAAGGCTAATGCACGACAACACACGGCTAGGCAATGCACGGCCAGGCAAGGAAATGGTAACGCAAGGCAAGGCACGGTCAGGCGAGGCAAGGCTAAGGCACGACAACGCAAGGCTAGGCAATGCACGGAAGGCAAGCAAAGAGTAACGGAAGGCAAGGAAGGCAAGGGAAAGCAAGGCAAGGCAAGGGTAACGGAAGGAACTGCACGGCAAGGGGAAACAAGGCTAAGGTACGACAACGCACGGCTAGGCAATGCACGGCAAGGCAAGGAAAGGGTAACGCAAGGCAAGGCACGGTAAGGCAAGGCAAGGCTAATGCACGACAACGCACGGCTAGACAATGCACGGCAAGGCAAGGAAAAGGTAACGCACGGCAAGGCACGGTTAGGCGAGGCAAGGCTAAGACACGACAACGCAAGGCTAGGCAATGCACGGAAGGCAAGCAAAGAGTAACGGAAGGCAAGGAATGCAAGGCAAAGCAAGGCAACGCAAGCAAGGCTATGGCAAGGTGAAAAATTGCTAAGGCACGACCACGCAAGGCTAGGCAATGCACGGAAGGCAAGCAAAGAGTAACGGAAGGCAAGGAAGGCAAGGCAAAGCAAGGCAACGCAAGCAAGGCTATGGCAAGGTGAAAAAAGGCTAAGACACGACAACGCAAGGCTAGGCAATGCACGGAAGGCAAGCAAAGAGTAACGGAAGGCAAGGAATGCAAGGCAAAGCAAGGCAACGCAAGCAAGGCTATGGCAAGGTGAAAAATTGCTAAGGCACGACCACGCAAGGCTAGGCAATGCACGGAAGGCAAGCAAAGAGTAACGGAAGGCAAGGAAGGCAAGGCAAAGCAAGGCAACGCAAGCAAGGCTATGGCAAGGTGAAAAAAGGCTAAGGCACGACAGCGCAAGGTTAGGCAATGCACGGAAGGCAAGCAAAGAGTAACGGAATGGAAGGTAGGCAAGGCAAAGCAAGGCAAAGCAAGCAAGGCTATGGCAAGGTGAAACAAGGCTAAGGCACGACAACGCACGGCTAGGCAATGCACGGCCAGCCAAGGAAAAGGTAACGCAAGGCAAGGCACGATTTGGGGAGGCAAGGCTAATGCACGACAACGCAAGGCTAGGCAGTGCACGGCTAGGCAAGGAAAGAGTAACGGAAGGAAAGGAAGGCAAGGCAAAGCAAGGCAAGGCAAGTGTAACAAAAGGCAAGGCACGGCAAGGGGAAACAAGGCTAAGGAACGGCAACGCACGGCTAGGCAATGCACGGCCAGGCAAGGAAAGGGTAACGCAAGGCAAGGCACGGTAAGGCAAGACAAGGCTAATGCACGACAACGCACGGCTAGGCAATGCTCGGAAGGCAAGCAAAGAGTAACGGAAGGCAAGGAAGGCAAGGGAAAGAAAGGCAAGGCAAGGGTAACGGAAGGAACGGCCCGGCAAGGGGAAACAAGGCTAAGGCACGGCAACGCACGGCTAGTTAATGCATGGCAAGGCAAGGAAAGGGTAACGCAAGGCAAGGCACGGTCAGGCGAGGCAAGGCTAAGGCACGACAACGCAAGGCTAGGCAATTCACGGCAAGGCAAGGAAAGGGTAACGCAAGGCAAGGCACGGTCAGGCGAGGCAAGGCTAAGGCACGACAACGCAAGGCTAGGCAATGCACGGAAGGCAAGCAAAGAGTAACGGAAGGCAAGGAATGCAAGGGAAAGTAGGGGAAGGCAAGGGAAACGAAAGGAACGGCACGGTAAGGGGAAACAAGGCTAAGGCACGACAACACAGGGCTAGGCAATGCAGGGCAAGGCAAGGAAAGGGTAACGCAAGGCAAGGCACGGTCAGGCGAGGCAAGGCTAAGGCACGACAACGCAAGGCTAGGCAATGTACGGAAGGCAAGCAAAGAGTAACGGAACGCAAGGAAGGCAAGGGAAAGCAAGGCAAGGCAAGGTTAACGGAAGGAACGGCACGGGAAGGGGAAACAAGGCTAAGGCACGGCAACGCACGGCTAGGCAATGCAGGGCAAGGCAAGGAAATGGTAACGCAAGGCAAGGCACGATTTGGGGAGGCAAGGCTAATGCACGACAACGCAAGGCTAGGCAGTGCACGGCTAGGCAAGGAAAGAGTAACGGAAGGAAAGGAAGGCAAGGCAAAGCAAGGCAAGGCAAGTGTAACAAAAGGCAAGGCACGGCAAGGGGAAACAAGGCTAAGGAACGGCAACGCACGGCTAGCAATTCACGGCAAGGCAAGGAAAGGGTAACGCAAGGCAAGGCACGGTCAGGGGAGGCAAGGCTACGGCACGACAACGCATGGCTAGGCAATGCACGGAAGGCAAGCAAAGAGTAACGGAAGGCAAGGAATGCAAGGCAAAGCAAGGCAACGCAAGCAAGGCTATGTCAAGGTGAAAAAAATCTAAGGCACGACCACGCAAGGCTAGGCAATGCACGGAAGGCAAGCAAAGAGTAACGGAATGCAAGGAAGGCAAGGGAAAGCGAGGGAAGGCAAGGGTAACGGAAGGAAGACACGGCAAGGGGAAACAAGGCTAAGGCACGGCAACGCAAGGCTAGGCAATGCACGGAAGGCAAGAAAAGTGTAACGGAAGGCAAGGCACGGTGAGGCAAGGCAAAGCTGATGCACGACAACGCACGGCTAGGCAATGCACGGCAAGGCAAGGAAAGGGTAACGCAAGGCAAGGCACGGTCAGGCGAGGCAAGGCTAAGGCACGACAACGCAAGGCTAGGCAATGCACGGAAGGCAAGCAAAGAGTAACGGAAGGCAAGGAGGGCAAGGGAAAGCAGGGGAAGGCAAGGGTAACGGAAGAAACGGCACGGTAAGGGGAAACAAGCCTAAGGCACGACAACGCAGGGCTAGGCAATGCACGGCAAGTCAAGGAAAGGGTAACGCAAGGCAAGGCACGTTCAGGCGAGGCAAGGGTAATGCACGACAACGCAAGGCTACGCAGTGCACGGCTAGGAAATGAAAGAGTAACGGAAGGAAAGGAAGGCAAGGCAAAGCAAGGCAAGGCAAGTGTAACAAAAGGCACGGCACGGCAAGGGGAAACAAGGCTAAGGCACGGCAACGCAAGGCGAAGCAATGCACGGCCAGGCAAGGAAAGGGTAACGCAAGGCACGGCACGGTCAGGCGAGGCAAGGCTAATGCATGACAGCGCAAGGCTAGGCAATGCACGGAAGGCAAGCAAAGAGTAACGGAAACCAAGGAAGGCAAGGGAAATCAAGGCAAGGCAAGGGTAACGGAAGGAACGGCACGGCAAGGGGAAACAAGTCTAAGGCACGACATCGCACGGCTAGGCAATTCACGGCAAGGCAAGGAAAGGGTAACGCCAGGCAAGGCACGGTCAGGCAAGGCAAGGCTAATGCACGACAAGGCAAGGCTAGGCAGTGCACGGCAAGGCAAGGAAAGGGTAACGCAAGGCAAGGCACAGTCAGGCGAGGCAAGGCTAAGGCACGACAACGCAAGGCTAGGCAATGCACGGAAGGAAAGCAAAGAGTAACGGAAGGCAAGGAAAGCAAGGGAAAGCAAGGCAAGGCAAGGTTAACGGAAGGAACGGCACGGCAAGGGGAAACAAGGCTAAGGCACGACAACACAGGGCGAGGCAATGCAGGGCAATGCAAGGAAAGGGTAACGCAAGGCAAGGCACGGTTTGGGGAGGCAAGGCTAATGCACGACAACGCAAGGCTAGGCAATGAACTGAAGGGAAGCAAAGAGTAACGGAAGGCAAGGAATGCAAGGCAAAGCAAGGGAACGCAAGCAAGGCTATGGCAAGGTGAAAAAAATCTAAGGCACGACCACGCAAGGCTAGGCAATGCACGGAAGGCAAGCAAAGAGTAACGGAAGGCAAGGAAGGCAAGGCAAAGCAAGGCAACGCAAGAAAGTCTATGGCATGGTGAAAAAAGGCTAAGACACGACAACGCAAGTCTAGGCAATGCACGGAAGGCAAGCAAAGAGTAACGGAATGCAAGGAATGCAAGGGAAAGAAAGGCAAGGCAAGGGTAACGGAAGGAACGGCACGGTAAGGGGAAACAAAGCTAAGGCACGACAATGCAGGGCTAGGCAATGCACGGCAAGGCAAGGAAAGGGTAACGCAAGGCAAGGCACGGTGAGGCAAGACAAGGCAAATGCACGACAACGCACGGCTACGCAATACACGGCAAGGCAAGGAAAGGGTACCGCAAGGCAAGGCACGGTCAGGCGAGGCAAGGCTGATGCACGACAACGCACGGCTAGGCAATGCACGGAAGGCAAGAAAAGAGTAAAGGAAGGCAAGGAATGCAAAGGAAAGCAGGGGAAGGCAAGAGTAACGAAAGGAACGGCACGGTAAGGGGAAACAAGGCTGAGGCACGACAACACAGGGCTAGGCAATGCAGGGCAAGGCAAGGAAAGGGTAACGCAAGGCAAGGCACGGTTTGGGGAGGCAAGGCTAATGCACGACAACGCAAGGCTAGGCAATGCACGGAAGACAAGCAAAGAGTAACGGAAGGAAAGGAAGGCAAGGCAAAGCAAGGCAAGGCAAGTGTAACAAAAGGCAAGGCACGGCAAGGGGAAACAAGGCTAAGGAACGGAAACGCACGGCTAGGCAATGCACGACCAGGCAAGGAAAGGGTAACGCCAGGCAAGGCACGGTGAGGCAAGGCAAGGCTAATGCACGACAACGCACGGCTAGGCAGTGCACGGCAAGGCAAGGAAAGGGTAACGCAAGGCAAGGCACTGTCAGGCGAGGCAAGGCTAAGGCACGACAACGCAAGGCTAGGCAATGCACGGAAGGAGAGCAAAGAGTAACGGAAGGCAAGGAAAGCAAGGGAAAGCAAGGCAAGGCAAGGGTAACGGAAGGAACGGCACGGCAAGGGGAAACAAGGCTAAGGCACGACAACACAGGGCTAGGCAATTCAGGGCAACGCAAGGAAAGGCACGGTTTGGGGAGGCAAGGCTAAGGCACGACAACGCAAGGCTAGGCAATGCACGGCAAGGCAAGGAAAGGGTAAAGCAAGGCAAGGCACGGTCAGGCGAGGCAAGGCTAAGGCACGACAACGCAAGGCTAGGCAATGCACGGAAGGCAAGCAAAGAGTAACGGAAGGCAAGTAAGGCAAGGGAAAGCAGGGGAAGGCAATGGTAACGGAAGGAACGGCACGGTAAGGGCAAACAAGACTAAGGCACGACAACACAGGGCTAGGCAATGCAGGGCAAGGCAAGGAAATGGTAACGCAAGGCAAGGCACGGTTTGGGGAGGCAAGGCTAATGCACGACAACGCAAGGCTAGGCAGTCCAGGGCTAGGCAAGGAAAGAGTAACGAAAGGAAAGGAATTCAAGGCAAAGCAAGGCAAGGCAAGTGTAACAAAAGGCACGGCACGGCAAGGAGGAACAAGGCTAAGGAACGGCAACGCACGGCTAGGCAATGCACGGCCAGGCAAGGAAAGGGTAACGCAAGGCAAGGCACGGTAAGGCAAGGCAAGGCTAATGCACGACAACGCACGGCTAGGCAATGCACGGCCAGGTAACGAAAGGGTAACGGAAGGCAAGGCACGGTCAGGCAAGGCAAGGCTAATGCACGACAAGGCAAGGCTAGGCAGTGCACGGCAAGGCAAGGAAAGAGTAACGCAAGGCAAGGCACGGTCAGGCGAGGCAAGGCTAAGGCACGACAACGCAAGGCTAGGCAATGCACGGAAGGAAAGCAAAGAGTAACGGAAGGCAAGGAAAGCAAGGGAAAGCAAGGCAAGGCAAGGTTAACGGAAGGAACGGCACGGCAAGGGGAAACAAGGCTAAGGCACGACAACACAGGGCGAGGCAATGCAGGGCAATGCAAGGAAAGGGTAACGCAAGGCAAGGCACGGTTTGGGGAGGCAAGGCTAATGCACGACAACGCAAGGCTAGGCAATGAACTGAAGGGAAGCAAAGAGTAACGGAAGGCAAGGAATGCAAGGCAAAGCAAGGGAACGCAAGCAAGGCTATGGCAAGGTGAAAAAAATCTAAGGCACGACCACGCAAGGCTAGGCAATGCACGGAAGGCAAGCAAAGAGTAACGGAAGGCAAGGAAGGCAAGGCAAAGCAAGGCAACGCAAGAAAGTCTATGGCATGGTGAAAAAAGGCTAAGACACGACAACGCAAGTCTAGGCAATGCACGGAAGGCAAGCAAAGATTACGGAATGCAAGGAATGCAAGGGAAAGCAAGGCAAGGCAAGGGTAACGGAAGGAACGGCACGGTAAGGGGAAACAAAGCTAAGGCACGACAATGCAGGGCTAGGCAATGCACGGCAAGGCAAGGAAAGGGTAACGCAAGGCAAGGCACGGTGAGAAAAGACAAGGCAAATGCACGACAACGCACGGCTACGCAATACACGGCAAGGCAAGGAAAGGGTACCGCAAGGCAAGGCACGGTCAGGCGAGGCAAGGCTGATGCACGACAACGCACGGCTAGGCAATGCACGGAAGGCAAGAAAAGAGTAAAGGAAGGCAAGGAATGCAAAGGAAAGCAGGGGAAGGCAAGAGTAACGAAAGGAACGGCACGGTAAGGGGAAACAAGGCTGAGGCACGACAACACAGGGCTAGGCAATGCAGGGCAAGGCAAGGAAAGGGTAACGCAAGGCAAGGCACGGTTTGGGGAGGCAAGGCTAATGCACGACAACGCAAGGCTAGGCAATGCACGGAAGACAAGCAAAGAGTAACGGAAGGAAAGGAAGGCAAGGCAAAGCAAGGCAAGGCAAGTGTAACAAAAGGCAAGGCACGGCAAGGGGAAACAAGGCTAAGGAACGGAAACGCACGGCTAGGCAATGCACGACCAGGCAAGGAAAGGGTAACGCCAGGCAAGGCACGGTCAGGCAAGGCAAGGCTAATGCACGACAAGGCAAGGCTAGGCAGTGCACGGCAAGGCAAGGAAAGGGTAACGCAAGGCAAGGCACTGTCAGGCGAGGCAAGGCTAAGGCACGACAACGCAAGGCTAGGCAATGCACGGAAGGAGAGCAAAGAGTAACGGAAGGCAAGGAAAGCAAGGGAAAGCAAGGCAAGGCAAGGGTAACGGAAGGAACGGCACGGCAAGGGGAAACAAGGCTAAGGCACGACAACACAGGGCTAGGCAATGCAGGGCAAGGCAAGGAAAGGGTAACGCAAGGAAAGGCACGGTTTGGGGAGGCAAGGCTAATGCACGACAACGCAAGGCTAGGCAATTCACGGCAAGGCAAGGAAAGGGTAAAGCAAGGCAAGGCACGGTCAGGCGAGGCAAGGCTAAGGCACGACAACGCAAGGCTAGGCAATGCACGGAAGGCAAGCAAAGAGTAACGGAAGGCAAGGAAGGCTAGGGAAAGCAGGGGAAGGCAATGGTAACGGAAGGAACGGCACGGTAAGGGCAAACAAGACTAAGGCACGACAACACAGGGCTAGGCAATGCAGGGCAAGGCAAGGAAATGGTAACGCAAGGCAAGGCACGGTTTGGGGAGGCAAGGCTAATGCACGACAACGCAAGGCTAGGCAGTCCAGGGCTAGGCAAGGAAAGAGTAACGGAAGGAAAGGAAGGCAAGGCAAAGCAAGGCAAGGCATGTGTAACAAAAGGCAAGGCACGGCAAGGGGAAACAAGGCTAAGGAACGGCAACGCACGGCTAGGCAATGCACGGCCAGGCAAGGAAAGGGTAACGCAAGGCAAGGCACGGTCAGGCGAGGCAAGGCTAAGGCACGACAACGCAAGGCTAGGCAATACACGGCAAGGCAAGGAAAGAGTAACGGAAGGCAAGGAAGGCAAGGGAAAGCAAGGCAAGGCAAGGGTAACGGAAGGAACGGCACGGCAAGGGGAAACAAGGCTAAGGTACGAAAACGCACGGCTAGGCAATGCACGGCAAGGCAAGGAAAGGGTAACGCAAGGCAAGGCACGGTAAGGCAAGGCAAGGCTAATGCACGACAACGCACGGCTAGACAATGCACGGCAAGGCAAGGAAAAGGTAACGCACGGCAAGGCACGGTTAGGCGAGGCAAGGCTAAGACACGACAACGCAAGGCTAGGCAATGCACGGAAGGCAAGCAAAGAGTAACGGAAGGCAAGGAATGCAAGGCAAAGCAAGGCAACGCAAGCAAGGCTATGGCAAGGTGAAAAATTGCTAAGGCACGACCACGCAAGGCTAGGCAATGCACGGAAGGCAAGCAAAGAGTAACGGAAGGCAAGGAAGGCAAGGCAAAGCAAGGCAACGCAAGCAAGGCTATGGCAAGGTGAAAAAAGGCTAAGACACGACAACGCAAGGCTAGGCAATGCACGGAAGGCAAGCAAAGAGTAACGGAAGGCAAGGAATGCAACGCAAAGCAAGGCAACGCAAGCAAGGCTATGGCAAGGTTAAAAATTGCTAAGGCACGACCACGCAAGGCTAGGCAATGCACGGAAGGCAAGCAAAGAGTAACGGAAGGCAAGGAAGGCAAGGCAAAGCAAGGCAACGCAAGCAAGGCTATGGCAAGGTGAAAAAAGGCTAAGGCACGACAGCGCAAGGTTAGGCAATGCACGGAAGGCAAGCAAAGAGTAACGGAATGGAAGGTAGGCAAGGCAAAGCAAGGCAAAGCAAGCAAGGCTATGGCAAGGTGAAACAAGGCTAAGGCACCACAACGCACGGCTAGGCAATGCACGGCCAGCCAAGGAAAAGGTAACGCAAGGCAAGGCACGGTTTGGGGAGGCAAGGCTAATGCACGACAACGCAAGGCTAGGCAGTGCACGGCTAGGCAAGGAAAGAGTAACGGAAGGAAAGGAAGGCAAGGCAAAGCAAGGCAAGGCAAGTGTAACAAAAGGCAAGGCACGGCAAGGGGAAACAAGGCTAAGGAACGGCAACGCACGGCTAGGCAATGCACGGCCAGGCAAGGAAAGGGTAACGGAAGGCAAGGCACGGTGAGGCAAGGCAAGGCTAAGGCACGACAACGCACGGCTAGGCAATGCACGGAAGGCAAGCAAAGAGTAACGGAAGGCAAGGAAGGCAAGGGAAAGCAAGGCAAGGCAAGGGTAACGGAAGGAACGGCCCGGCAAGGGGAAACAAGGCTAAGGCACGGCAACGCACGGCTAGTTAATGCATGGCAAGGCAAGGAAAGGGTAACGCAAGGCAAGGCACGGTCAGGCGAGGCAAGGCTAAGGCACGACAACGCAAGGCTAGGCAATTCACGGCAAGGCAAGGAAAGGGTAACGCAAGGCAAGGCACGTTCAGGCGAGGCAAGGCTAAGGCACGACAACGCAAGGCTAGGCAATGCACGGAAGGCAAGCAAAGAGTAACGGAAGGCAAGGAATGCAACGCAAAGCAAGGCAACGCAAGCAAGGCTATGGCAAGGTGAAAAATTGCTAAGGCACGACCACGCAAGGCTAGGCAATGCACGGAAGGCAAGCAAAGAGTAACGGAAGGCAAGGAAGGCAAGGCAAAGCAAGGCAACGCAAGCAAGGCTATGGCAAGGTGAAAAAAGGCTAAGGCACGACAGCGCAAGGTTAGGCAATGCACGGAAGGCAAGCAAAGAGTAACGGAATGGAAGGTAGGCAAGGCAAAGCAAGGCAAAGCAAGCAAGGCTATGGCAAGGTGAAACAAGGCTAAGGCACCACAACGCACGGCTAGGCAATGCACGGCAAGGCAAGGAAAGGGTAACGCAAGGCAAGGCACGGTCAGGCAAGGCAAGGCTAAGGCACGACAACGCAAGGCTAGGCAGTGCACGGCTAGGCAAGGAAAGAGTAACGGAAGGAAAGGAAGGCAAGGCAAAGCAAGGCAAGGCAAGTGTAACAAAAGGCAAGGCACGGCAAGGGGAAACAAGGCTAAGGAACGGCAACGCACGGCTAGGCAATGCACGGCCAGGCAAGGAAAGGGTAACGCAAGGCAAGGCACGGTAAGGCAAGACAAGGCTAATGCACGACAACGCACGGCTAGGCAATGCACGGAAGGCAAGCAAAGAGTAACGGAAGGCAAGGAAGGCAAGGGAAAGCAAGGCAAGGCAAGGGTAACGGAAGGAACGGCCCGGCAAGGGGAAACAAGGCTAAGGCACGGCAACGCACGGCTAGTTAATGCATGGCAAGGCAAGGAAAGGGTAACGCAAGGCAAGGCACGGTCAGGCGAGGCAAGGCTAAGGCACGACAACGCAAGGCTAGGCAATTCACGGCAAGGCAAGGAAAGGGTAACGCAAGGCAAGGCACGGTCAGGCGAGGCAAGGCTAAGGCACGACAACGCAAGGCTAGGCAATGCACGGAAGGCAAGCAAAGAGTAACGGAAGGCAAGGAAGGCAAGGGAAAGCAGGGGAAGGCAAGGGTAACGAAAGGAACGGCACGGTAATGGGAAACAAGGCTAAGGCACGACAACACAGGGCTAGGCAATGCAGGGCAAGGCAAGGTAAGGGTAACGCAAGGCAAGGCACGGTCAGGCGAGGCAAGGCTAAGGCACGACAACGCAAGGCTAGGCAATGCACGGAAGGCAAGCAAAGAGTAACGGAACGCAAGGCTAGGCAATGCACGGCAAGGCAAGGAAAGGGTAACGCAAGGCAAGGCACGGTCAGGCGAGGCAAGGCTAAGGCACGACAACGCACGGCTAGGCAATGCACGGCAAGGCAAGGAAAGGGTAACGCAAGGCAAGGCACGGTCAGGCGAGGCAAGGCTAATGCACGACAACGCAAGGCTAGACAATGCACGGCTAGGCAAGCAAAGAGTAACGGAAGGCAAGGAAGGCAAGGGAAATCAAGGCAATGCAAGGGTAACCGAAGGAACGGCACGGCAAGGGGAAACAAGGCTAAGGCACGACAACGCACGGCTAGGCAATGCACGGCAAGGCAAGGAAAGGGTAACGCAAGGCAAGGCACTGTCAGGCGAGGCAAAGCTAATGCACGACATCGCAAGTCTAGGCAGTGCACGGCTAGGCAAGGAAAGAGTAACGGAAGGAAAGGAAGGCAAGGGAAAGCAAGGCAAGGCAAGTGTAACAACAGGCACGGCACGGCAAGGGGAAACAAGGCTAAGGCACCGCAACGCAAGGCTTGGCAATGCACGGAAGGCAAGCAAAGAGTAACGGAAGGCAAGGAAGGCAAGGGAAAGCAAGGCAAGGCAAGTGTAACGGAAGGAACGGCACGGCAAGGGGAAACAAGGCTAAGGCACGGCAACGCACGGCTAGGCAATGCACGGCAAGGCAAGGAAAGTGTAACGGAAGGCAAGGCACGGTGAGGCAAGGCAAAGCTGATGCACGACAACGCACGGCTAGGCAATGCACGGCAAGGCAAGGAAAGGGTAACGCAAGGCAAGGCACGGTCAGGCGAGGCAAGGCTAAGGCACGACAACGCAAGGCTAGGCAATGCACGGAAGGCAAGCAAAGAGTAACGGAAGGCAAGGAGGGCAAGGGAAAGCAGGGGAAGGCAAGGTTAACGGAAGGAACGGCACGGCAAGGGGAAACAAGGCTAAGGCACGACAACACAGGGCGAGGCAATGCAGGGCAATGCAAGGAAAGGGTAACGCAAGGCAAGGCACGGTTTGGGGAGGCAAGGCTAATGCACGACAACGCAAGGCTAGGCAATGAACTGAAGGGAAGCAAAGAGTAACGGAAGGCAAGGAATGCAAGGCAAAGCAAGGGAACGCAAGCAAGGCTATGGCAAGGTGAAAAAAATCTAAGGCACGACCACGCAAGGCTAGGCAATGCACGGAAGGCAAGCAAAGAGTAACGGAAGGCAAGGAAGGCAAGGCAAAGCAAGGCAACGCAAGAAAGTCTATGGCATGGTGAAAAAAGGCTAAGACACGACAACGCAAGTCTAGGCAATGCACGGAAGGCAAGCAAAGATTACGGAATGCAAGGAATGCAAGGGAAAGCAAGGCAAGGCAAGGGTAACGGAAGGAACGGCACGGTAAGGGGAAACAAAGCTAAGGCACGACAATGCAGGGCTAGGCAATGCACGGCAAGGCAAGGAAAGGGTAACGCAAGGCAAGGCACGGTGAGGCAAGGCAAGGCTAATGCACGACAACGCACGGCTACGCAATACACGGCAAGGCAAGGAAAGGGTAACGCAAGGCAAGGCACGGTCAGGCGAGGCAAGGCTGATGCACGACAACGCACGGCTAGGCAATGCACGGAAGGCAAGAAAAGAGTAAAGGAAGGCAAGGAATGCAAAGGAAAGCAGGGGAAGGCAAGAGTAACGAAAGGAACGGCACGGTAAGGGGAAACAAGGCTGAGGCACGACAACACAGGGCTAGGCAATGCAGGGCAAGGCAAGGAAAGGGTAACGCAAGGCAAGGCACGGTTTGGGGAAGCAAGGCTAATGCACGACAACGCAAGGCTAGGCAATGCACGGAAGACAAGCAAAGAGTAACGGAAGGAAAGGAAGGCAAGGCAAAGCAAGGCAAGGCAAGTGTAACAAAAGGCAAGGCACGGCAAGGGGAAACAAGGCTAAGGAACGGAAACGCACGGCTAGGCAATGCACGACCAGGCAAGGAAAGGGTAACGCCAGGCAAGGCACGGTCAGGCAAGGCAAGGCTAATGCACGACAAGGCAAGGCTAGGCAGTGCACGGCAAGGCAAGGAAAGGGTAACGCAAGGCAAGGCACTGTCAGGCGAGGCAAGGCTAAGGCACGACAACGCAAGGCTAGGCAATGCACGGAAGGAGAGCAAAGAGTAACGGAAGGCAAGGAAAGCAAGGGAAAGCAAGGCAAGGCAAGGGTAACGGAAGGAACGGCACGGCAAGGGGAAACAAGGCTAAGGCACGACAACACAGGGCTAGGCAATGCAGGGCAAGGCAAGGAAAGGGTAACGCAAGGAAAGGCACGGTTTGGGGAGGCAAGGCTAATGCACGACAACGCAAGGCTAGGCAATTCACGGCAAGGCAAGGAAAGGGTAACGCAAGGCAAGGCACGGTCAGGCGAGGCAAGGCTAAGGCACGACAACGCAAGGCTAGGCAATGCACGGAAGGCAAGCAAAGAGTAACGGAAGGCAAGGAAGGCTAGGGAAAGCAGGGGAAGGCAATGGTAACGGAAGGAACGGCACGGTAAGGGCAAACAAGACTAAGGCACGACAACACAGGGCTAGGCAATGCAGGGCAAGGCAAGGAAATGGTAACGCAAGGCAAGGCACGGTTTGGGGAGGCAAGGCTAATGCACGACAACGCAAGGCTAGGCAGTCCAGGGCTAGGCAAGGAAAGAGTAACGGAAGGAAAGGAAGGCAAGGCAAAGCAAGGCAAGGCATGTGTAACAAAAGGCAAGGCACGGCAAGGAGAAACAAGGCTAAGGAACGGCAACGCACGGCTAGGCAATGCACGGCAAGGCAAGGAAAGGGTAACGCAAGGCAAGGCACGGTCAGGCGAGGCAATGCACGGCCAGGCAAGGAAATGGTAACGCAAGGCAAGGCACGGTGAGGCAAGGCAAGGCTAATGCACGACAAGGCAAGGCTAGGCAGTGCACGGCAAGGCAAGGAAAGGGTAACGCAAGGCAAGGCACAGTCAGGCGAGGCAAGGCTAAGGCACGACAACGCAAGGCTAGGCAATGCACGGAAGGAAAGCGAAGAGTAACGGAAGGCAAGGAAAGCAAGGGAAAGCAAGGCAAGGCAAGGTTAACGGAAGGAACGGCACGGCAAGGGGAAACAAGGCTAAGGCACGACAACACAGGGCGAGGCAATGCAGGGCAATGCAAGGAAAGGGTAACGCAAGGCAAGGCACGGTTTGGGGAGGCAAGGCTAATGCACGACAACGCAAGGCTAGGCAATGAACTGAAGGGAAGCAAAGAGTAACGGAAGGCAAGGAATGCAAGGCAAAGCAAGGGAACGCAAGCAAGGCTATGGCAAGGTGAAAAAAATCTAAGGCACGACCACGCAAGGCTAGGCAATGCACGGAAGGCAAGCAAAGAGTAACGGAAGGCAAGGAAGGCAAGGCAAAGCAAGGCAACGCAAGAAAGTCTATGGCATGGTGAAAAAAGGCTAAGACACGACAACGCAAGTCTAGGCAATGCACGGAAGGCAAGCAAAGATTACGGAATGCAAGGAATGCAAGGGAAAGCAAGGCAAGGCAAGGGTAACGGAAGGAACGGCACGGTAAGGGGAAACAAAGCTAAGGCACGACAATGCAGGGCTAGGCAATGCACGGCAAGGCAAGGAAAGGGTAACGCAAGGCAAGGCACGGTGAGGCAAGACAAGGCAAATGCACGACAACGCACGGCTACGCAATACACGGCAAGGCAAGGAAAGGGTACCGCAAGGCAAGGCACGGTCAGGCGAGGCAAGGCTGATGCACGACAACGCACGGCTAGGCAATGCACGGAAGGCAAGAAAAGAGTAAAGGAAGGCAAGGAATGCAAAGGAAAGCAGGGGAAGGCAAGAGTAACGAAAGGAACGGCACGGTAAGGGGAAACAAGGCTGAGGCACGACAACACAGGGCTAGGCAATGCAGGGCAAGGCAAGGAAAGGGTAACGCAAGGCAAGGCACGGTTTGGGGAGGCAAGGCTAATGCACGACAACGCAAGGCTAGGCAATGCACGGAAGACAAGCAAAGAGTAACGGAAGGAAAGGAAGGCAAGGCAAAGCAAGGCAAGGCAAGTGTAACAAAAGGCAAGGCACGGCAAGGGGAAACAAGGCTAAGGAACGGAAACGCACGGCTAGGCAATGCACGACCAGGCAAGGAAAGGGTAACGCCAGGCAAGGCACGGTCAGGCAAGGCAAGGCTAATGCACGACAAGGCAAGGCTAGGCAGTGCACGGCAAGGCAAGGAAAGGGTAACGCAAGGCAAGGCACTGTCAGGCGAGGCAAGGCTAAGGCACGACAACGCAAGGCTAGGCAATGCACGGAAGGAGAGCAAAGAGTAACGGAAGGCAAGGAAAGCAAGGGAAAGCAAGGCAAGGCAAGGGTAACGGAAGGAACGGCACGGCAAGGGGAAACAAGGCTAAGGCACGACAACACAGGGCTAGGCAATGCAGGGCAAGGCAAGGAAAGGGTAACGCAAGGAAAGGCACGGTTTGGGGAGGCAAGGCTAATGCACGACAACGCAAGGCTAGGCAATTCACGGCAAGGCAAGGAAAGGGTAACGCAAGGCAAGGCACGGTCAGGCGAGGCAAGGCTAAGGCACGACAACGCAAGGCTAGGCAATGCACGGAAGGCAAGCAAAGAGTAACGGAAGGCAAGGAAGGCTAGGGAAAGCAGGGGAAGGCAATGGTAACGGAAGGAACGGCACGGTAAGGGCAAACAAGACTAATGCACGACAACACAGGGCTAGGCAATGCA